>NW_023425403.1:457500-770000 GCF_014108415.1 Molossus molossus
ATTTTTAGAGAAAGGAGAAGGAAGACATGGTGACGACGTGGATTGAGTTCTCACTTCGAAGTCTCTTGCACCCCCGAGATCAATACCTCATTGTTGGGCCCCATTTGCTAATATTTTGTTGATTTTTGTTCACGAGGGAGAGACTGGTCTGTAGCTTCCTCTTGTTGTAATGTCTTTGTCTCACCCTGGTGTTAGGGTGATACTGCTTAATTTTCACTGAAGTTCAGGTTTATAAAATGAGAAAGTCATCAACACAACCTTAAAAATTACTATGAATTTCTATTTCAAAATTATATTTGCTTATGACTGATGATCAAACATCCAATAGTTTTAAACAAGCTACATCTGGGAATCAACAACAGACATTTCTGACAACGTATACATTTTCCTCAAAGCAAAAATGTAAGATAATCATCAAAAGTAACGTAAAAGGTAAGAAAAAGAGGAGGTGCGGATTCACCCGAGGATTCCCAGTGGTTCGTATGATGGGAAACTCAGGAGACAGATTTGGAAGACAGTGTCATTGCTGAAGCCTGCATTTCACGGGGCAGACTTGTGGTCAGGAGTGAGGGTTCACCGCCGGCCTGTGAGGGGTGGGCCAGGCCTGCAGCCCCAGCCCCAGCCCCGCTCTCCTCTCTGCTCTGGAAGCCACTGTTTTGGATGATAGACTAGAGATCTGCTTAGAAGCTATTTATTTAGCCCATAAATAAGAAGCTGTTTGGTAATTAAGTGCAATTAAGTTGCAGATGTGCTCACCATAAATGCTCAACTGGAAACATGGTGGAACTCGGAAACAGAGCTGCAGAGGACACCCCCAAATGAACCCTCGGAACCCCGTTCCTAGCAGCCGTCAGGCCACGCCACGGTCTGTGCTAAATGAGAGCGTGGATATGTGTGGCCTCGGTGGGAGGAAGGAAAAAGCTACTTCGTATCTTACAGATTACTGATCATGTTTTGAAACGGCTGATCAAAGACCCAAGTTAAGTCACAAGGGTGTGTGAATATGTGCTAGTGTGAGTGTGTGTGTGTGAATGTGTGTATGTGATTGTGTGTGTGTGAGAGAGTATGTGAGTGTGTGACAGTGTGTATGTGTGCACATGTGAATTGTGTGAGTGTGTGGGTGTGAGTGTGTGTGGGTGTGAGTGTGTGTGGGTGTGTGGGTGTGAGTGTGTGAGTGTGTGTGTGTGCGCATGTGAATTGTGTGAGTGTGTGTGTGAAATTAGAAGTATGCATGATAACAGCATGAAACAAATTATAAGCATAATAAAATCCTAAATATTAGTTGAGATGGGGGTTTGAATGAATGGAATTTCCTTTCGGTTGTCAACGTAAGAAACGTCCAAACTTACAAAGAATTTTTGTGAGTTTATTTGAGCCACACTGACAATTCCCAGGAAGCAAAATCTCACCAGATGGAGAAAATGCTCCGGAGATTGGCAGCTTTGCGCCTTATTTTATACATTGGAACCTGAGCAGGTGTCGGGGGCTCGCGACAGCCTCTGGCGCTGGACTCGGGAGGCGGGGGACAGCAAAGCGGGGGGCTCAGGGATTGGATGCGAAGTGAGGGAGACAGACCCCTGCTCTCTTCCACGGGTGGGGACGGGGCAGGTGACAGCCAACCTTCACCGCAGGTGGAGACAGTCAGGGAACAGGTCATGGGGGCTGTTTTCCCTGCCATTGTGCTCAGTTTTCTCTTCTTTTATCTCCATCTGAATCCACCCAAATATTCTTCTTCACTAACCAAAAGCTGCTTCAGGTCGGCAGCTTTCTGTGGACCCTGGTCGGGGCCCCCCGTTCCGCCAGGACTCGGGAAGACCGGTCCAGCTCCGACGTGCTCACAAAGCTCCCTGAGGCCGAGCGAACCGGACGCCGAGCAGACGGAGCCGGACGTGCAGCAGACGGGCTGGCGCTGAGGCCACCGGTGCACGCGACACCCTTCGGGCCGTGCAGGCGTCGTCTGCGGGCTCTGCTCACGGGCTCGCGAGTGTGGGGGCGACGGGACCTCCTCCTGCGCCAGTGGCCGCCCGCTCGTTTTCTGCAGAGACGGTTCAGACGCTGTGGCCCCCTTTCCCCGGAACGGACTCGCCGTCGGAGTCCAGTTTGTCAGCTGAGGATGAAGATGCGATGCAGCCCCCTTGGGGATGATTGACAGCCCCCCACGACCTTCGAGAGGGCCAGGCTCCAGGACCGGGGTGGACATCTCTGTGCACAGTGGGCAGCAGCCGGACGCCCGGTTCCGGCACAGCTGCCGGGACGGAGACGCACGCACCTGTCCTGGTCAGTGCCCAGGATGGGGCCTGACGCTCCGATTGCTGTTTACCCACAAACCGCCTGTGCCCAAAGGGACCCCTAAGGAGGTTCAGCAGGGATGCTCCCTGGGCCTCTGGCTACGTAGGCGTGATTCAGAGGGTGTTGGGGTGTGGACATTGGCCCCACGGACCAGTGCCCGGGCCCACTGGCGACGTGAGAGCGGCGTGGACACCACAGCTGGGCGGGCTTGGGCTGGCGCCCCCAGCAGAGAGGGGTCGCACTCTGTCCTTGGGCCGCGGAGGACGGAGCCACCTCTGGGTCAGGCTGGGGTCCAGTTGTAGGGGCTGCTTGAGCTCGGCCATGCCATTGACCTCAGGTCCCCCTTTTCCTCTTTCGGAAAGTGTTGATCACGAGAGCTGGCCCGTAGGTTGCTCTGAGGGTCAAACCTTGCATATGACGGGGCATTTCCTACACACGACTGCGCATCATGCCGCCGGCGGGTCTCAGGAGCCGGGACAGACGCCGCAGGGGGGCCTCGGTCCCAGGACGAGGCTCCTCACAGCTCTGGGGCTGGCGAGACCGCTCCCGGCTGGGTCCTCACACACGAGACAGCTCTGGGTTCCTTCTCCTGCAGGGACACAGACCCTTGGGTTCAGGCCCCACACTGAGGACCCCATAACCTGCAACCTGCTCGCGAGCCCTGTTGCAGACAGTCACCCTGGGGATGGGGCTCAGACCTGAGTGGGGGACACTCCGGCACACAGCCCTGCTCGGCCCTGACCCCTGCCTTTCTCCCCAGCTCCCCTCTGTTCTCACGCCACACCCCTCAGACGGGGTCTCCTCGGCCATCCCGCTGCAGTGACCCCACGGCTGCTCGGAAATCAGACCCAAGTCCCTGCTGCTGCACGTGACGGTCTCCCTGGCCTCTCCCCTGGCCGTGGCAGCTCCCTGGGCCGGAGGAGCGTCTGCTCCCGACCTGGGGTCATTGACCTCGCTCTGCCCACAGCCCTCACCTGCTGCGCCGGCCTCTGCCCGGGAGCCTGTGCCGCTGGGGAAGCCCCAGCCCCCGCCTGCCCGCCTGGGAGGGGCTGTGGCCGAGGGTCTGTGACGTCCCCGCACCCCGTCTGCCCAGGAGCCTCAGCGTCCTGCTTGGACAGCGAAGAGCAGTTCGTGGGAGAGAGGAGGGGCCGATGGGGTGGACCCTCGGTGTCCGCAGCGCACGACAGCCGTCCCCGTGTCGCCCGTGGGTCTCAGGTCTGTCGGAGCCGCTGTGGGTAGCGCGCGGTGTCTGCGAAGCTGGGTTGGAACCATGCGGACTGTGGGGGTGTCCTGTCTGGGGCCGTGACTTTGTGACGGGATTTAACGGTGTTTGAAGAAGAACGCAGAGCGAAGTGCCTGACCACACGGCCGGCTCCTGTGAGCGGAACTGGACTCCGCGCCCCGTGTGCGGCGGGAGGGGCCACACTTCAGGGCTCAGAACGCTCCACGGTGCTGACTGTTCACTGCTCTGAGCGGCTCCGGCTCTGCAAACGGCCGAGGGCATGAACGTCACCAACAGCCTGTGGGGACTCCAGGCAGAGCCCCGGCCACCCCCTCACGCCCTGTGTGTGCACTCGGCCCCAGACACTAGGACCCAGGCCCAGGAGGCTGCCGGTGCGGAAGCGACCCGCACAGCTTAGGGAGCAGGTCGGGCACCCGCGCCACCCAGGGGGCTGCACAGGACGTGGCCCGAGGGAGCCACTGGCGTTTACGAAGGGGTGGCCCGGCCCACTGCGGCGGGGGACTGTCAGCGGCCGTCCTGGACCTGCTGCCCGGCTGACCGTCTAACTCAGGTCTGCAGACCTGTAAGCTCGTGGGCAGGCCAAGGCAGAACCTCGAGTCGACGCGGAAATGCAGATCCCAGTGGGTCGTCAGGGGCCAGGACCTGGATGGCGTCGGGGAGCACTGACAAGGCGGGGGGGGGGGCGCCCTGGACCGTCCTCGTCACGGTCTGCTCTCCGCCGTCCACACAGGGGTCACACCGCTCCCAGCCGCTCCCCGCAGAACTGGAACAACGTCATCGGATTGGTCGGTGAGAGTCAATTCCTTCGCCAACTCAGACCCCACCTCGCTGCGTCACAGTGCGAGACTGACCGGCGGGAACAGACGACACGGATGACGCGGGAATTGGGAGGGAGCGGAAGGGCAGGAGAGAGGCGCCCGGGGGCCCTGTGGCCTGAGGGCCTCACTGCGCCCAGGTCTGCCCGGGCCTCAGGGCGTCAGAGCCGGGGCCCAGCCCCCCGTGTTGGAGACGAGGCAGACACACCGGTTCCTACCTGCACCGCCCAGGCCTCCCACAGCCGGAGCACACGGACGGTGGTGGTGACGTTCGTGTGTCCGGTCCGTGCTGCTGTGTCTTCCTCCCTCGGGTGCAGCTGTTCACACGTGAGAGCGTCCTGGGTCTAATGCGCAAACTGTTCCACTGGCCCATTACATCGCCTTCCAGCCCTGGCGGCTTCGGCAAAGCGCGTAGAGCGTCGGCCGTGGATGAGAGTTGGGGGTTTGATTCCATCAAGGGCACGGCTAGTCCCGGCCCTGCTGGGGCGTGCGGGAGGCAGTGTCGGTGTGGCTCTCGTGTCCATGTTTCTCTCTCCTTCCGTCTCTCCTTCCCTCCCCCTCTATCTGAAGATAAACGGAAAAACACCCCTGGGTGAGGATTAAAAAAAAAATTGTGCTACTCAGTGGTTTTCAGCCCATGTACAGATGTGTGGCCATCACTGGTCAGTTTTAACGCCCCGAGACGTGCATGTGTGTCCTGGGGGTTCTATGCTCACTCCTCACGCTGGTTCTTTGACCCATTTTGCACCCGCGTTTGTGTGGTGTCGGGTGGAGGGCTCAGCTTCACCCTCCGGCCCGTGGGAATCCGGCCTCAGCTCCACCTGCGCAGGGACTCTGCTCCCGTCCGGTGTCCCAGCCGCGCTCGGCAGGAGCGAGGGGCCGCGGTGTCTGGTTCACAGTCAGGTTTGGGGTCAGGAGGGGAGCCCCCCGACTCTTCCTTCCTTTGCAAGTTCCTTGGGCCCGTCGTGCACGGCTGAGGATGGACTTTTCCACTTCGGAAAAAGCCAGCTGACTGATGGGAGCTGCTGACTCTGTAGCCCCTCAAACACAGCGTGTTCCTCAGCGTCTGCCTCGGTGGGCCCCTGGGTCACTGTGGGGTCAGGGTGGGTGGCTGTCCATTCTGGGTTCACAGCCCCAGGGTGCAGGTGGTGTCTCTGGGCTGAGGGGCTTCAGTGGAGAGTGAACTGGGGAACCCCTGGTGCTGATGGGGGTGGGGCAGGGGTGCGTCGGGTGACTGGCCTGAGGTGCGTGGTTGGCCCTGGCGGGGTCTGGACTACTCCCTCCCAGGGGATGAGACACCCCTGCAGGTCTGGTCTGGGCCCCGCCTGGAGGCGGCTGAGCTGAGCCGGGAAGGGGGGTCTTGGGGCAGAAACTCAGGGGAGCACCCGGCCTCAGGGACAGGATGTGGGAAAACCTGTGGTGATGTCAGAGAGAGCGTCCTGGGTGTGACTCCGGTGAGCAGGAGGCGGGCTGGGCTGAAGGCTCCGAGGGGCTCCTGTGGTCACCGCACACCTGGGCGCCTGCCCCGTGCCTGGGGCTGTGTCTTCACCCACACAGCCCGGCCCAGGATCCGCCTTCCTGGAGGGGCCTTCAGGATGGGCGGGGGCTGGGCGTATGCGGGGGTCGGGCAGGCGTGGTGAGTGGGGGGCGCGGTGAGTGGGGGGCGTGGTGAGTGGGGCTCATAGTGAGTGGGGGGCGCGTGGTGAGTGGGGGGCGCGGTGAGTGGGGGGCGTGGTGAGTGGGGCGCATAGTGAGTGGGGGGCGCGTGGTGAGTGGGGGCGTGGTGAGTCGGGGGGCGTGGTGAGTGGGGGCGTGGTGAGTCGGGGGGCGTGGTGAGTGGGGGCGCGGTGAGTGGGGGGCCTGGTGAGCTGCAGGGTGGCTGAGGGCGGGAAGTGCCCAGAGGGGCAGCTGCGCCCTGCTGAGCGGGTGAGGGTCTCAGCCAGGGCAGGGCCTGGGGGTGAGGGGGGGCTCAGGGAGCAGCTGAGAACCAGGCTGGGCAGGGAGGGCGGCAGCGGCCAGAGGGGAGGTGGGGAGCCAGCAGGCCCCGCCCCTTCTCCCACAAGGCGGGGCTCCTGGTGGCCTTTCCGGGGACAGGCAGAGGGAGGAGGTGCCTGGCCACCCCACGTCTCTGATGCCACGTGACAGGCTGTGCTGAGTCATGGCCACGGCCTCTGAGCCTGCCTGTCGCCGGGCACACGGGGGGAGGGGCGGGAGCGGGGGCTCGGCCTCCAGCTGTGCCCTCGGGGGAGGTGGTGTGGGCCCTGGAGGGGAGACGGGCCCTGGTCAGGGGCCAGCTGGCCTCCACGCCCCACGGGGCCACGATGTGGCTGCCGTCCTAGGAGGGATGCGGGGCTGGGCCGCGGGCTCCTCCAGGCTCAAGCTGGAGGTCAGGTCTGGGCACCCGGCCTGGTGGGCTCCGTCCACCTCCTTTCCGGTCGGCACAGGTGGACAGACTGAGGCACATGCTGAGTGGTCGACACCTGCACAGCCTGGATCACCTGCTGCATGTGCACCTCGTGCTCGCAGCTCCCTGAACGCAGCTCATCATTCCCCTCAGAAGGGTTATTGGCTTTAACACCATAAAATCTTGCTTTCAAGGGACCCATGAATCTGGGAGACGCTAAGCATGTGTCACTGCAGAGCGGTGTTTAGGAACATCTGTTTATCCTTCTTGAGAGTCTTGTGCTTTGGGGCGGCTGACGCCCCGACGGAAGGGACACTGGTCACTGCGTGGAAACAGCCCGAGTGTGGGGTGTGCAGTAGCTCATTTCTCCAACACTCGAGGACTGTTGTCTGTTTCCGCTGAGTCTCACCGGCGTGTCTGTGTTTCCTCCGCAGACCAGCAGTACTCCTGGTCACCCACCCAGCCCTTCGATGGAGAAAGGTTCTCCCCGGCTGCGAGGAACATGAAAGGGTTATCCGGGAGCCGCAACCCACCACAGCTGTGTTCCGGGCACACCTGCGGCCTAGCGCCCCCCGGCGACTGTGAGCACATCCACCATGGACAGGACACGCCGCAGCCCTACCTGCTCAGCCCCCTGGACAGCTGCGCCATGGACCACCACCGCTGCTCGCCCCGCAGCTCCGTGCACTCCGAGTGCGTGATGGTGCCGGTGGGGCTGGGCGACCACGTGTCCAGCAGCACCTTCCCCCGCATGCACCACAGCTCCCACTGCGACGCCAGGGACGACTGCACCATGTCCCACGCCAGCACCAAGGTCCACCGCATCCCCGCCAACCTCCTGGACCAGTTTGAGAAGCAGCTGCCCCTGCACAGGGACGGGTTCCACACCCTGCAATACCAGAGGACGTCCGCCGCCGAGCAGCGCGGCGAGAGCCCGGGGCGGATCCGGCACCTCGTGCACTCCGTCCAGAAGCTGTTCACCAAGTCCCACTCTCTCGAGGGCTCCTCCAAGGGCAACGTCAACGGGACCAAGGCCGACGGCCGGGCGGAGGACCACCACGGCCACCACCCCAAGCACAGCAAGCGGAGCAAGAGCCGGGAGCGGAAGCCGGAGGCCAAGCACAAACTGGGCCTGAGCGGCTGGTGGAGCTCGGACGACAACCTGGACAGCGACAGCACCTACCGGGCCTCCAGCGTGGTCAACAGGCACCTCGTGGACCACGTGTCCCACTGCTACCCCGAGCTGCTGCCCGGCCCCTTCGGGGACCTCTCCCTGAAGACTTCCAAAAGCAACAACGACGTCAAGTGCTCGGCCTGTGAGGGCCTGGCCATGACCCCCGACACCAAGTACATGAAGCGGAGCTCCTGGTCCACGCTGACCGTGAGCCAGGCCAAGGAGGCTTATCGCAAGAGCTCCCTGAACTTGGACAAGCCCCTGGTGCCCCCGGAGATCAAGCCGTCCTTGAGGCCTTGCCATTACCTCCAGGTAAGGGGTCTCCTGGGACGCCGCCCAGGCGCCGTCTCTGCAGCACGCTGTCGCGGGCCCGGCCGGCCCGCCCCGGGCCAGCCGCAGGGGCGCCCGATCCCTCCCGTAAGCGTGCGGTGAGCCCCTCCCTTGGGCCCTCTGGGCCACAGAGTGTTTTAAGCCGAGTTTCCTCAATCGGCAGGGCCGCGGGCCCATGCAGCTCGGTGAGGAGCTCGGTCAGGTTGGTTTTGGAAAATTCTCCTGTCCCCCTGGGGGCAGACGATGAAGTCGCCAAGGGCGAAACGTGTGGACGGCGGATGGCGAGAGGTAGCATTCCGCGGGAATCCCCCACTTACGCGATTTCCTTCTCACTCTGCCTCCCGACCCCGTCTCCCTGAGTGGGGGCGTCGGCCGGGGGTCCAAGGAGCCTCCGTGGGGACCTCCATCCGCCCACACTGCCATCAGCAGGGCCGGAGCCTGGTGTTGCTCTTTCCCGTCGGTCACTTCTGTTCCGCTCACAGTCCTGCCCGACCACGGTGGCTGTGGGCTGTGGGGGGAGAGGGGTCTTCGCCCTCGGCCGCACGGTGCCGAGCTCCGGCTGTCACAGGCCTCGGTGATCGGAGCAGATCCGCGCCTGAGTCACCTCCGCAGTCGGGGCTGCGAATCTTTGCAGCAACTCCGAGTGCCATCTGGTCCATTGTCCAGAATCCGACGGTTCCGTTTGAGAGGAAGTGCTGCCCCACTGCTTTTACAGGCAGATTTATTCAGAGAGACCGACGGAGAGCTGGGTAAAGCGTTATTTTCATAGGCGCCTGAGAGACGTAAATTTGGTGTGTAGTTGGCAGACCCGAAGAATACGCAAACCTGAAGTGTTCACCCGTCAGCAGCACCAGGTTCTTCAGAGTCGTCATTAGAGAAACCCTGCTCCTGTGTGTCCCTGGGGCTCCCCAACACAGGTCCCCTGACCCTCGAGGGGATGCGGCCGCCGCAGCAAGTCCCCGCCTCTCGTGTCCCCCTTCCCGCCGGAGCCTCTTCCGTCCCCCAACAGCCCCTTGTAATGTTTTAATCATGGAAAATACCAGTCCCACGAAAAGGTAAGGGTGTCCTGTAACGAACCCCACGCGCTCATCACGCAGATCAGCGCAGGGCCAAGCTGTCCGTCAGGACCACGCACACCTGCCCGTTAGGTCCCACGGGGACGAGTCCCACGAAGTGCCGCCGATGCTCTGCTGACCGCAGGGGCCGGAAGGAAGGACCCTCCTCCTGCAGCCAAAGGTCGTTCTCGGGCGTGAAAACTGACGTCAGCTCTTCAGTGTCCCAGGAACCCAGCCTGGGCTCCGACTTCCCTGGCTGCTCCCCATTGCTCCCCAGTGTGCATCCAGACACAGGGGAGCCCATGGCCCAGGCTGACAGTGACACCTGCGGGTCCCTCCTCTCGTCTTCCCGCCATCTGGCCCTGCCCACACGGCGGCACCGCCTGCTGCCTTCCCGCCACGTCCCGTGGTTTCTCCGTGCACCCTGTGCGGCCACCAAGGTACCACGTTCACTGACGCACTTACGAGCTGGCCTGTGAGGCCGGGCCACCCTCCCCCTTCTCCTGGAACCCGCTCCATGTGGCCGGGAGGTGCTGGTCACCAGGGGGCCTGGCTGAGCTGTGACCCCAGCGACCGAACACCTGCTGTTTGTAGAGAACGTGGGGAAAATGACAGGTTGCGACCTGACCCTGTGGCTCAGTGCACGTCACCTGAAAGCCAATCTCCGGGAATGAAATCCGCCGCCCCCAGGTGAGCGGGGTGTCATCTTGTCCCCTGCGGCCCCCCCGCCACCTCCGTTCCTCTGAGGCCCCGCAGGTTCCTGAGGGGTGGACCCCAGCCAGTCTCTGAGCTGCTGCGGCACAGCCTGTCCCAAGGGCGGGGCTCTGCCAGTGGAGGGGTGCTGTCTCCCCTGAGCCCCGTGACCCACGAGGACATGTGCTCCTCAGAGGGGTCCGTCGCTTCCAGCAGCCGGTCCTGGCCCCTCCTCAGTGTCCGTGTGAAGCCGCACATCCCAGGGGGCCGCTGGTGTCCGTCCCCGGCTCTGCCGTCCTGCTCACCACCAGCCCCGGTGGCGAGACTCCCGATCACGGGCATCCCGGCTGCGCTCACATCTCGTCGGTTGTCCTGTCGCTGGGCTCACGGGAGCGGGGGTCCAGGACTCCCAAGAGGCCCGCGCCAGGCGTGGACTGCACGAAACTGCCCGCGGGTCGGTGGCCTGGTCCCCGCGCACCGGACCATCTTCGCCGCCAGATGGGCACCGAGGCCTCTGTGCTGCCGCAGAGGGAGGTTCGCCGCGTGGGAGGGAGAAGCCGAGCTCACACCTGCCGGTTCCACCCCAGACGGGAGAGCTGCAGCTGAGCAAAGGGTTTTCAGTTTCACCCTGTGCAGGATCCACGGTGACATCAGGATTCGGTACGTTTTCAGGCCGAAGCAGACAATGGACAATTGAGAAAATGATTCATTTGTTCTCTGAGAAGCTGCTGGATTTGTTTTCTCCATCAGCCGACGCAGCAGCCAAGGTCGGCCAAGGTCAGCCTGTAGCGAGAGCACAGTGCTGGGTGCCGGGTCCCAGCCCAGCGGCGGCACCGAGCTCACACGTGGGCAGCCACGCGGCTCCGGGCACAGCAAGGTGGGCGCCGGCTGCCTGGCCCTGGGGAGGACGCCCGGGACCTGGACGATGGGACACAGGCCTTTGCCCTCCCTGGGCAGTGCCCACCCCACCCAGGCTCCTCCCCCGATAGCGCAGCCCCCGCAGCCTCCTGCCCCCCACCCTTCACCCCTCCCCCCTCCCCCCTCCCCCCTCACCCTCCTCACCCCTCACCCTCCTCGCTCCTCCCCCCTCCCCCCAGGCAGCACTTCCAGCTGATCCTCTGGGAGCCCCCTCAGAGGGGGGGCAGATTTTACGGCATTTCCCCTGCTCCTCCCCCGCCCGTCCTGCTGCGGCTGGTGGGCTGCAGGACCCACTCCCTGCGGAGTCCAGGCCCCCCCGGGAGTGGACAGCCGGCCTCCAGGGTCCGGGTCAGAGGGACGAGGTCCGTGTGGCTGAAGCACTGTTGGGGTTCACGTGGGAAACCAGTCGTGGCGAAGGAGAGGCCGGGCCCCGGGTCTGAGACGCCGTCCTGCTCCCACAGGGCGTGGTCCCTGAGGCTCCCACTGCCCCCACGGGGTCCTCGCGGACCCAGCCCCGGCGTGGGGCTGCCGCCGGCTGTGATGTGCGCGGCCGCGTCTGCTCCGTGCCTGCTGTGGTTGCCGGGAGCGGCCCGGACAGGTGCAGCCTTAAGAAAACCCACTGGGCCACGGAACAGCCTCAGAGGAAAACACAGAGATAAACAAACAGGGAGCTTCCCGGCCAGGCTGACCGGACTCGGGGTCCTAGCAGCCGTCAGCGAGGGCCCCGGGGTCTCGTGCTCAGACGCAGACCCTGCGGGAGCCACCACGGAATCCGCGTCCGGCCTGGGCACCGGCCTTGGGGGACCGTCCTGTTCACGGTGGGGATGTTGAGCAGTGTCCTGGCCTCGACCCACCAGCAGCCAGTAGCACCCCATTTCGGAGATGGCCGGACCTGTCTCCAGACATCGCTGAACACCCCTCGGGGCAGAGGTCTCCCAGTGGAGAACAGAGCATGAGGCTGAGAGGAGAGACGTGGCCCCCTGGGAGGCGCCCCCTGTGCCCGGGCAGTGTCCTTGGTCCGTCCTCCCCCTGCGCCCCTTCCTCGCCCCACGGCCTCGCCCGGTGCTCTCCGGACTCCGTGGAGTAGGACACGCCCTGTAGCTGGAAGAAGCTTTGCTGCCCACACGTGGCTGGTAGACATACCACAGAGCGTTCTGTCCACAGCACGTCCACGGCCACGTCTCCTTGACGGTCCTTCAGTGAAACCAACCTGCACACACTGTTTGAATGTTTGTTTATGTGCCTGGCTCGAATACAACAGAAATACAAGGAGGGCAGCTTCGGACGGGAACATGAATTGTGACCCACAGGGCTGTCTGGGCAGAGGCCTGGGGGGGGTGTTTCTGGGCGAAGCGCCCCCCAGCGACGGAGGGTGTCGTCAGGCCGTGGTGTTGCCGTGCATGTTTTGGGAGCACGAGACGCCTCCTGGTGCGTGCTGACCCCGAGGCCTCCGTGGCTGACCTACGTGCGTGGTCTGTTGCGTTCCCGAAAAATCCGTTGCTCGTTAAAACCATGGAGAAAAGAGCACATTCGGTTCATACATAAAGCAGAGCACATTCGGGGCTCAGGCAACCACAGTCGGAACCAGACATTCCGATCCCGGCGCCACGCGACCAGGTTCCCCTCCCGGCCTCACGTGACCAGGTTGGACTTCTCGGCTTCCCCAAAACTGGCCTCCCTGGCCCGACGCCCCCACCCTCTGTGACGACCACAGCGGCCCAGACAGACTCCAGGACGGCCCCCCGGGCCCCTCGGCACCCCACTGGGCATCCGGTTCACGAAACCAGGCCATTCGGAAGCCTGGCTCTGGGGGCCCGCCTGGTGACAGGCGCCCACGCCGGCACGTGGACAGTCCTGCCGAGTGGACGAGGAGGACACTTCGGGGAAACAGCGTGGCACAGGGTCTCTCTCCCTGGGCTTCCACACCTGAAACAGACATTATTACAAACCCCCTGTGCTGCTGCTCGAAGACTCGACCTTTCCATGTGGGGTGCTGAGGGCCTCCCCCAGAGCAGGGACCCCGACGTGCACTGTGCTGCCGGCCCGGTCACTGCAGGTCAGCAGGTCACTCGTCACCGTGGGACGCAGCGCCCGGCGCTGTTGGGTCCGCCCCTTCACTGCGGACCGCGGCGTGGGAGGCGGCCAGTTCCCGCGGCACCGGGCGTCTCGGCGTCTCTCCGACCCTGCGACCGTCTGGACACGCTGCGGACGCACAGTCTGTGCCCGACCCTGGTCGACGCTCCTCCCGCAGTGAAATTTCTTGTCAAAGGCGCAAAACTGGCTCCTTGAACCAGAAACAGAAAGGCAAGCTGGTCCCCTTCGTTGGTTAAGTCACAGGCGGCGGGTAAAAAAGGTTCCCTTTGTTTCTTACAGAAACATGATTTTAATTCACAAAAGTTCCGTACAGCTGCCCGCGGCCGTCTGTCCCCGCCAGGCCTGCCTCCCAGGCGCTCTGCAGGCTGAGCCGGCCGGTCCCCAGCACAGGACCAGCGTGTCCCAGCGCGGCCGCCCCGCCTCCCTGCCTCCCACACGGACGGGCTGGCCGGCCTCGCCTCCAGGGAGCCCTCCCAGATCACCTGCCTCCGCCCACCAGCCACTGGACCCTGCCCGGTCCCCGCTCCTTCCGTCCTTGTTAAACTCCACTGAAATGATTGTCATTGAGGACTGAGTTTCCTTTGACTAAAAACGTTTATTTTTGTACTTACAGTAGCAACATGTGGTCCACGTAGAAAATTTAGAAAACTTAGTATAAAGAAAAATGATCAAAGCCCATGATGCTGCCGCAGTGAGGGCCACAGGCTTCCCCATCCCTGTGCGCGGTGCGGCCGTATCTGTGTGAGCGTCAGAAACGGGGCGCAGTCTCCTCCGGAAGCATCTCCCCCCTGTGAGCCCGTCCCTGTGACCCCCTTCCTGTGACCCCGCCCCCGTGTGCGGCTGTGGGTGGTATTCCAGCGTCCCCCGGGTGTCACCGATGCCTCTTGCCTGGGTGGTCCGCAGTCCCTGGCGCAGACCAGTCCTCTGGGGGCGCCTCGGGGGAGTGAGGTGCGGGTCCCAGGCCGTGGGCGTCGGACTCTGACACTGCTCCCTGCAGGCTGGACCGTGCCGCGCGTGAACGCGGACGAGCTGCTCGCGAGCTCTCTCCTCCCAGAGGTGTTTGTAGAGCGGAGCTCGTGGGTGAGAGTCGCTGAGCACCCCGAGGTCCTTCCTTCTCCGTCGCTTTGCCCCAGAGCTCGGAGTCCTCTGCGTCGGCAGGTGTCCCCCGCGTCGGCAGGTGTCCCCCGCATCGGCAGGTGTCCCCCGCATCGGCAGGTGTCCCCCGCGTCGGCAGGTGTCCTCTGCATCGGCAGGTGTCCCACGCAGTGAGCTCTCCCGACTTCTCACTGCGGGTTTCTGGCCGGAAGGGGCCTCCGCTCGGCTCAGGTGTTGAACAGATTGCACGTGTGTCTCTGACCCCTGGGCAGGACGCATGGCTCTGCTCTGCCCTTGTCTGCCCTTGGTCACCGGCACGTCCTCTGCATGGACACGGCACAGGGCCAGCCACTGGAGCCAGGGACGCCCGCTGAACCAGGCATCAGCGCCACATGCCCTCCGCGCTGCGGCGGGGGGCTGGGCTGTGTGCACCCCACACAGAGCTCCTGGGGTCGGGGCAGCATGAGTGCAAGAAGCTTCCTCATCCTGGCGTCCGGAGGCTGTGCGTGGCTGGGGCGTGTCCGTGTGCGTGCCGGGCACCTAGGCATCTCGGGGTGCCGTGCTCCCCCACCCCCCACAGAGACGACCGTCTGAGTCCCTACAGGGCCGGACACTGGGTGTCCCGGGTGAGGTGCAGCTGACCTGCTGGCTGCTGGTCCCCCCCAGCGGGTCCTGGGTGGTGGCGGGGACAGTGCCCGACCACCCAGAACGGAACGAACCAAGGTCCCTGCCGGACGTGGTCGACCAGCCGGCCCACAGGGGCCTCAGCCGGGAGGCTCGAGGTGGGAATCTGAGTGTCTCCCGTCGGGGACGCCCGTCCGAGATGCTCTACGTGAGGGCTGCACCGTCTCCTCGAGCGCGGCCCTGGGCAGCCGAGCTGGGTCCTGTGCCCGCTGCAGCGTGGCCGGCTGCTGTGGGAAGGTCGTCTCCGCTCACTCGCTGGGGTCGAGGTGGGTCCGCCCATCGGTCCGCGCTGAGCCCCGGGCGCCGTGGATGGACGTGGATGGACCGCGCTGCCTGCGCAGCCTGCTGGCCTGGGAGCAGCACCCGCTCCTCCGCGTGGTGACAACACGTCCCGGTCACACCTCTCCTGTCCCTGTGCCTGCGGGGCGGACCCTCTCGCTCCTGCTCCTGCTCCCTCCCCACAGGGTGAGGCTGTTATTCCCCGGTTCTCGCGGCCTGTCATCCCTCCGACCCCGGGAAGCACATCTGAACGCTGTCGGCGGTTTTCCTAGGTGCTGCGATCACGGGGTGGGGGGTCCTCATTTTACTTTCCTAACTTTATATCACTTTCCCTACAACGTCTCTCTATTGCTTCACGAGGGGAAGACAGCAATCACGTCATGTTAAAGTCCTTTTAGGATTTCGGTGGCAGAGCGCCAGGGGGCACGGGTCTGTCTGCACATCTAACTTCACTTTGTTTTCTTTGATCCTCAGCCAAGGATATTTTTCTCTTTATCCTCAGATAGAGGGGGAGGGAGGGAGGGAGAGAGAGAGACCATCGACTGCTGCCTCCGCACGACCCTGACCGGGGGGGGGGATGAACTGCAACCGAGGTACCAGGTACGTGCCCTTGACCAGAATCGAACCCGCAACTCATCGGTCCATGGCCCAGTGCTCTAACCTCTGAGGCAAACCGGCCATCTGGGCATGTCTAGGTGACCGATGACGGTACAGAGCGGTGTCCCCTCGGACTGTGGAGAACGAGCTCCCGAGAGCGTGGGGAGCCTTCCCCGAGGCTGACGCACCGTGTCCCTCCCCTCGCAGGTGCCTCAGGACCAGTGGGCAGGGTACCCGCCCGGGGGCAAGGAGGACGAGATCCCCTGCAGGAGGATGAGGAGCGGCAGCTACATCAAAGCCATGGGCGACGAGGACAGCGGGGAGTCCGACTGCAGCCCCAAGACCTCCCCCACCGCCACGCGGCCGGAGCCCTTGCTTAAGTCCCTGAGCCAGAGGCCACTGGGCGGGCTGCAAACGTAAGACCCCACGCGCGTCCCCCGAGCACCTGGTGTCTCAGCCTCCCCCCCAAAGCACCTGGTGTCTCAGCCGCCCCCCCGAACACCTGGTGTCTCAGCCCCCCCCAAGCACCTGGTGTCTCAGCCCCCCCCCAAAGCACCTGGTGTCTCAGCCCCCCCCCTCGGTGCACCTGGTGTCTCAGCCGCCCCCCCGAACACCTGGTGTCTCAGCCCCCCCCAAGCACCTGGTGTCTCAGCCCCCCCCCAAAGCACCTGGTGTCTCAGCCCCCCGAACACCTAGTGTCTCAGCCCCCCCAAAACACCTGGTGTCTCAGCCTCCCCCCTCCTGACAGGTCAGCGCGGATCAGCCGTCCTCAACTGACAGTCGTCTCTGAGTTGGACACTTTAGGCTTCATGGCCATTAGGTTCCCAGGCCGATTAGAAAAAGTCAGGCCTTTGGTTATTTACATATTGCACAGTAATTAAGGAATAGACTTGGGCAGGTTCTACATCAAATGTTAATTTTAAAGCAACTGTCACAACCAGATCTGTCAATGTCATCTGAGATCATTCCAGTTATTCTCATCAGAAGCATGTTTGTGTGAATGTGAGTGTGTGTGAGTATGTGAGTGTGAGATTGTGTGTGCAAGTATGTGTGAGTGTGAGTGATTGTGTGGAGAGTATGTGAATGTGAGCGTGTAAATATGAATGTGTGAGAGTGTATGTGAATGTGTGTGTGAGTGATCATGGGTGCATGTGATTCTGTGTGGGTGCATGTGAGCACATGTGTGTGTGACTGTGAGTGTGTGTGACTGTGAGTGTGTGTGACTGAGTGTGTGTGACTGAGTGTGTGTGACTGTGAGTGTGTGTGACTGTGAGTGTGTGTGACGAGTGTGACTGTGAGTGTGTGTGACTAAGTGTGTGTGACTGAGTGTGTGTGACGAGTGTGTGTGACGAGTGTGTGTGACAAGTGTGTGTGACCGAGTGTGTGTGAGAGCCATAATCAGGTACTTTTCACTCTGACTTCATACGTGTACGTGTAGGCAACAGTTTTTCGCAGGGCGAGGGCAGGAAGTGGGCTAATCTCACAGACATGGTAGCATGTGCCTTATGTGTTTGTCCAAAGATACGTTATTGATCATCCAGTTTCCAGTATGTAGACAGAAGACTGCTCGGGGGTCGGCTGTTTCCATGACAGGGGCCGTGGCTCTTGCCCTCAGCAGAGTGACCGGCCTGGCGCGGGTTCGGGTGCTGGGGGGACCCTGGTTCAGCCTGAGCGTCTGCGGTTGGCGGGAAGGGCAGCAGCAGGGCGAGCCGGCCGGCGCTCCGTCCACGCTGCACGAGCCCGTGATGCTCAGGGGGACCCGGTGCTCAGACCCGCCTTGTTTCTGTGACCCCCCCCCCCGGCCACACACAGGCGCCCAGCACAGGGGTCAGCGTCTCCGACACACCCCGTCGTCCTTTAACATTAGCTCACAGGAGAAGTGAACAGTCTGAATTTCAACCAGAACCAACATTTTGAATTTAACCGATGTGAACACATCTGCATTCAGCTGAACCCCCCAGGGCCTGCGGGAGGGCCCCTCGTTGGTGTGGGTTTGTGTCCTTGCGCGAGGAGGTGTGTCCAGGAAGCTGTGAGAGATGCCCGAGCGGTCACTGCCTGTGTTTTCTTCAGGACTTTCACAGTTTCAGGTCTTACATTTCGAGCGGATTCGTGGGTACGGTGCTTGACGGTGTCTGGTTTCATGTTGGGGCGTCTGCCCTGTTGCCCTGACACTAAGTATCTATTCGGAGAAAGCCGTCCACTTGGTTTAAAAAGTAACTCAAACAGGCGGCCCTGTGGGTAATGGGGGAGGGTCCCAGGCAAAGGGCAGCTGCTCTGGGCCCGGATTGGACAGGAGCAGTCAGGAGGCCCTGCTCCTGGGTGAGCACGGGCGTCGACGTACCTGCAGGGGCTCACGACGCAGGCCAGACGGACACCGGCAGCCGTGCCAGAGGAACGGAGTGTGTACAGGGCCCGAGCTTCCCCGACGCTCCGTGGCCAGGACCTGACGTCAGCGGGCCGGCGGAACCGCCCGGGAGGGCGCGAGCCATCGCCACGGCTTCTGTGGCCGCGGAAAAGTCTGCACCAGGGACATTCGCGACTTGTCCAGCCTCGTGCTTCCAGGATGGACAGAAGCAAATTCAGGCTCCAAACCAGGTCTTCCACCTCCAAACCCTCTGCCCTTCCGAGCACCCACCTCCCCTGTTGGGGTGAAAGTTCATCGCTCCGGTGCCTGCGATCTGAGCCGGGTGCCCAAGAGCCGTGAACCAGAGGCAGCCAGGGGCCGAGTCTGCTTTTGAAAATTCTTCCAAATCTGCGCTGGGACCCACACTGCACCTGAGTCTGCAAACGTCGTAGCACGAGTGTGGCCCTTCCCACACCTGCTCCCCCACAGCTCAGGAGGTGCCGTCTGTGCCCTGCCGCTCTCCTGGGCTCACCACTCGGACCTCGGCACCTTCACAGAGAGGTGCGGCCGTCACTGGACCAGTTCCGGAGAGGACCCCGCCCCATGGCCGTCCGTGCCCCACCACATCACAGCCCCGCAGCCGCCCCTGCTCCGTCTCCTCGGGTTTGCCCGTTCTGCTCGGGCCCCGCACACGGGGTCGCCTGTGTGACCTGCGTCTGCCCCTCTCTGCACCGTGTGCTTGAGCATCATCCGTGGGAGGTGCGGACGCACCGCACATCATCCCTCCATCGCAGACGCTGCCGTGTCTCCTGCCTGGGGCTGTCATGAGAGATCCTGCTCCTGTGTGCACATGTGTGTGCGGCTTCCGTGTGCCTCGGGGGCACCGCTGGCGCGGGGCATCGGCAGCACCAAGCTCCTTCAGAGGGATGTACACGTCCCAGGTCTTCCCACGCCGCGTACTGCGCACGTACATACACACGTCCTCACGTAAACTCGGTCCTTCAGCGTTCTCTCCCTCATGTATGTTCATCGCCCTGATCTCTGAGCTCAGCAACGTGTACTATGGCCACAAGAAGAGATTCTGTTCTCCCATCTTCATACGCTCCCCGTGTCGACATCGACGTGCTCACGCCCTTCACGCGGAAGGTCACGGGGGGCGCTTTCTCTCAGCGCCTGCGTCCCGCCTGGTTTCAGCGGCGCTCGCTGTCCTGACGGGGTCCGGTACACGCTCCTCCCGCCGCGGCTCCACCTTCTCACAACACGTCTCCGAACTGAACCAGAAGCCACTTGAACAGCAGAAACGACTTTTAGAAAAACCCGTCTGTCTGAGCGGAAGGCCGGGCTCTGCCCAGTTCCTGTCGTCCACACGCAGGACGGGACACGCTTCACCGTCTCCGTCCGCTCGCGGCTGCGGAAAAACCTCGGAGGCGCGCGGCTCACTCCGCTGGGTGGAGTGTTGGGGGCTCCTCACCACGGCGCCCGCCTCCTTGTTCTTCAGTCCTCACCGAGGGTCTGTTTCTACTGACTCAGAGGGAAGGGGAGGGAGAGAGGAAACCTCGGCGCGAGGGGGACTTTCCGTCGCTTGATTTCTCCCTCCCCTTCCCACCTGCTCCATTCGCGTGATCACGTGTTTCCTAACAGTTTTCTCACCTGGTATTTGTAACTGCCCTTCGTTTATTTGCTTGGCTTCCATTAACTTCAGTTACCCACGTGTCCCTTCGGCGGGTCCAAACCGGCAAGTGTCCCAGTGAGTTCTCTCCCCGACCGCCGACACCGATCGGTTCTCTCTGTAGCACGGACGGCATCTGGGCTCCGGCGGGAAGGTCCGAGCTGGCCCCGGAGAGGTCTGCCCTTCGTCACCGGTCCCGGTCCTCCACGGGGCTTCAGGGTCCGCGAGCTTATATTACGGCCAGCAGACACCCAGTAAGGGTGGTTCCATGCAGAAGTCCCAGAATACCCGAGGCCTCGCGGTCACGCCGGGGGCTCCAGGCAGCACCCTGCACGAGGGGGGCTGAGGGGGGCCGGCTCGGAGCCTGGACTCGGACCGGCTGCAGGACTGCACGGCGGCACCTCGGGGAGCTACGTGACGGAGCACCTGCGACTGTCCTTGAGGAGGGCAGCCCAGCTCACTGAGCCTCCCGTGGAGCCGCATTCAGGAGGCTTTGGTGCCGGCACCGCCCTGCCTGGCGCTGGCTCCACCCAGAGGGCACGCGGAGCCCGACGAGCAGAGCCCGACAAGCAGAGCCCGGGGCAGTCCCGCTGGGCCAGAGCTCAGCCACGGGCCCCTGTGGGGCGGCGCCCTGGTCCCCGGCCACGGTGTGTCCCGCCGCGGCTGCCCACACGTCCTCAGGAAGCATCGTCACCATGAGCAGGTCCCCCGCGGGCTGGGCTGCAGGGGTCACGGCGGCACCTTGGGCATTGGGCGGTTGGCAGAGTGAGGGGGTGGCTCTGTCAAGCCTCTGTTGAGCCCCAGAGGTGGATTGAGAAGGGACGCAGGCACCCACGACGCCCCCACCTGCAGGCACGCGGTGATAGGGTCTCCACCGAAGCACATAACGGGGGCACCTTGCTTTCTCCTGAGCCAGCAGCCGAGAGGACACGTTCGGTCTCACACATTTCTGAGCCCAGGTCGTTGGTGACGAGGGACAGGAGTGTGATGCCCATGCGGTCGGAGGGATCCGGCACACGCGTGCACACATGTGCACACACACATGCACCCCAGTGCCGTTCAGAACGTCCCGTCGCCCACGTGACACAGGAAGGGACACGCGCCTGCCGTCATGGTGGGTCTCGCTGTGAAATGGAGAGATGCCCCTGTGTTGGGCGTCACACACGCAGTGTAAACCGTCCTGTTTCTCCTGCATCTGACCCACATACGTCCGCACCCCCTTTCTACGGCCGCAGGGCAACAGGGAGCCTTGGCTTCGTCCAGACTCTCGTGTTGTGGGCTCGGATGTGAGCAGAGGCTGCGGACAGGACAGGTCTGTGACCGCCCGTCAGCAGCGGGTCCGGAGTGTGCGGGGAGGAAGGGGACGGGCTCCGGGAGCACCCTCCTCTGGTCTGCCCCGTGCTCCTCCCGTCCCTTCCAGAGCAGGGTCCAGGCCCCTGACTCATGTGAGCCCCGAGACGGGCCCCTCTGGAGGGCAACACACATCTGTGTTTCTCGGCGTCTTTACATAGTTTTCCTTTTAAATTTTCTGAGTGCCCACCAAGTCTGTCGATGAAAATACATGTCCATCCCTGACAGCTAGGATGCGCAAGGAGGAGCTATCCATTCGGAATTTGGAAATGACGTGGGATTCCTGTGGGCGGGGCTGTAGGGACGTCAGGGGAAGGTCCCGGAGGGCGGCCTGGGCACCGCGTGTGCCGCACGTGGGGGAGGGCAGCCCTGACCAGCCCTTTTCAGAGACTCTGGCCTCCTGGGTGCTGCATTTTAAAACCCTGAGCTGCTGTACTAAAAGTAATTCTATTAAATGCAATAAGCCCGACGTTGCAGGACCAGACCTCTTGGGCTCCCTGCTTCTCGACTGAGCAGCTGAGACCTCGGGCCCAGGCGTGAGTTCAGAGCAGACCCCTGCCCACCCCCAGCTCTGCCGTCCTGCGAGCCGGGCGGGGGCCTGCTGTGCTCTGCAGCCGTGGGCACCGGGCGGGAATGAACGGCCCCCCTTCTGGGTTCCCGTGAACACAGGCGGTCAGCACGGGGCGAAATTCCCGCAGGGCATCCAGGACACGGTCGGTATCAAGTATCAGCTGCCGTCTGTGTTTAAAAGGAAACTTCTGCTGGCTTTCTGCCGCGGCCCCTGTACACGGCACCCCCACCCGGAAAGAGAGACTCACTGGGAGTCCGAGCAGATCTAAACACAAGGTCTCAAAACCTACGGACTCCATGCAAATGCCACCAGCAGCCACCTGGACCCACTGCCCCGTCGTGACGCCCACGCTGGGCTGCACACGGCGGGCCCGACAGAGGAGACGCACCCAGGGCCCCGGGGCCAGGGAACACCTGCCCCTGCCCCCAAGACAGCTGAGGGTGGGGCAGATCAGCCAGAACGAAGGCGATGGTGGGGGAAGGGGTGTCCCGCCGACTTGCAGAGATGCAGGGGTGGGGCCCGCGGCTCCTCGGGCGCATGGGAGCGAGAGGTGCAGACACCTTTTCGAAGACCAAGGTCAGCCGAGAGCCGAGGGTCAGGGCCACCACCGGGCCCGTGTGAAACGTGCCCTGAACACGCACAGATGAAGCCGGCTGTGGCCACCAGGGCCCAGGGCAGAGTCCTGGGGTGCTGCTGGCATTACGTGGCCTCCACGGACTGGCCCGGTCCTTGGGGGACACCAGGTGGCCGCGTGTGGGTGTGTGCTCCCCTGTGGTCCTGCCTCTGGCCCACCTGACACTGGAGGACTGGACGAAGGGTCGTCGCACTTCCCCACCCGCCAAATTAGGGCTCAGACCTGCTTCTCCCCCCCTTTCCCGTGTCTGTTTCGAGTGGAAGGAAGTAGGTGGCGCCTGGACTGGGCGATGCACCTGGTTTTAAAACAAAAGCTATTGTTATGAGATAAATTACATTCTGTCAACATGTACAGCATATCGAGTCATGCTTTCTCCCCCAGAGTAAGTGACTTTGAATCTACAATAAGTGGGCTTTGCGTAATCGAACTTAAAACCAAGCCCAGCCCTGGCCGGTTTGGCTCAGCGGTTAGAGCGTCGGCCTGCGGTCCAGAGAGACCCGGGTTTGGTTCCCGCTAAGGGCACGTACCTCGGTTGCAGTTTGTCCCCGGCCCTGGATGGGTCGTGTGGGTGGCAGCCACTCGATGTGTCCCTTCATGTCGATGTTTCTCTCTCTCTCTCTCCCCCTCCCACTCTACCTGAACAAAAAATGGAAAAATGTCCTTGGGTGAGGATAAAAAAAAAAAAACCAAGCCCAGTCTCCCCCCTGCGGTCCCATTTCTAAAGAAAACCGTAAGTCACGGAGAAAACAAACGACAACAGTTCACTCTGAACAGCAGGGGGCGGACGTGAGCTGCCTGACGCGGGGTCAGACTCAGCCTGGTGTTTATACGCGTCTTTGCCTGCGGGCCTGTGAGGTGCTTGTTGTGGGAAAGTTGTCAGCAAACCTTGAAAGGAGCAGCCGCCGGTGTGGCTCCGTGGCTGAGCGTCGACCCTGCACCAAGAGGTTGCCGGTTCGATTCCCGGTCAGGGCACATGCCCAGGTTGTGGGCCTGATCCCCAGTGGGGGGCATGCAGGAGGCGGCCAGTCGATGTTCTCTCTCATCGCTGTTTCCATCTCTCCCTTCCTCTCTCTCTCTGAAATCAATAAAGAAAAAATAGTTTTTTAAAAAGAAAATATTTTTTAAAAAACTTGAAAAGAGTTAAACATGCCAGAAATTCAAGCTAAGCTGACACTGCAGCCACCAAACACTTAACCTTCTACCGAAGAGCAGGAAGAGCACCAGAGGCCGCCGGTTTCGAGGGGCATCTGGGGAGCCGCCGATCGGTGTCCGGGGGTTCGCTTTCTGTCCGCCCTTCTGTCGGCTGTGCTCACTGGACCACGTGCAGGTGTGAAGACGGAACACACACCTGTCGTCTGTTCTGTTGTTTCTCGGAGCAGGTGACGTCGCCTGAAGCTAGCACGGTCTTCACGAGATTTTCACGAAATCAGCTCAGGCGCCCAGTTCACTCTCGTCCGTCCTTAAAAGTGTAGGATGATCCTGATTTCCTGCCTGGCCATGAAGTGTCAGGACTCAGAGCAGTTTTGTAAACAGCCTCCCTGTGACCTAGGGCGAGATGTGCATTTGTACAGGGGCCTGGGGCCTGTTTACGGGGCAGAGGTCTCATCAGCAACTGCGGGCTGGAACTTTTATAGCAGCTTCTCCTGTGGGCTCAAATGACCGTCGTGCCTCTGCCCCTCTGGTGACAGTCACTGTTTCTCTGTCTCTTTCCCTGTAGCCAGAGCTACCTGCAGGCGGCCAGCGACGGGCCTGCCGGCCACAGCCTGGACCCCTCCGCCAACTACGGCTCCCCGAAGTTCCGCTCCCGGAACCAGAGCTACATGAGAGCCGTCAGCATGCTGAGCCAGGCCAGCTGTGTGAGCCAGGTGGGCCCCCGTGTCCCGGTCCAACCTCCCCCGCCGCGTTGCCCGGCGCTGTCCTGCCGGGAGGCGGCCCCCGGTCTAGGAGGCCAGGAGCAGACATGCAGTCGCCTCCACTGATTTCCCGTCTGGGGACATCATGAGATGTCGTTGTTCCGACGTTTGCGATAGTGATGTTTACGTTGCTTGCTTGTGGTGAGGGGTGACCGATCAGCTGACCATCTCGGCCCCCTTGCTGTTTGGGCTCAGACTGTCCTGTTCCCAGGAGGTCTCCCCAGCATATCGGGTCAGGGGACAGCGTTATGGGACCAGGCTCTGGCCGCAGCGACTTTGTGTCGTGTCCGCAAACAACCCCTGAAGGTCCAGTGAGGCGTCGAAAATACGCAGGGTGCTTGGTGTTCTGCCGAGAACTGAGTTTGTCTGGCTCGCAAAGCACTAAGGCCCCCGGCCGGGTCACGGCCCCCACAGAATGACAGTGTTTCAAGCTGCCCCTTGGGGTGGCTGACGGGCAGGAGCCAGGCATGGAGGGATCTAGCGAAATGAGCAGGGGCTGGGCAGTCTGACGGCCACATGCTACAGGACAAATACAGCTGAATTCCCACACTTGCAGTTAAACACATTGCTGCCCATTTTGCTCGCCTGTAGACGTGGGGCCGGAGTTCACCGGCGTGTCTAGGCGTCCGCTTTCTCTGCTTGCTGTGGGGTGGCCACTGAGTGCGCTCCGGTCAGAGACCGGCCAACAGGCCCCTCGCCCGTCAGCCGGTCCGTTCCTGACCTCGTGGCCTGTCCCTCCTCTCCAGAGGGGGCGCCACCTGCGGTGCGGTTGCTGTGGGCGGGTTGCGCCTGCTGGGTCGTGGCGGAGTCTCCGTGGGTCTCGCCGCCGACCCTGCGGTGTCTGTTCCAGATGAGCGAAGCGGAGCTCAACGGGCAGTTCGAGTCGGTGTGCGAGTCCGTCTTCAGCGAAGTCGAATCTCAGGCCATGGAGGCCCTGGACCTCCCCGGGTGCTTCCGGACGCGGAGTCACAGCTACCTGCGTGCCATCCAGGCTGGCTACTCCCAGGACGACGAATGTGTTCCCGCGCTCACCCCCTCCAACGCCGCCTCGACCATCAGATCCACAGCAGGTAAGGGCCTCTCCAGCCTTCCGACGGCCGGGCTCTCCCAGCCTCTGGTAACTGTTGCGAGTCGCAGCTGTAACATTGTTGCACTTGCACCGGTGTTGTGGAACATTTCTTTCCTAGGTAACCTCTCATTTTAAAAAAAATGAAACCCATGGTTATCAATGTTTTAAAAGATAGAGTACGGTCAAACCTCGGTTCCCGGAGGTCTCCGCCCGAGCACTGCGGTCCGCGCCGACAGCCCTCGCCTGCAGCCGCCTGCGTGTGGAGCCAGCGTCTCCCAGGCGACAGGAGAGACGGGCCCGTGTGCGGCTGTGACCAGCGCGGGAAACGGTGCTGGGACTATTTTCATAGTTGCTGTTTATCCTTATTATACATTTTTGGTTTTTACTGTAATTTTATTTTCTTTTTGTTACATTTTCATTTGCATTTTGTGTCCTTTTCGTTGTAAAGTTTCTCTATAGATTAGAGGGTGCGTTAGACGTGTACTGTACATCACAAAGGTTAACACCGGGAACCACTCGGGGGTTCGGAATGGGTTCATTCAGTTCACATCATTCCTAACGGGAAAACGTGCTCCGGTTTTCTAACAGCCTCCAGGAGGAATTAAGTTCGAGAAACGAGGCTCCACTGTGTAACTTTGGTAAAGTTGTGTGTGGGAAAAATAGGTGAGCGCTGATATTAGAAGGTGATCACCTTTCAAATGTCGAAGTCTGATCGATGGCAGCGACACCCGGGCTCCTCCGTGACAGCCGGTCGCGTCCGTGTGAGAAACCCACAGCCCTGACTCGTGGCCGCGCGCAAATCGATCGTTGATGTGAATCCTCCCGTCGTCTCTGGGCTCTGCGGGCTCAACGTCGCGGTTTCCTCCCATCCTTGCGGAAACCACACCCGCCCCCTGAAAATTTACCGCCCGAGGTAAACAGCACCGCCAGGGTTTCTCTGCACGGCCCTGTTTCTGTAAAACGATGAATACGCGTGACCTTGAGGAACCCATAAAGCAGAGCAGGTGATAAATTCCCCGAGTGCTCGCCGGCGACAGAAGCCAGCCGCGCAGAGGAGCGCGGGGACCCGAAGGTCGTGAGATCTGGGACTGGGACGCGGCGACGTGTCGGAGGAACCACCAGCTGTTCTCAGAAGAACCAGGAACAGCGGTGCCTGTGGTTTCTAGCACTGGGAACCCCGGGCAGGGCAGGGACCACGGGGGGACTGGAAATGGAGTTTTCCCTTTGCTGCTCAAAAGGCGTTTGCAAGAATGGGGGGAGGTGACGGGGACTCGACACCCAGAGCTCACTCGCCGGCCCTTGGAGAGGAAGCAGGCGGAGGGGTAACCCGTAGACGGTGGCGTAGCCGGGACCCACGCTGTGTCCGGCACTTCATCCCTCCAAGGTCTTGGCGAGTCCGCTTTTCCGGGGCGTCCCAAACAGGGAGCCGCTGGGGCCGGCAGCTGTTCTGAAGGAGGCGGTGGGGCCTCGGTGGTCTTTCCCCGGCGCCATCGAGGGGTTTGTGAGGCTGGCGGCCCAGCCGTGGGGCCATGATCGAGGGGTGCTCCTCTCTGAGCCCCGCTTGGTGGGGGTGCAGAGGCCAGTGCCCGGACCTGTCCCTCGTGACACCTGCAGGGCTGCACAGAGTCTCGTGGGGAGACCACGGGCTGTGGGTGGCGGGGCCTCGGTGTCCCCTCTCTCCTCCCCCTCGGCGCGGGCAGGGACCTGCTCTCCGTGGAAACGCGCAGACTGGACACGTAGGGAAGGGGTGAGCTCTGCAGTCACGGGGTTGGAACAGCACTCTGAGACCACGGCTGATGGTTCACAGTGTCCATCGAGGTCCCGTACGAGCCCGGGCCAGCGAGGCCCTGACACGGTCTCCAGAAATGCTCGCAGCAGTCATCAGCTGGGGGGACGTGACCTGTCGTGTCTGAGCCGTCATTCTAGGGACAATGGAAACAAGACAGATCCCGTAGCGGTGACACGAGACCCCGCGCAGAACTGAGACCCCGTTCTGTTAGTGTGCACACCGTTACCTCGTGCGTCTCTTATTCCCAGAGTGCGCACCACACGAATGACGGAAGATGCTTCTCTTCAAAGTTGCTCCTGGCTCTTGGGCTCGTCACTGAGTCACGGTGCTGCCGGAGGTGGGGACGGCCTGAGGGTCAGGCAGGAGAAGACGTGGGACCTGGGCACTCGGTGGGGGTCAGAGCAGGTGAATCGCGGCCGCTCTGTCCCTGTTTTACTCGGAACGCCGGCTGTGACATAGTCACAATACTTCTTTCTGAAGAGAACCGAGAGGGCATGCAACCACACTCTGTTCAGTAAGAGTGAAAAATACCGAAGAAATGGCAAGTCCCTCTCTGAGGAGCAGAACGGCGGAGTATGGAGAAGATCGTCTAACTCAGGGGGCGTCAGAGCTGATGTCCGGTTTGATTCAGAACTTCCTGCCACGGAGACCAGGCGGGGCCCAGTCACTGTCTCAAAATACCTGGGACACAGTCGCTGACATTTGTGGCCTTGCTCTGTCCATGTGTGTGTGGACAGGGGAAGATTATTTTGACAAATTCATTTCCTTCGTGGTTCTAAAACCACCTCTTGAAAATAATTCCCCAAAAGTTGTTCTCAGAAACAGCCAGGGCAGTTAATTGAAAAGTGGGATGCGTCTAAGTCTTCCCTTTTGCGTGCCCGGTGGTGGTACAGGGTCGCCTCACCTTGTACAAAGTGCAAATATGTGACGTGAGAATTCGTCCAGCGACAGTGAGATATTAACGTGTGTGGAGGTCCGTGAAGAATTCAGGAATATGTGCTGAGCATCTGTTTCAACCCCCATGGCTGATGCTGCCTTTGGGGTCCTAGCCCCCCTTTTCCAGTCAGCCCTTGGGGGATGGGGTGACTCGGCTGAAACATCCCTTTGGTCCCATCTGCGGGAACTCGGCCGGGGCGAATCCCCCGCTCAGCCTCGCGGCCCCTGTTCCTCTCGTCATGAGAACGACGGCACACTGATGCGTGTCCTCCCTTTAAACGAAGTGGTTTGAAAACACCTCACGTCCATTTCCCACACGGTCCCTTCCCGTCCGGGAAGTGATGTATCCGGTGGGTTCACTTGTCTGGACGCGCATCTCGCCCGATTCCTCAAGGGAGGGACGTCACTGATGTCACGGAGGAACCGGCTGGAAAGTTAGATGGCGATGATTTCGCTCTGGGTCAGAAGTTTCCTCAGCATGTGTCACGGCTAATTCGCGAAGTCGTTGAGACGGGGGAGCCCCGAGGAGGCCGCCGGCCGCCAGCCGCCAGCTGACTCATTGCCAGGCCAGGAGCCGTTTGTCTCGACTTTCCACTTTCAAGATGAGGGAGTTCGCCCTCCTCGGCCCCAGGTGCAGCACTCTGACCTGGACCCCCCGTCACCTGTCCTTGGACCCCGACCCCCGCTGACCCCGTGGGGCCCACTCACCGCATTCGGTCCTCCAGGCCTGATCCTAGACCTGGAAGGTGCGGTGGTCCCGGCGACCTTGGCCAGGGAGCATTATTGCCCGAGTAGGATTTTAGTCGACACCGTCTGAGGCACGAGCGAGGGGGTGGGTCCCGTGTGGAGCCCCCCGGGTGTAGCGCTCAGAGGCCGGGCCGTCGGTCTTCCAGGACGGCTGAGCTGAGCCCTGGCTCACATTCCAGGTCATGCCAATGACATGAAGCCAGGTTCAGGCGTGGCGGCCAGGTGGGCTGTCCTGAGGAGCCCTCCCTGCCAGGTCGGAGCCCGGACAAGGTGGTGGTGTCTTCCTCCCGGCTCCTCGGGCTGACTTCCTCGCGTCTCGGTCTGCGTGGCTGCACACGTCTGTGCTGGGATCCACAGACCGAGCACGGTGACATCACGGATCCGTCCGTGCAAACGTCTAGAGAATGTCCCCGCAGGTCAAGACATCCCCGTGGCCCTGGCCGGTTTGGCTCAGCGGTTAGAGCGTCGGCCTGCGGTCCAGAGAGACCCGGGTTCGGTTCCCGCTAAGGGCGCGTACCTCGGTGGCAGCTTGTCCCCGGCCCTGGTTGCTCGTGCGGGAGGCAGCCAGTCGATGTGTCTCTCATGTCACAGTCTCCCTCCTCCTTTCCCCTCCCTCCCGCTCTCTCTGAAGATAAATGGGAAAAAGTATCCTCGGGTGAGGATTAAAGAAAAAATAGTCTGTGTGATTTTAGCTGCCTGCTGTTGCTTTGAGCCAGAATCGAAGGGCCGGCTCGCGCTGTGGGGTGTGGTCCAGCGAGACCTGGAGGCTGAGGGGGTGCAAGACGGTCTGGTCTCGGCCATCGGGACCCGGAGAGGAACGTCCCCTGAGCCAGAGGCAGGGCACCTAGACCGCCGGCTGAGGTGGGGACCCCGAGCGGAGCTGACGGGGGCAGTGTGGGGACGGCCTTCGCACGCGCCCCACGGTCCGCCCAGAATTCGCTTCCCCGGGTGTTTTGCCTCGTCCGTAGCTTACGCTCAACTCAGCAGTCACTTCCTCCAAGAAGCCCTCAGTGGTTCCTCCTCCTCTACACAGTCTGGTCCAATATGAGTTCCTCCCGGTCACTCCCTGAGCCGATGGCTTCCAACCAAAGAGCAAGTTACTAAAAAAAATTAATTTTCATTTATTTTAAAGACATAAGGATAAGAGATGCTGATAACTTTGGGCCAAGGTACAGAATTAAGCTTCCTGTCTGATGTCCTCACACGGTCTCCTAGATACACGTAAAGCCTGGACTCGGGGGCCTGTACCCCTTTCAACGCTGGAGTTTAGAAAGCATGAAGCAGAGCAAAGTGTTCAAACTCGTGCAATCGGAACCTATTCCGCCCCCAGGAAGGGCTGCTGTGGTGGTGGCCTCAGGGCGTGGCCCTGGGGGACAGGGGTGGCCACTTTGTTTGGCGTCCACCTCGAGGCCGTGCTGTGAGACGTGTCGCTGGTCGGCCGCCTTCCTGGGACCAGCCCGTGGCCTGGGGCCGAGGCTCCCGGAGGCACCGTGGTGGGGGTGGGGAGCAGCTCAGTGACCAGAGCAGAGCAGAGCAGGGGCCCAGTGACTTCGCGTCTGCGTAATGTGTGTTTCTTGTGCTGGGTCTGGGTTTTGTCGGGAGGCAGTGATCCGACCCCGTTTGCGGAAGGTTGAGGGGTACCTGATGCCCCAGGGCTCCTGCTGGTGGGGTCAGAACAGCCTCGGGCGTCCAGGCAGAACCCACGGCCTCTCCTGCTGGTGGCCGCCGGCTTCCTGGCCGCACAGGGACCGTCTCCTTGGCGAGCTCACCCCTGGAGCTTGCGGACCCCAGGAGGCCCTGAGCCAGCCGAGCGCCTCTGGCCGGAGCTCAGATGTGTCGGCAGGGACGCTCCTCCAAGGACACCACTCAGACGGCGCTCGGGAGCCGGGTCCTCGTGCGGGGGTGCAGGGCGGTGTCCTCCTTCCTGTCCCTGTCGCCTGAGACTGACTACGTCGCCCAGTGGCCCATGTTCTAGGTTCGGGCTTCATGGGAGGAGAAGACAGGAGTAGGCTGTGGCCGCGCGCTCCGTGAGCGGGCACGGCAGACGCCGGGCACTGTTCCCACGCCTGCAGTAGCCCTGGCTGTGTTATTTTACTCACGGTTGTCACGGAAGATCGTTTTCCTTGAGCGAAGAGACAGTCGTAACTGCGTGTATTGGCCACACACTCGCGGTCTGTGTGCAGGTGTGAAGGTGAGTGATTTCATCCCCAAAGCAACACTGCCCAGCAGCTCCCCCCCCCCCGACTCCGATGGTGAAGGTGTGGTTCTGACCCGGCTCCCATACAGACGTCCCGCACCACCAAGTGTCCTGGTGAAACCACACACGCGGCGGTGACGACGGATGACCAGTGCTTCTGCGGGACAGGCGGCGGCTTCGCCAACAGGCTGACCCGAGTCACCCAGAGGCCCCCACTGTGTCACTGGTGTGGTCGGCCAGCGTTTCCACCGAAAAAAATTATTCTTTTCAAAACTGTTTTTTTTTCTTTATTGATTTTAGAGAGAGAGGAAGGGAGAGGGAGAGAGAGACAGAAACATCGATGAGCGAGAACTTCAATTGACCACCTCCTGCACGCCCCCCACTGGGGACCAGGCCCACAACGTGGGCATGAGCCCCGACCGGGAATCGAACCAGCGACCTCCTGGTGCAGGGTCCACGCTGAACCACGGAGCCACACCACCTGGGCTCAAAATGTTTTTCATGGAAGGTTAAAGCTTCCCATTCTCGGACACCGGGCACATCCTGCGTCCTACTGAGCCGCTCCTCTCGAGGAGCCACACCAGGCGTCCTCGGTTCACCTTGCCGTCCGTCCGTCCGTCCTTCGTCCTCATAACCTGCAGGGTGGGTCCCGCCGGAGCCCTCTGCCGGTCACTGCGTCATTCACCGCCAGGCCCGGGGGACACGGCGCCCTCAGACACTTCACGGCTCATCACGTCATTAAAAGTTGGTTCCTTCTCAGGTTTCCTCAGAAAACCCAAGTTCTTACCGAGTCGTGTGAGCTTCTTAATGTTTAAAGTGAAGAGGAAGCAGCTCCTGCAGGGAAACACCTGTCGTCGCTGGGCTCTGCCTGCAGGAGGCTGCGTGCGGTGAGCGGCTCCTGCTCGCCAATGACCACGTTGGCAGGCGCGTCTGCTGCGAGCCCGCCGCGCCGCCGGGCGGGCCGTTTCCCGCACCTTCGGGGAAATCGCTGTGCGCCTGTGGGAGGATTTCCGGGTCCTGTCTCGTTTACACGTACGTTTTGAGAGGAACATTCATTAAAGCGTCGACACAGCTGCCACCTTTCGTGCTGAGTCTGCTGCCCTCGGAGTTGGGTTTCTCGCGGCTCAGACTCCCATTCAGACGTCCGGGGGCTTGATGAGGGGACGGTCATGTTTGCGGTTCCAGGGAGGGAGGAGCACCTGCTGCGCTCAGGTGGGGGTGCTCGCCGCCCAGAAATCTTCGTCTTGATTACATATTTGTGCTCCAAACGGCAGAAGGCTAATTGCAAATGACTTCCAAGGACTGAATCCAGAGACGCCGCCGGCACCCCAGGTGTAGGGGTAATCAGGCGCGTATTTAGAGTAACGAGGTTTCATGGAGACGAGCCGGTCACGTGGGCGCGTGGGTGGTCGGCAGATGTTCGTTTCCTCTCAGTCAAGTAAAACGTGTCTCTGCAACTTCTCCTCCAGCACTGGCGGCCGCCCGCTGAGGGCCGGGAGCGAAGCCTTCGTGAGCCAGCGAGCGGACGGGGACGCGGCCGCTGCGGGCTCGGCACCTCCAGTCGCCCCAGAACGTGCGGCACGTGGGTGACCCTGAGGTCACCTGAGCTGCGTTTCTCCTTGTAGTTCAGGTGTCGGCCGATTGAGCAGCCGGGTCACTGACATCAGGCTGTGGCTGCGCTGTTGGGCGTGTGGTGTGGAATTCAGCCCAGATGGAGATAACACCACGAGTTGGGGCGCAGCGTCCCCCACAGTCTTCCAGCTCTTCCCGCCTCCCCGCCTGACCGTGCTTTGGACTCAGGGCTCTGAGCAGTGTCCTCAGAGGGTCCAGCGATACCAGCTCCACCCCAAATACACCTGGGCCGCGCCCAGGCCTCTGTTGGCTCTGACGGAGGGACTGACCACCGTCCTGAGACGTGATGAGCTGCACACGGCCCCTCCACTGTCAGGGCCGGGGCGAGCCTTCCCTGACGGCCCGAAGGCTCACGGTGGCGGCGATTTGTCCAGAGGAGGAGGCACCTGATGGGCTGCTTCTCTCCCTCCCCGCCCCTTCTGGGGTGACGCTCACCCCCTTACCTGGTCTCTGAGACGTGAGCAAAATCCACACGCAGCCGCGGGGTTGGAAGCACAGGTCTGTGTAGTCTCCCTGCACGTAGGAAGCCACTCGGAAAACCACGAGGCTGCCACGGCCCCGTGGCTGAGCGTCGACCCTGCACCAAGAGGTCGCCGGTTGATTCCGGGTCGGGGCACACGCCCAGGTTGTGGGCCTGATCCCCAGTGGGGGGCGTGCAGGAGGGGCCAGTCGGTGTTCTCTCTCATCCATGTTCCCCTCTCTCTCCCTCTCCCTCTCCTGTCCTCTGTCTAAAATCAGTAAAGAAAATAAAAAACAGAGTAGTCAGGTCTTCAGCTACCTTAAAATGTTAAGTAATCATTTACTTTTTAATTTCAAAATCACGTTTGGTCACTCGTGGTTAAATAAACCTAATGTGAGGTTTAGAAATCTCCTTCCCTAATGATTCGTCTGCTTTTTGAAGACGCCCAAACTTCAGCAGAAAACTGAGTCGAGATGCGTCGCCTGCGCTCAGGTGCGCCTGGCGTCCATGCGGGGTGCCGGGTGCCGGGTGAGTGTTCTGACTGTGCTCACACCACAGTGAACAAGGGCTCTCTCCCGACTGTTCGACTGAATAATTGAATGTTTTTCTTGACTGTGTAAAGTGATTTTTCAAAATTGTTCATTTTGGTCTATGGCAGCAAATTTGCACAATCCAGTGATCACGTTTAATTCCCCAGCGTCTGACCCTCACGGCGACCGGCAGAGGGCGAGGTGGGAACACGCTGTGCACTTCCGTGTCTGGAAAAGCCGTTTCGTGGTAGCTTTACCCAAAATATTCTGTGCTGCAGTTTCACGCAGGACGGACACCTGAGACTTCCTTTGTATTTATTTTGTAAACATGTTTTTATTGATTTTTTTAAAGAGAGAGAAACGTCGATGTGAGAGAGACATTGGTCGGCTGCCTTCCCCCCACTGGGGATGGAGCCCAAAACCCAGGCCTGTGCCCTGACGGGGAATCGAACCCGGACCGCTCAGTCCCTGGGACGATGCTCGGTCCACTGAGCCACACCGGCCAGGCGAGACTTCATTTTTAAATTATAAAGTAAGAAGTGTTCCATTGACCAGGATGCAGAAGTGTTTGTCGCTGTGAACAGGCACCTGAGGGGCCGGGGGTTCCGAGGGCGTGAGGCCCGTCTTGCACCTCCAGACACGAACCCCATCTCGGCCGCGTGTCTCTCGTCAGAGTGAGTCGGGGCCCTGGGGCCTGGACGTTACGTGTGTTTCTAAATCGGTTTCTTTCCTCAGCTTGTGTAACGCGCGCTGCTCTCAAGCACCAGGTATTGGTTATTGATTTCCATGAATCTGCGCGTTGGTTTTCCCACGGGGCATTAGGCACAAGCAACAAACGTCTCAGGGACTTATCCAGGGTGCGTGTGTCCTATGTGGCGATGCTGGTGACCGGCCCTGAGGGGAACCCTTCCGGCCTCTCAGTGAAGAGCCCAGATGTCTTGGAGAGGCTGCCACGGTGGCATCCCTTCCACGGGCCACGGAACCACGGCGCCACGCAGAAACGACACTAGCCATGCGGACTTCGGCTGGCTGCCACTCACTTCTCAGGACCAGAGAAACCTGCCCCTCGCCGGTCCCCACGGCACAGGCGGCAGGTGCCGCGGTCCGCGTCAGACAGGGCGGTGCGTGGTCCTCAGAGCTGTTTCCGGGAAGACTGTCAGTGGAAACACTTCTCATGAGCATTTGGGCACGTTTCCCGTTCAGCCGAGCGCAGGAGGACTTGCTGGGCCCACTCCGGCCGGGCCTGGCCCCAGGCCCACATCCAGCCGCGTGGCCGCCCCCTCTGTCCAGGCGGCCGGTCGCGTGTGGAGGGCGGTGATGACACACCACCGCTACGTGGCTGAAATCGCACGAAAACCGCCCTGCTTCTCCGGGTCGCTGGCGTGATGCCGCAGGTGCCGCCGCGTCCGCCTGTTGGCTGCCGAGGGCAGAGCTGAGCCCCAGCCCATCTCCCCGTTTCTGTGGTGCAGAGTTAGAGCCTGCTTCTCGCTCACCCACTTTCTCCTGCCCCTCGGGGCCTCTGTGCCCTGCAGCCGTCCACAAACGTGCCCGCTGCCCTGGCCGGTTTGGCTCAGCGGTCAGCGCGTCGGCCTGCGGTGCAGAGACCAACGTGCCCGCTGCGCAGATTTTCACGTGCAGCTTCTATGCCCTCATCTCAGGTCACCGTGACGTGACTCGTCTTGTCCCGTTCGTCAGCTTTTGAGTTTTATTGGGAAAATCCATTCACACGGTCAGAGGTGGGTGGGAGGCACGGCCCAGGCCCAGCCCCGAGAACAGCGGGCAGAGGGCGGTGGCAGGGCCAGGCTCACACAGGTCCCGGAGTCCGCGGGGGGCCTGCTCCCTCGGTCCCTGTCGGGCGCGGAGCCAGCAAGCAGACCGCAGGCCAGCACCGCGGGGATGCGCCCGCTCTGGGCCGTGACGAGGCCCCGGGTCCCTTCCACAGGCACTGTCGGGGGTCGTCCCTTTCAGGAAAAAGACAACACCCCACCGTAGTGGGAAACCCGTTCGTTCCGAAACAGAGGGTCGCGCACCCTTGCTGCAGAGGGATGAGCAGCACCCTGAGCCCGCCAAGCACGCGCGTGCACTCTGGGAGCCCCTGCGAGACGGCTGGTGAGATCGCAGCTCCAAACGCATCTGCTTCTTGGTGGATTCACCGCACAGCCGTGTGCACGTGTGCCGGGCGGGGTGGGGAGGAGGGCGGCTGCCGTAGGCCGACGGTGAGGACACTGGGCGGGACGGCCATGGAGACCTTGCCCCTTCTCTGCTGCTACGACGTGGACCCAGAGTGTGCGCGAGGGGAGCAACAGCCCCTGACACAGTCATCTCCCTATTACAGAGGCACCTGTTCAGCCCGGCCGGTGTGGCCCAGCGATGGAGCATCGTCCAGGGACCGAGGGGTCCCAGCTTGACTCCAGGTCGCGGCACGTGCCCGGGCTGTGGGCTCCATTCCCAGTGGGGGGCGTGCAGGAGGCGGTCGATCCATATTCTCTCTCACATCGTTGTTTCTATCTCTCTCCCTTTTTCTCTCTAAGTAAAATCGAAAAAACATATAAAAATAAATAAAATAAAAACACCCGTTCATCGTAAGCATTTTCAGCCGACACAGAGAACTGAAAACACAGTCACGCACATCATCCCATGAAGACCGTGACGGCGGGATCAGGTACCTCTCATCTTTTTCACAGATATATCCTGTCTTAGTCTCGACGTCACTGGGTCCGGCTTGCTTTTTAGCATCGTCGTGAAGTGAGTGTTTCCCCGTGATGCCGTGACACACGGAGGTGTGGCTGCCTCCGTGGCCACCGGGCGCTGTGGCCGCCGCTGGGTTTCTCGGTGTGTTTATAACGTTCTGCTGTTGAGAAGCACCGTGTAGACTGTCCCGAGCTCACAGCATTTCCGCAGTGACGTCCTTTCCTCGGGCTGGACGCGGTCACGGGGAGCAACACAGACCCTGTCGCGAGAGCACCAGGCGGGCGGAGGGGTGACGTGCCCTTGCTGACGTGGGGCTTATGTTTCTTACAGCTGTTTCGTATGCAAACTACAAAAAGACGCCGCCCCCCGTGCCCCCGCGGACCACCTCCAAGCCTCTGATCTCGGTGACGGCGCAGAGCAGCACCGAGTCCACGCAGGACGCCTACCAGGACAGCCGTGCCCAGAGGATGTCCCCGTGGCCCCAGGACGGCCGGGGCCTGTACAACTCCACGGACAGTCTGGACAGCAACAAGGCCATGAACCTGGCCCTGGAGACGGCGGCCGCCCAGCGCCACGCCTCAGACGGCCAGAGCGGCTTGGGGCGGACGAGCGAGCAGGCCATCCTGGTGTCCAAGGCCGAGGAGTTCCTCCGGAGCCGGCGCCCCTCCATCGGGATCCAGGTAGCCTGTCCCTGCCCCGAGCGTGCCGGCCGCGTGGACGCGGACACAGCGGGCCAGCGCCCGGGTTCACAGGAGCCGTGGCCCCTGAGGGCTGGCAGCCAGCACCTGTGTGGGCGCGGCCACCCGAGGGCGCCTCCGTCCCTGTCCCGTGCCTGCCCTGCCGCCCAAAGGGTCCCCCGCCCCCTCCCCTCCCAGGGCATTGTCAAGGGGCCACTGGCTGCTTAGAGAGCCAGGAATTAGGTCATTTTGTTGCTTAAGAAGACATTTTTTTGTTGAGATTGTATTTTCAAAGCTGCTTAGCTTTGCAGCCAAACAGTCGAGTGGGGGAGGTTTGGGGGCACCAGGCGGAGAGGGGGGGGGCCTTTGGCCTGACCCAGGCCTGTGCTCACAGTCACCCACAGGAGGGCTCCCTGGGGCTTTCCTGTGGCCACAGGGAGCGTCCGTGGTTTCAGACCACCAGGCCCCACGCCCGCCCTGGACGCACCTGTCAGCTGCTCCTGCCTCTGTCTGGGGCGTCCGTCCCTCCGCGTAGGGGGTGGGTGGGGGCAGACACAGGGGCTGCAGGGGCACAGCCCTTCCCGATGAAACTTCCCCTCGACCTGTCCGGGGAGGTCCCCTCACACAGCCCGGGACACGACGAGGCAGCGTCCTCACCGAGTCCTCTGCAGACAGGGCTCTGTGCTGACCGCTGGTCACTCCCTGTCCAGCCTGTGTCCAGAGGGGTTTAGAAACCAGGGGCTTCGCTGCCGCCGGGAGGAGGGTCAGATGTGCCCCAGTGAGCGAGGGGCGCCGGTGTCGGGGCGGGAGCAGGCGGGAGCCCCCTGCCCCTCCGGCGCCGGGCCCCCACACTGTGGTTCGTTGTTTTGTTTAGGACTCTGACTTCCCCGAGCATCAGCCATGCCCAAGGTCAGATGTAAGTACAAAGCGCTCACGGCCCAGTTCGCATGACGTTTCTCTCCCTCCCTGCTCTGGGCCCCGCACAACCGCTCCTGCCGCCTGTCTGCTGGCGCCGGGCCAGGCACTGTGTGGGGCTCGCTGTGCGGGGCCCGGCCCCGGGGTGCTCAGCCGTCCGTGAGGGCGCCCGCGGTTCACACCATCCAGCCACTTCCTGGGGCCACCGCCTGCTTGCGGGCACCTGGGGGCGCGGACCACGTCTCGCGGGGGGACTCCTGCGGTCGCAGATCCACCAGGTGGCTGCCGCTCCCCGGCGCACCTGCAACCTTATTCTTCTCGCTGCTCACGGCCCGCGAAGGGCAGGGAGTCAGCCTCCCGTCACGGGCACTCCGACTTGATCAGGAACCGTGGCATCAGATTACCAGCCACCCCTGCCTCCACGTCCCCGGGAGCCCACACGCACCCACCCGCTCCCCCTGCTAATGTGCAGGCCACACGTCTCCCCCCTCGGAGGCCCTTCCAGACGCCGGCCCCCAGACTTCCGATGGCCGCACCTTCCGCCTCCTGACAGCCCCGTGCCCAGCACAGTGCCCGGCCCATGGCCAGTGCCCGGTCCGTGTAGGATGTGAGTGGGTGGGGCGCGGTCAGAGATAAGTGTGAACACGAGTGCAAACGTGAGAGGAGCTGTCCTCCGCAGTGAACGCTGCACAGTCTCTTGTGACGCAGCCACAGCCGCACAATGTGCGTTGAACAGCCCAGAGAGAACACGTCCCGGGATCTCGAGTGTTAGGAGAGAGGGAAGAGCCAGACGCATGTCGGCGGCCGGTCAGACGCCAGAGCAGAGTGACAGGCGGCTCGGGCAGGTGCACGGCTGCCCCTGGGCTCAGGGAGAACGGCGGGGACCTCCGGGTCGTCAGAGTCATGAGAGCGATGACTGGTTCCTGAGCCCGGGCCCACCATGAGCCCTCCCCTCCCCACAGCCCATCTGCCGGGTGTATCACAGGGAAACTGAGGCTCAGGGTAAGGGACCCGCCTGAGGGCACACCCAGAGGTGTCCAACCTCGACTGCAGCCAGGAGGGTGGACTCCCTCAGCCCGCAGGGCCCCTGCTCCCCAGGAAGGGAAGCGACTGGGGTGACGCTGGCCCTGTGCCCTGGGGCTCTGAGCAGGCGTCACTGTGCACAGCCAGAGCGGAAAGACGGCTGGCATTCAGCATGGCACCGGGTGGGTGATCCCCCGACCACAGACTCCCTCCCCAAGCGCGGCGGACAGGAGCTGGGAGCGGCGTCTGCACACACGCAGTGGAGATCTTCCTGTCACAGTCAGTGTCCCTCATGCTGGCACAGTCCACCCCCTGCACGCACCCCTGTGCCCTGCTCACCCAGGACCCGCCCCCTTCGGTCTGCAGGCCGGGGCCAAGGTGCGGGGCCAGGTGTTGTCCCGCGACCCTGCCGCCTGCCCCTCCCTCAGACCTGATAGGAACTGTCCTGTGTCCGTGTCTCCACGTGTGACTTTGTTACGGCAGAGCTTTTACTTTCGTGTGTGTATGCATGCGTGTGTGCGTGTGCACGTGTGTGCGTGTGTGTGCGCATGTGTGCACGTGTGTGCACGTGCACACCTGCTGAAAGGGCTGGCTGTGCCCAGATCCCGCGTCAGGGCTACTATCCCGGGGCCCTGCCAGGCCACCTGCCTCAGTCCCGTTTCTGCGACAGGAGCAGACACACTCTGATACCCGCAGGTGTGAGAGCTCGGGGGCAGCCTCGGAAAGGCCCAGCGTCCCCCCTAAAGGACATGGGTTCACCGAGAACCCAGTCGGCCCTGTCAGTCCCCCCCCGCTCATGCCAGTGCAGGGCCTCCAGACTCAGCACACCCCGTGGGGCGCAGTAGCTGTCTCAGCCATGCCTGCTGCTCTGCAAAGCCTGGGAGGGCAGAGTGCCAACAAGCTGGCCTTAGAGTGCACAGGGCGAGGCCGGAGCTTAGGTGAGGCTGGCCGGTGCCCATCCCACCAGGATCCTTCGGGTCCCTTGGAAACCTGTGGCTCAGGGGGCAGCATGTCAGCCCCAAGTTCCTGCAGACCCAGGCCACACACAAGATGAGCCACAGCACACAGGTCCTGTCCCCAGCACGCACACACACAGGTGCACACACCCAGGAGCACACACAGATGCACACACACAGGGACACACACGTGCACAAACAGTCGCACACATGCACAGGACACAGGACCACACAAGTGCACACACAGGTGCACACACAGGTGTATACACACAGGAGCACACACAAGTGCACACACAGGAACACACACAGGGACACACATGGGTGTACACAAACAGGAGCACACACAGGTGCACACACAAGTGCACACACAGGAGCACACACAGATGCACACACACAGGGACACACACGTGCACAAACAGTCGCACACATGCACAGGACACAGGAGCACACGAGTGCACACACACAAGTACACACACAGGTGCACACACAGGAGCACACACAAGAGCACACATGCACAGGAGCACACACAGGTGCACATATGCACACACCAGCCACACCCAACTTCTGTTTCTTAAACAGGTCCTGTTCAGGAATGTTCTCCCTCCCCCCATCACCGGCAGGTGCTCAGCAGACTGTCTCATTGTGGTCAGGCAGGGAAGTGAGGGTGCTGGGTCTCCAGGGGCCTGAACACCCTCTGGGACGGGGAGTTCAGTGCCCCTCACATCTGAGGTTGGAGACAGAGGCCTCGGTGACACGGACGACTTACCCGAGCCCCACAGGCAGCAGCTGCAGAGTGGAGTTGACTCCAACATGACTGATTTCTCGTCTCGATGAGAGTAGTGGGCTCCCAGGGGAGAAGCTGGAGACTGGAGGAGAAAGGAAAACCCTTCTGCTCTGTTTGGTTGTTTCTGTCGCCTGCTGGAGCATCTGCGAATGCGTCCATGTGATTTCGGTGTTGGCCACGCCACGCAAGGCACCCTCAGTCACGCCCTGGCAGTGAACACAGTCTGTGTCCTAAGGAACCACCCCCTGTGTCCCTTGGCCACGTGGCTGCCCCAAGCCACCCCCACCGTGGGGATGATGCTCCAAGGAACACCTCGCCTTTGTCAGAATGGACGGTGACATCTTCAGACCAGAGCCCTCAGGTGGGATGAGAGACTCGTCTTCTGAACACGTGTGACCACAGCCGGGGCTCCTTCCGTTCCAGAGACCACGTCGTGTGGGCCGGCTCCACCCGTGTCTACACCCAGCCCAACACCGTCCACCCAAAGTGGGCACAGTGAGCCGCTGCCACAGCTGCCACAGACTGTGAACGTGTTCATAGGAGCTGTGTGCTTTCTCATACACAGATATGCACACATGCGGATATGCTCACATGCAGACCTGCTCACACACGGACATGCTCACACATGGACATGCTCACACATGGACATGCTCACACAGAAATGCTCATATGCAGATATGCTCACACAGATGTGCTCACACGTGGATATGCTCACATAGATATGCTCACACGGACATGCTCACACACATGCTCACACAGACATGCTCACACACATGCTCACACACGGACATGCTCACACACACATGCTCACACACACACGCAGACATGCTCGCACACATGCTCACACACACACTCACACGCGGACATGCTCACACACGGACATGCTCACACAGATATGCTCACACAGACATGCTCACACGGACATGCTCACACACAAATGCTCACACACACATGCTCACGCGGACATGCTCACACATGGACATGCTCACACACACATGCTCACACGGACATGCTCACACACACGCTCACACACAAATGCTCACACACACATGCTCACGCGGACATGCTCACACATGGACATGCTCACACACACATGCTCACACGGACATGCTCACACACACGCTCACACACATGCTCACACGCGGACATGCTCACACGCGGACATGCTCACACAGACAAGCTCACACACAGACATGCTCACACACACATGCTCACACGCGGACATGCTCACACACACATGCTCACCGCTGCACGGTGGCAGAACTGGAACTAACCCGTCATCTCTCTAGCAGAAGACAAGTGAGCAGGACGGATTCTTCGTGAAACGAAAACCCACAGTCACAGGACCTGGCGGCTCCGCTCAGCTGACCAGGGACAGCCTCCCAAGTGCTCTGGTCGCCGGCACCCTCTGCGCAAAGCAGTGAGGACAGCGCTCATGCCCAGCGTGGAGGAGCAGCGGAGTCGAGGAGCCAGGAGGAGGGCGGCAGGGGGCCGGGCTCCCTCCTCTCCCGTCAGAACGGCACGGACAGGCGCCGTGTCCACACGTCCCCTCAGAATCACGCCCGCGAAGCGGGGTGCGCCCGGCATTCTCCACGCTCGGGACCCAACGGAATGCTCCTGGGACTTTGTGCAGGATTCTGGCCACAGATGATCAGAGATCCGGGCCGGAGCCCGAGTCCCCTCAGCAAGCTGTGCGCCCGGGCAGGGGCCTCACCTTCCCTGATTCCTCCGCTGGTCAGTGCGGCTGGAAGCCACACGGGGTGTCGTGTGGTCTGTGTTCTCTGTGCTCGAGCTCGGTGCCTGGAGCCTGTGAGCTCGGAGCAGACCCAGCTGTGGCGCCCCCCTGAGGGCCCTCCGAGCCTCGGCTCAGCTGGGGCACCGCAGACCGAGTCGGCCTGGGGCAGCCGCCCTCCGCTCTCGGGCGCAGACGGTCCCCGTGCGTGGCCCCTCGTGGCGGTCAGTAGTCTTTTTAAGAAAAGACGAGTTTCACCTTCGTTGTGATATTTCGGGTCAAAGTCCCCTCAGTGTGGTAGGGGGTGTTTCCCGTGAAGAAGAACAGGGGCGTCTGAGGAGTTGGGCTGCGGTTGTGACGGAACCAACCTCGGGTCTCGCAGACGCTGCGCTTCCGGTTTAGTGTGGTTTTTACAAGATGTGCGGCCCCGGGTCCCCGTGTGGGTGGCAGACCGCGGAGGGGTGTCGGGCGGCCTCTGGCGGGGGGAGACTTTCTGGAAACGCGGCCGCGATGAGGACCCTGCGTGAGTGTGCGGTGTCTGTCCTGTTCTGTGGGCGCAGACCTGTCAGCGAAGGGGATGTGGCTGCGTGTGGGGCAGACGGACGGGCGCCTGCCCCCCGTTCCTGCCGCTGCCTGGCATCCTCCATGTGTCCCTGTGCAGATGTAAACGTCCTGCCGTTCTGCGGACGCGCTCACTGGTCATTCGCGCTCTCTGGTCACACTTCCTGTCCTCACCGCTGGTGTGACGAGAGCTTTGCAGTCCTGCCTAACGGGGCCGACAAAGTTTTTGAGCTGAACTAGGTGGTTTCACTCGCATCATTTAAAAGCCCAACGTTCGAGCAGCTGCGTGAGATTTGATGAAACACGGCAGCAGCTCAGTCACCAGTGTCTGGTTTTACCAGGTCAGGGCGTCTCCACGCGTGGAACAGACGTGTGCTGAGCGACAGCCACGGAGCACGGAGCAGCCCCTGGCCCGGGCCGGGGCTCGTTCTAACGTGAGCTGTTCTGTGTTGACCAGGTGGAAACCGCCACGGACTCCGACACAGAGAGCCGCGGGCTGCGCGAGTACCACTCGGTCGGCGTGCAGGTGGAAGACGAGAAACGGTAACTCCGCCCCTTCGCGCTGGGTGGCGCGCAGGGCACGGGCGCGGGTTCGAGGCTGAGCAGCGGCCGCTCACACCCTCGAGGGAACAGGCTGATGTGTTCATTTCTGTTCCCGCCGTTTGTGTACGATTGAACCTGCGCCCAGGTCTTGTCTGCGAGAGGCTGGGGGACGCGGTCCTTCCGGGGGGCCAGGCTGAGGGGAGGCCTACGCGGGTTTCCTCGCCTGCGAGTGGGGGAGGCCGAGCCAGATGGCGCTGGCCAGGACCTCGGCCGCGCCGTGACCTCTGCCCCCGAGGCCAGAACACGGGCAGGGCCGCCGTTCTGTTTGTGTTTAGAGTAACATATCTTTTATTTTTTTAATCCTCACATGAGGACATTTTTTTCCCCATTTAGCTTCAGACAGAGAGGGAGGGAGGGAGGGAGGGAGGGAAACATCAGTGTGAGGGAGACACGTCGACTGGTTGCCTCCTGCACGACCCTGACCAGGGCCAGGGACCAAACTGCAACCCTGGGACATGCCCTTGGTCGGAATTGAACCCGCGACTCATTGGTCCGCGGGCCGACGCTCTAACCGCTGAGCCACACCGGCCGGGGCCAGACCAGTGCACCTTGTAAATGCCATGAAAACCCGCGTCCGCCATCCGGCCTCTGGAACCTCGATCCGTGGTCACGGTGAAGCCCTGGGTGACGCTGCCCGTTCTGTGGAGACCCTGACCCCAGAGACATTTGGGCCACAGAGTCCTGGCCGCCCAGCTCCCAGGGGACCCCAGAGCCTGGACGTCTCCCGTACCGGGACCCACCTGCGGCCTCCGTCCCAGCAGCGCTGGTGCTCGCGTCCTTTGCCTCCAGCGTCACGCGTGGCCGGGCACAACCTGGGGCTCCGTGGGTGGGGACCTAGAGGGACAGCTGGGGCACAGTCCACAGACGCACCCGGCTCCGGCCCAGTGACATCTGGGCCCCGGTTCTGAGCCTGTTCCAGGCACCTCGCTGAGGGGTGTGTGGAGATGGGTGACCCCTGCTGGGGTCAGAGTCCACATTCATGACCACAGGACACTTAGTCGGGCAGGTGGCAGAGGACACCTGTGCCCACGGGAGACCCCTTGCGGGGGGGCTGTGCACACTCACGGGGGGCTGTGCACACTCCCAGGGGGGTTGTGCACACTCACGGGGGGCTGTGCACACACTGGGGGCCTGTGTACACTCACAGGGAGGCTGTGCACACTCGTAGGGGGGCAGTGCACACTCGCAGGGGGCTGTGCACACTTGCAGGGGGCTGTGCACACTCACAGAGGGGCTGTGCACACTCATGGAGGGGCTGTGCACACTCATAGGGGGCTGTGCACATTCACAGGGGGCTGTGCACACTCACGGAGGGGCTGTGCACACTCACGGGGGCTGTGCACACTCGTGGGGGGCTGTGCACACTCACAGGGGGCTGTGCACACTCACAGGGGGGCCGTGCACACTCGTAGGGGGGCTGTGCACACTCGCAGGGGGCTGTGCACACTCACAAGGGCTGTGCATACTCACAGGGGGGGCCGTGCACACTCATAGGGGGGCCTGCACACTCATGGGGCTGTGCACACTCACAGGGGTATGTGCACACTCGTAGGGGGGCTGTGCACACTCACAGGGGGGCTGTGCACACTCGTAGGAGGGCTGTGCACACTCGCAGGGGGCTGTGCACACTCACAAGGGCTGTGCATACTCACAGGGGGGCTATGCACACTCACGGGGGGCTGTGTACACTCGTAGGGGGGCTGTGCACATTCACAGGGGGCTGTGCACACTCACAGGGGCAGGGGCGGGGACTGTGCACACTCGGCCGTCCCAGATGGATCCTCAGAGCCGGACCCTCCCTGTGCCCGGGGAGCAGGTCTTCAGGGCGTGGTCCTCACACTGAGCCGTGGGGGGTCCATCAGAGGTCGAGTGTTTGCAAACACAGACTTCTTCCCCCGGGGAAACGGGACCATGCGGGGAGCACACCCATCTTCCGGGCGTCGTGAGCGACCTGGGGGCCAGCGGCTGCCCCTCCTCAGGTCTGGTGGCACCTCATCCACTCAGAGCCCTTGTCTCCCTCCCTCTGTGCAGACACGGGCGATTCAAGCGTTCCAACAGCGTGACGGCCGCGGTGCAGGCCGACCTGGAGCTGGAGGGCTTCCCCGGACGCGTGGCCACGGAGGACAAGGGGCTGCAGTTCGGCGCGTCCTTCCAGCGGCACTCGGAGCCCAGCACCCCCACGCAGTACGGGGCGGTGAGGACCGTGCGGACCCAGGGCCTCTTCAGCTACCGCGAGGACTACCGGGCGCCCGTGGACGCGGAGAGCCTGCCCCCGCCCGAGCCCTGGCTGGAGCCGGCCGTGGACGCGGCCGAGAGTGGGAGGGTGTCGCCCTGCCGCAGGGACGGGGCCTGGTTCCTGAGGCCGCTGCACACGGAGACGCAGCGGATGGAGGGCTGGTGCAAAGAGATGGAGAGGGAGGCGGAGGACAACGACCTCGCCGAGGAAAGTAAGGGCCCAGGCCGGCACCTGGCGGTTCCGGGGGGAGGCCAGGCCAGGACAGTGGGGGGCAGTCCCGCCGTCGCCCCCTCGAGGCCAAGGAGAGCCACAGGTGGGTGATGAAGGATGGCCGGTCACTGAAGGCCGCGCTCCGCCGGGCCCGATGACGTGGCCCGTGGCTGGCAGCGTCCAGGTCCGCCCTTCACCTCAGAGGTCACAGCGCAGCTCCCGGCCTCCGGCAGGATGCGGCTTGGCGCGCCCACGTGTTCGAGGGGGTCGCCGTCCCAGGTGCATGAGACACAGCTTTGGCTTCATGCCAACCAAAAGTGGGAGCTGAGAAGGCATCGACCAATCAGCGAGGAGACGGGGGCTCCTGGCTGTCCGACCTCAGGGTGAGGGGGCCTCTGTGTGACTCCCACGCATGTGGGGACGTGTACCTGCTCCCCCTGAGGACTTGGGGGTCTGCGTCTGTGCAGAGGGACAGAGCCCTGCACCCCGCCTGCTCCCTCCCAGCTGGGGGGCCGCAGCAGCAGCCCTGGGCACGAACCCCCCCGCACAGGCTCAGAGCTCCTGACGAGGTGCAAACGGTAGCTGGTGTCCTCTGGGACGCAGCCCTGGCCCTGGTTTCCCGAGGACCGTGGCGGCAGGACGTCCGTCGTCCTGGACAGGAGGGCGCGTCCACGAGGGGTCGCAGGCGCGGTGACCCTGCAGCCTGAGGCTTCCAGAAGCAGAGCTGTGTGTTGAGCTTCGTGGTGAATCCACGGTGCTCGCCGGGGAGAAGGCAAGTCTCCCAGGCTCCTCGCCCATCGCCAGCCCCGCGCTGGCCGAGCTGACACCCACGGGCACGCTCTGGAGGAGAGCCCCCGGGGGGCGCCGCCCGCCCCCTGCTGCGCTTCGAGGGCCTGGGGGCGGGGCTCCCACGGAGCACGTGCCCTCGTCCCACATCGTCTGTGCAGGGCTCCCCCTCCTGGTATATAAACGTCACTCACTCCTGCTGCAGAAGAAAACGCAGAGAATTTCTCATTGTCACCGTGCGTCCCGGAGCCACCGCCGCTGTGACCGGACTTGTCAGCTTCGTCAGAGACGGAAACGAGGGAGAGCAGCCTGGGTGGTGGACATCGGAGGGAAGGTCCCTCCAGGTGTGGTTCTGCCCACACTCAGCCGAGGCTGTGGCCAGCGGTCAGGGGGACGCGCTGCACGGCTGCTGCTCGAGGTGCCGGGAAGGCTCCGGGCAGGAGGCTGCACCTGTCCTGCCCCATGTCCCAGGCCCGGCGCCCTCTGTGCGTGGTCCCCAGCCGCTCGTGCGACGGCACAAAGCCATCCTGGCCTTAGCGCAGTGTCCACCTGGTGTGTGCTTTTGATATCGGCGTTATCTTTCCAAGGATTATAGTTTCTATTTTTTTTTTCCTTAATTGAGTTTAGAGAGAGAGGAAGGGAGAGGGAGAGAGATGGAAATATCGATGAGAGAGAACACCGACTGGCCGCCTCCTGCATGGCCCACACTGGGGATCAGGCCCACCACCTGGGCATGTGCCCTGACCGGGAATCGAACCGGTGACCTCTTGGTGCAGGGTCGACGCTCAGCCACTGAGCCACAGCAGGCGGACAAGGATTATAGTTTTGAAAGATGTAGTTGCTTCCCCCTGGCCAAGTGTCTCAGCTGGTCTGAGTGTCGTCCCTGCACCCAAAGGTCGCCGGTAGGGCACACGGGAGGCAACCGACCACTGTTTCTCTCTCACGTCGACGTTCCTCCCTCTCTAAAAACTGATTTAAAAAAGCAGACGCTCAGGTGAGGGTCTCTGCACCAGCGTGTACTGACCACGTACCATGGGCCACGCGCTACGCTCCACGTGCTACGTGCGTTGTTAGACACTCACGAGCGTGTGACGTGTGCAGTGTCACCACCATGGTCTAAATAAAGAGACGAGCTCAGAGGGTCAACATCGCGCCTGGAACTGCACCGAAGACGCCAGGTCAGTGCCGTCGGGAGCCTCACCTCCTGGCACCGTGCTGAGTTCTTGGATCAGAATGTCCCCCGCACTCGCTCTGCCGCTCCCCGTCTCTGCCCGCAGAGCCCCTCTTCCGCTGCTGTGCAGACCGGAGTCACCCCAAGAGGCTGCTTCATCCCGGCCCAGTGTGGCCGCAGCTACGCCGTCCACAGCCCGGAGACCCCAGCCGGTGAGACAGGCTTCAGTGTCGGAGGAGGGAGTCACAGAAGGACGTCCTTCCTGACTGACGGACCTTCCAACAGTTACAGGCTGAGCATCGCCCGGGTGCGTCGTGGCTCCGTCCCGGGAACAGTGACGCTGCGCAGGGGCAGGTGGATTCCAGCCTGCGCGCCCTCAGGTGGGGGCTGGGGGAGGCCTGTGGGCTCCTCGTGCACAGATTTCCTCTCAGTGATCCCACCGCCGTGGGTCTGTCCCCACCGCCGTTTAAGATCTGGACGCGGCTGTGCTGCCGTCTTCTCCGGACAGACGCACGGGAGACCCGCCCGACTGGACACAAAGCTGGACACGCCCTGGGGGCGGTGAACCATCACTGCGCTCGAGTTCGGGGATCCTGTGTGATGTTGTCGAACCAACTGGGTAAATTACCCAAAGTGAAGACTCCCTCCCCAAACAGAGTGTTTTCTGGAAGAAAGGAAATCGCCCCAAAGCTGCAGGTTATCGTGAAAACTCCATGACGGGGTCTTTCCGGAGGCGTTGGGAGGTGCTCCTGCCCCAGAACAATCTGCCGCAAACAGTCAACAGTCTGAATAACCACAGACTCGGAGAGCTGAGGGCTGTAGTGATGCCTCACCCAAGAGAGCGAGGGAAGCGCCCCAGTCATAGTCACAAAGCTGGGGTCCTCTCCCTGCACGTGGGGGGCCTGATCTCTGGAGGGTGCAGGGCAGCTCGAGGCTTCAGCACAGCCGCAGGGGAGCATGGAGGACACAGCTCCAGGGACCAGCAGGTGCACGGACCTCGTCCTCAGAGCAGGGGGGTGAGCAGGACGCGGGGACCAGCAGGTGCACGGATCTTGTCCTCGGAGCAGGGGGTGAGCAGGACACGGGGACCAGGAGGTGCACGGACCTCGTCCTCGGAGCGGGGGGTGAGCAGGACCAGGCCTGTGTCTGAAGTTTGCCCCGACGTCCTGGATGAACCAAGATGCTCACTGAGATGGTTCTGAGCGGGTCCGGTGGGCCCGTGGCCACTGCAGAGGGTCAGCCACGGCCTCTGAGTCTGACAGGGACACACATCTCACCCCCCAATGGCCATGGGGACATGTGTTCAGCTTGCGATCTCGGAGAGAGGTTTGGGGGAGCAGTGACCCCCACACCTACTCGGTGACTTCAGTCACAGAAAGAGCCCAGAGTGGAGAGGTCATCAAACTATCTGCCGATTCTACAGAAATCCACTCTGGAACCTGGGAGAAAAGACTGGGAAGTCGTCCCGAGACCTCGTGCACATTAGGACAGGGAGGGGCGGGGGGCAGAGGACACGTGGAAAGTGAGTTAAAGTGGCCGGTGAGCCGACACATTGCGGGAAGGGCACTGCACCCGCCTTCCCGCCTGGGCACCTGAATCCAGCCAGAGCCCCCTCACCTGCACCCCCAGCCAGGGCCCTGCGCCGCCACCCGAGGCCGGGGCCGTCCTGGGCCCAAGGTCCATCCGCACGCCAGTGGGGTCCGTCTTGTCTGCAGCTCAGAAGCTAACGTGTCTCGGCCCCGACAGAGCCCGGTGAGCATCGGGGGAAGAACAACCTGAATTTACTTCAAGTTCTCGGCAGTTACAGGAGGCCGGTTACACGAGCGGTTCGGAGACATGTCCCACCCACTGCTCAGCCGCCCCGTCCTCGGCCACCTCCTGACGGTCACCTGTCCCGGGCAGCACACTGCGCCCTGGAGATGCCGCCGGCCCTGGGTGCCGGGTCCGGGAACGCCCTGCAGCAACACTTCTGCTGAGTTGCGGTTTAGGAAGAACGTGACTGTTAGGAACGGGAACTTCCCGTGGCATGAAACTGGGCGACTTTCACGACCCCGTGAGGCAGCCTGGACGCGGGAAGAAGTGTGTTCGCTGCATCTCCGTTCCTGCGGCGGCGGCGTGGCCAAAGCCGGTCTCTCGGCGTCTTCTCAGCCCAGCAGGAGACGGGCTTAGAGGTGGAAAGTCAGCCTTTGAAACCAGAGGTCGCCCTGCCCTCGGCCGCAGGGACCGGTCAGCTGGGGGTACAGTGTGAACCCTGCCGGGGCCACTGCGCCCGCCTTCCCGCCTGGGCACCTGAATCCAGCCAGAGCCCCCTCACCTGCACCCCCAGCCAGGGCCCTGCGCTGCCGCCCACACCCCAGCGGGGAGGACCAGGAGGGAGGGCGGGGGGAGTGGAGAGGACGCGAGGACCCAGGCGCAGGTGCCTAAAGACCTGCCCTTCCTGTTCCCCTTCAAGTCTGACGGCCCGTCCCTTCTGTGGGAAGTTGCATTTTAAACTCTCGCTGTCCTGGAAGCGAACCAGCACCAGACGAGGTTCCGGAGGACGGAGTTCAGACCCTGCACCCCTGTGGGGCGGCTTCCGAGAGTCCTGGGAGCTCCCCGAGCTGTTGTCTCTGAACACGGGGATGCTCACCCCGCTGCGGATTGGACGGGAGGCAGGGGGCTGTCCCCTGCATTTCTTGCGTTAAGTGTTTCATTTGCCAGTTAAATCCCAAAGTGGTCACACGGACCCTCCTGTAATGTGTTCAATTCTTTCCATTAATAAAACATACTATTTACTTTTGTGGAAGTACCATTGGATTCACTGACATCGCACGACTTAGACATCCCTGTCGGTGGGCCTGCGGGGTGTGGGCGTGTGTGGTGCCCGGCGACACGGCAGACCCCCGACTGCACGGTGGGGAAGGCGGTCACCCCCTGAAATAACGACATCACCTTGGCTTTCTGAAGACCAGCATCCTAACAGTTAGCTCACAGGTGTGGAGGCTGTGACGGGGGACACGGTGTCCCCCAGCTCATCCGGACGACACCACTCTCCGAACCGACCTGGTCCCGCACGGAGCGGGGGCCTTCAGCACACCGTGCCCGTCTTTGAATTTCCCTCGTGATTGGAATTGAAAACACCCAGTCGGCGGACGAGTCCTGAGCAGCGAATCCAGTCACACGGGGAGCAGCTGATGCCCTTGGGAGTGTCCCCCTCACCCCGTGGGATGCGTTGCTTGTGTTTCCTCCCTGACCTGCTTGTCTGTGTTTTGAACAGTTCTCGGTAAGATCAGGAGCGCCGTTGGCAGTGCCCAGCTTCTGATGTCGCAGAAATTCCAGCAGTTCTACTGGCTTTGCCAACAGAACATGGTGAGTGAGCCCTCGGCGCCTGCCCCCAGCCAGGCCGGCTCAAGTCACAGTTCCCTGCTGGGAGCTGAGTGAAGGGGGGGCACTGCCCAGCTTGGGAGGGTTCCCTTGGCAACCAAGGCCCAGAGGCTGCAATACTGGGTGTCGGTGGTGGAGGGGCGGGGCCTGCAGGAGATGGGGGGTCCCCCAGGGCGGGGCAGGTGGAGGAGGGGCAGGGCCTGCAGGTCCCCAGGGCGAGGTGGTGCCTTTGCCCGGAGCTTTGGGGAAGGAGATGAATGAATTGCGGGGAGAACTGTCACAGGCAAAGACAGCGGCAGGAGGCGGCTTGAATAAACACACAAAGAGCCAAATTTAAAGAAACCAAGAAGAGATTTTAGACATAATTTAGGCTTCGTATTTTACGGTCAGGAGTGAAATGAATAAACTGTGGAACTACATTCATTAATACAGTTGACATTAAACATAGTTCTGATCCTCCTGAAAATCAGAGGGAAGAAAACATATACTTACGTATGTGTATGTGCGTAATTACACATTCATATATGCTTGTTTATAAATACATGTATGCTTACTTCTATCCACATATAAATATTTCCATATATAAACATATACATGTAAACACCCGTGTGTATGCTCATTTGTACATCTGTGTAAGTGCAGGTGTATGTGCTACATACACGTGTACATTCCTCATCTGAATAGCCACAGCTCTTTGGAGAAGCAACTAAATAGCATCCACATGACTTCAGAAGCCGTTGTACGATCCACACTTTGATCTCTCGGACCGAAGATGTCCCACGTCCGTTGAGATGAAATGGGTCGGTGTCGGCCCCACCGCAGCCGCCAGGCGCGCAGTCCGTTCCGCCGTTCGCTGGGAGAGAGCGAATCCAGCGAATGTTCTTGTCCGTCGAAGGAGGCACAGCAGGCTGGCAAGTCATCCTTTGAATCTGGGCCGTGGGAATCTGATTTCTCTGATTTCCCCACCAGCCCGGTGCAAGTCCACCGTGAAAGGGCGGCCGCCCTGCTGTGACTCGCGTCCGATGTCGCGGTCGGGTCGGTGTTTACGGAGGAGACAGGAGGCGTGGATTCCCCGAGGGAAACCTGTCGCTGGGGAGACGTCAGTCTGTTTCCCAGCGCGTCCTCGCCCCCTGCCACACCCCCTGACTGTCCCCTGTCAGGGAGGGATTCGGCCTCCAGAGCTTTGTCGCCCTGCGTGGGGGAGCACCACCCACTGCCTTTGGGGCTCACTGTCCAGAGAGCCTCCCGGTAGCTTATAAAATGGCCAGGTTTTCTCTGCCAGGAGCAGCTAACACTAGACTTAAAAGTTACCCATCCTAAGAGTTTTGAGGTCTCTTACGCATGTCAGATCACATTTTATGTGAACCTTAAAAGATCCCGTTGAGTGTTGGTGTCGCTGGTGTGGCTGCTTCCTGTGGCACCCCTCAAGGGTTAGACACCAAAAAATACAAACCCTGAAGCCATCGTTGGGGTTGGAGGGGCCGTCTGAGGCCACCTGGCAGGAGAGGGGTGCTCTCCTGCAGCTGCCGGACGTCTCGCACCCCACGGGCCACAGCCATGGGAGCAGCACCCCCAGCTGCTGGGAGCTTTAGGCCGGTAACCAGTTCTAAGTCAAATAAGTAACCCTGGGAAAGAGCCCGGACCTGCCCGACAGCAAGGATGCCCGAACGGAGCAGACGGTCTCCAGGGAACGGGTGTGGGGACTCATCACCCGCACCCCTGCAGGCGGCCCTGGGAAGGGTCTGCCCTCGGAGCCTGTGGGCAACCCGTGCGCTTCCGGGACCTGCAGCTCAGGGTCTCGGGCAGCCTGGGAAGACGTGGTGGCACCAGACCACTGGGCCTCCCCTGCGTTTGAAGCCGCCCACGGTCCTGGGCGCCAGCCGGTCTCAGCACACGCTGGCACGAGAGGGGAGCCGGGGCCTCTGCTCCAGGGGCCAGGGAGCGGTGTGACCGTGTGACCGCCGTTCGACAAGGACGTTCAGCGTGGTTCGGCTTTGCAGGGCCGGGACATAGCCTGGCCCCCGGGACATTCACAAGCTTGTGTAAACACCAGGGTCTCCGGATGTGTGCTGGGTGCAGATGCGCCCCTCCCCCGGGTCCTGGCACAGCCTCGCCCCAGGGGGGCCAGAGGACAGCGGCTTCATCACCCGGCGCATGACAGGAGGACCACGTCTGCCCGCGGCGGACATGTGCCTGGACCGCAGCCAGAGCCCAGCCGTGGACGCCGGGCCCGTGCAGGGGCAGCCACCGGCACGGTCACCCCCGAAGCGACGGAGAGAGGACCGTCCCTGTGCCCTCCCCGTCGGAGGGGACACAGCAGCCTCCCCCGAGACTCCAGTTTGGACTGAGTGTGTCCGCGGCTGAGCCTTCCCTGGGACCACGGGTCGGATCGCCACGCGGCCATTGCAGAGCTGGGAGCCCTGGAGGGCAAGGGCTGGGGCCCTGCGGCCCTGGCCCTGGGGTTCTGAAGGGCCGCGGCGCCCCCTGGTGGTTCATCCCAAGAACAGCCGCGCACACAGAAAACCCAGCGCAAAGGCAGGTGCTGTCCTCAGCCTCAGGGCCCCGCTGCCATCTGGCTGCTTCCTGCACACGGGGATCAGGAGGTGACCGTTCCGACAGGGATGTCCAACCGGGTTGCTGTAGACTGTGCCCCAAAATTCACCTGTTGGAATCCTAACCCCCCCCATGTGACAATGTCGGGAGGCGGTGCTTGGGGGTCATCAGGTCCTGGGGACGGGTCAGGGTCCTCAGTAAAGGCCCCCCACCCCACGAGGACAGTGTGCGGACCAGGACGGGCCTCACCAGAGGAAATCCGCTGCCGCCGCCCCGGGCTCGGGCCTCTGGGAGGGAGAATCCAGGCTGGTTGTCAGAGCCGCCCGCACAGGCTAAGACCCGGGTTAGAGCGAGTTCAGAGCAAACCCAACTGGAGTTCCTGTTGTGCTTGCGGTGGGCGACTGATAAGCACGTTGAAATGGCAGATGTTAACGCCGGTTCAGATAAATATTTATCCACCAGAAATTCCACTGTTTACTGAGAGAGGCCCTCCCCGAATCGGGGGACCACTCTGCAGTCCCCTGAACCCTCCGCCCAGGGGGGCAAACTCGGGCACCTACAGGCAAAGTGCCAGTTGCAGTGGCCGGGGGAGGTGGGGCTGCAGAGCCAGGGGTGGCCTGGGCATGGGACCGGGCAGGGCTGAGCAGGGGTGGCTGGCCGCCAGCCGCCGATGGCGTGAAGTCGCCCGACTGTAAATGCGACAGCCGACTGGAACTGCCCATCGGGCCCTGTGCGGAGGAATGAACCCCACCCTGGGCCACGCGTGGCCCATGGCTGCCAGCCTGGAGCTCTGGGGCACCCCATTCTTTGTAAGTGCCAGGAACCCGCCCAGGACCTGCGTGTTCCTTCGGAGACTCAGCCGCCGCCCTCCCTGCACAGGCGCAGTCGGTGGGCTGGAGTTGTGTCCACGTCAGAGCTGAGACTGAGCTGGGCCCCCGTCACCACCGCGGAGTCCCCCTGGGGCGCCAGGCTTCCGGCCAGGACTGCGGGCCCCGTGGCCTCTGTACAGGGTTGAGCATGTGGAAAGCATAGTATCTGCCGCCACCCCAGGTTCTAAGAGAGCGTGTCCAGAATGAAGCATGAACAATTACAGAACATACATGTTTTCAATAGACTATTTTTTAGAGCAGTTCTGAGTTCCCAGCAAAATTGAGGTAAAGGCCCAGAGATTTCCCAGATTCAACCCACACACACAGCCCCCCCATCGGCACTCCCAGCAGGGGGGACCTTTGACACCGCTGATGAACCTGCAGACATGTCATCACCCCGAGTCCACAGGCGACAACAGGGTTCATCTGTGTTTACATCAGACACATGTGTGATGACGTGTCCATCGCGACAGCACCACACAGAGCGCTGCCCTGAATCCCTCGGGCTCCCCTGCTCACCCCTCCCCAGCCCCCGCCACACGGATCCGTCTCTGTCCCCTGGTTCCGCCTTCCCCAGGAGCCACGGAGTTGGAGTCACAGCGAGCAGCCTTTTCATGTTTAAACCGTCACAGATACTTGTGTGAACTGTTACTGATCCTCTGGGCCCCGTGACTGCTTCTGAACTGGGATTCCGCTCTTCCTGGCCCCCTCCTCAAAGGGCCCCCTGGCCCCCTGCCAGTTGCTGGTGTCCTGGCTCTAAACCCCACTGTGTGCTCACAGGACCCCAGCGCCATGCCCAGACCCACCTCCCAGGACCTGGCGGGCTACTGGGACATGCTGCAGCTGTCCGTCGAGGACGTCAGCATGAAGTTCGACGAGCTGCACCAGCTGAAGCTGAACAACTGGAAGATAACAGAGTCTCCGGACAAAAAGGTAGGTGCAGGTGTACCCCAAAGCCCATCTCCCCACACGCACTCTGCAGCCCCGCGCTGAGCCAGTGCAGAAGGGTCTGCTCCAAACACAGCACTGTCTCTGGGTCTTTGGTTAGCAATGCAGGATCAAGTGTGCGTGTGCACCTGTGTGTGTGTGCATGTGTGCGTGTGTGTATGCTTGCACATGTGTGTGCATGTGTGTGCCTGTGTCTTTGTGTGTGCCCTGTGCACATGCATGTGTGCGTGCATGCATGCACATGCGTGTTTGTGTGCACCCGTATGTGCATGTTTGCACATATGAACTGGGGTGCAATTCAGTTCATTGGCCTTATGCAGTAGCATCCTCTCCTGCCATATCTCTTGGTCATGGACAGTTCAGAGAAGACACTAACCAAAAATCACATGTCAGTCTAGTCTCGTTTCTTACAGAGATTTATCCTCTGAATTATTTTCATCCAGCTTTCTTTGGGTCATACCAAGAGGCTGTCGCACAGGGTTGCAACGCCTGTCTCCTGTTCAGATAAACTTCCCACTTGTGTGTCTGCGGCTGAAGCGAGGCACTTTGAACTTTATTGGTAGTTTGATTATGTAAAGTTTCCTGTCAGCTGTCAGCCGTGGCCCTTAAAACAGGCTAACATTTCCCATCAGCGTAAATGCTGATTTTATTCTCCCCTTAAGTTATCATCTTCACCAGGGCTCACAGATAAGTGTGAATAGCAATAAAGACACTGTTTCCTAATGTGTTTTAGAGAAGTTCAGGGTGATCATAACCCGAGTTTTCTAGACCAACATCATTCAATAAAGTACAGAGAAAATAACCCAGCAGACTTAGGAGCAGTGCAGTGGGACCCAGGGCTGAAGACACACACCTGGGCGGCCAGAATGGAGCGTGGTCAGCACCTGCTGGCCGCAGAGGGTGGCCCTGCGGGGCGTCTAGGCAGATGCAGAGGTGCCGCCGCGGGAGACAGTGGGGTACGCAGACACAGGTTGGACATCAGCCGCAAATGGACTTCAGGCGCCCAGGCGACTGCGGTTTAGTTCTGAACTGAAGGGCATCCTGAGTGTGACTGTGAGTGGAGAGGTTATGAGGATAAAGTACCAAAAGCAGAACCTCCCACACCGGCCTGAAGACACCCACAATCCTCCTAGTTCTTCTGTGATTGACAGTAGACAGAACCCCCCCCCCTCCAGGCTCCCCCTAGAGAAGGTCCGAGTGAAGACAGCTTCCTGCCGAGGACACGGCAACCGTCAGAACCAGAACCGAGCCGATCTCTGCCCCTCGGGGCCCTGGCTGTGTCTGAGGTTCTGCTCCATGAGCCGTGTGTGTCTCCTGTGGCCCCACGTTCCGGAGGTGACCGAGAGGACAGATGGCGGCCACAGCCAAGTGCTTCGTGCGGGAATTAAATGTGGAAATAGCTGAGAGGTTCCCAGCGCATCCAGGAAGTCAGGAGACAGTCACAGCTCTGGGCCAAGTCGTGTTCAAACAGGCTGTGGGAACACGCTCCAGACACCAAGCCTCTGCCCAAAACAGCCCTGCTCACCGCGGTGTGCTCCCCTTGGTTGGCTCGCTGCCTCTTCCTGTCCCTGTCCTGGCACATCGAGCCCCTTTGGGTTTTCGAGGAGGCTGAAGGGAAAAGACACGGGTGGGAGCCCTAGTAGCTAGAGGCCCACTTAGAAAAGGGGGTTCCTGGGCCCTTTGCAAGGCACCCTTTCCTGGGAAGGAAGGAGGCTTTGGCTGCGGGGTGCGCGTCACCTCCGTGGGAAGGGGGTGGGGTCAGCCAGGAGCAGCGGCAGGAAGCAGGTGGCTGGGACCCCGCCCTCGCCCTCCGAGGAAGGCGCACCTGGGTTTTGGTGTCACTGACCCAAGAGCAGGAGCCCAGCGTCGAAAACCACCTTTTGCATCTCTTACGAGACAGTTACTTACACAGCGCAGGTCGAGTGTTTTAGGCCCACGAGAGAGGACGTGGTCAGTGGTTTCCGTGAACCCCTGAGTCAGAGTCTGTTCCAAAGGCGGTAGCATCTCGGGCAATACCGAGATGGATGCCCGAGAACTCAGGCCGTAGGCGCGCCCTGCTCAGGTGACCAGGTGACCAGGTGACCAGGTGAGTGTCCCTCCAACAACATTGTTCAGACTACTGAGCCGGGCACGTATCTTTGTATTTGCAAACGGCCCCCTCGGAAGCCTCTGAGGGGTGCAGCATCCGCTATGCGGGAGGCAGAGCGGCGGCGGGTGGGGGGCTGGGCCAGTCTGCGTGACGTCACGTCGGTGACGTCACCCGGCGGAATGAGGCGCTGGCGCCCACAGCTGTGTGATGCTTGTGTTGCTTTTCAGGAAGAACGAAAGGTCCCCCCTCCAATACCAAAGAAGCCCCCCAAAGGGAAATTTCCGATCACGAGAGAAAAGTCCCTGGACCTGCCGGACAGGCAGCGGCAAGAGGCCCGGAGACGCCTGCTGGCGGCCAAGCGGGCGGCGTCCTTCCGCCAGAACTCGGCCAGCGAGCGCGCGGACAGCATCGAGATCTACATCCCCGAGGCCCAGACCCGGCTCTAGCCGCCTGCTCGCGCCCCTCCGCCCGCGTCCGAGCCCGGCTGCACCCCCAGGACGTCTCTGTCGTGCTCGGGACCCGGCTGGCCTGGGCGGTGCCGGGAGGCGTGGGGACCCCGGCGGGTCTCCGCAGCTCTCAGGAGAGCGAGACACCCCTCTGGAGACGGGACCAGCCCCCACTTTGTTATTTCTATTTTTATAAATTGTGAGATAGAGGCCAGAACAGCCCACGAGGACACATGGGCGCCTCCCCCACTCCCGGAGGCGCCCAGCGGGCAGTGCAGGGGAGACCCCCCCCCGGGCCACGCCCGTCCCCAGCTGGTCACGAGGTTCCTTGTGCCAAGTTCACGGCAACGAGAAGTCACCGCTGCAGCCGCCGAGCCCCCGCCTCCTGCTCCCGTCGCCCAGAGGCCCTGCCTGACCCCGCGGGGCGCCATGTCCCTTCGCGGGGGCCGACGAAGGTGGCGCCTCGGAGGGGGCGCGGGGCGCAGAGGCCCCGACTCCCCGAAGCGCCGCTGTGGGTCCCGTTCCGACCCTCACACGCCCGGTTCGTGGCCCGCGGTCTTCAGAGACGTGTAAATACCCCCAGCGGCTGTGTGGCTCACACTCCAGGGTCCCCTTCAATCACGGAACGACAGGACCTTGCTCGTTTAAACCGACAGTTGTGATGTTGTGAAAAGTTTAAGAAACAGGAGGGTGAGTGGCACGTCTGTGTAGGTGAAGAAAGGCGGGTACCGGTGCTCCCCAGCACCCTCCGCCCCGTGCTGCTCGGGGGCGCCGAGGCCCTTCCTGCTGGACGGAGGGCAGCGGCCGGCGCCGCGGGGCGCTCAGTGACCGGCCTCCGGCTCTGACCGAAGAAAAGGCCCGTTTGCTCGATTACATTAGACGCGGCGCCCGGCGTCCCCGGAGGACTGGTGTGTCCTGGTCAGACGAAGAGCCCAGCAATGTGTCCACGTGACCCCGCACTCGGAGTCCCCCCTGTCACTCAAGGTCAAAGCAGGATCCCCGAAGACAGATGTTCGCGCCCCACACCACGTCTTCCGTCCGCTGCTCCGGCAGGGCTCGGCCCAGCCGCCTCCCGTCCCCCCACTGTAGCACTTTGTCCCCCACCTGAGACGCGCACTTTAGGCCGCGCCCGGCTCCCTCCGCACCTGGTCGCCTGGCCAGAGCGCAGGTCGTGGGCGCCGGCCCTCGGCAAGCCGGCAGGTCCCTCCTGGCCTCTCCACCCTCCAGCCTGGGCTTGGTCGGTGCACAGTGGGTATGAAGCATGGCTACCTTCAGAGTTTTACTTTTCTAAAGCTGAGTAGTTAAGAAGTCCCTGTAAGAACAAAACCCTGTAAATTGAACCTCATATCCGGTATATATTTTACCAAACAGCCTTAAAATATATTTGGAAGCAAAAATCAGTACGAATGTATATCCTTGGAAAATGCAAAAAAGAAAAAAAATATTTCCCTGAAATATTCTTCTATAATGAATCCTATTCCCCCATAGTGTTCAAAGCATTTTTTTCTACTTAAGTCAACGCCTAAATCCTGAGCAGTGTCCCGTGAGGAGGCTCCTCCCTGCAGTCACCATGCTGCGGCACACGAGCATCAGGGTCTCGGACTAAACGTGCCCGGCCAGAGGCGCCGCTCTCTGGAAAGAGCACACAGAGCGGAGCCACGTAGACCCCAGGAGAGGAGTGAGAATTACCAGCACGCCAGCCGCGCCCATGCGTGCCCACTGGCCGCCGACGGGTCTCATCTCATATCCGTGAACTCGGCAGAACACACAAGGACACATTGTGGCACCGGACAGTGATTATTCCGGATCCCAGACTCTCCAATCCTGACTTGAACAGAAGTATCCACTGGATTTGGGTTCATTTTTTTATGTTTTGTATACTCATTTTTATCCTCAAACCCCCCGACATCTTGGCCTAAACGCCCCCCAGGTGAGCAAACTAACCTGTAACTGAATGTGACTGGCCACTGGTTTAAGTGGGGAAGAGTAGGGACCCCTGGGGTCCACCGAGTCCCAAAGAAGGTGTGGACGGGAGCTGACCTCAGGCCCCGTAGAATGTTCCCTGCTCATGGGACACGACCACGTGCAATAGAGTCAGTCCTCACCCGTGACATTCCCTCATGAGCGCAAAGATAAGCCATGTTTACGTATTTATATGTAAAGAAAAATAAAACTGTTTAGAATACCTGTGTTAGTCCAGCTAATTTATTTCTGGCAGATGGGTGGTCCTGTCCCCTCGTTGAGACCAGTTTTGATGTGATGGTGCATGAGTTGGAGAGGCTGGCTGGCGGTGAGCATGCACCGTGTTCTGTGATCGTGGTCACAAAAGAGGGGCGCCGTCCTCTGGGCTCACCACCCGCTCCCCCAAAGAGACGGCTGGTAAATGTTGAATCACAAGTGTTACTTAGACATCCTGCCCCTCCCAGTGCGCGGCACCACCACGCGCGGGCTCTTCTGAACTTCACGTGTGACAAGCAGGACCCTGGGGTCTAACAAACCCGTGAACGGAGAATGCCCCTCGTTACGGGTGATGCCCTGTCTCCCTCTGTCCTGTTCAACCTAAGAGCTGTTTCCAGTGACAACCGGCACCTCCCTGGCCTCGGCAGGCTCATCTCCCAATCCTAGGACGGTGTGTGAGAAATCAAACTGTCGTATGATACCAAAAAAGTTGTTTTCGTTTCGAAGGACGTGCGATTGATGTTTTCACCTTGAGGTCAATAGTAAAGACTTGCAGCTTAAACAGGACCATCTGTGTTAGGTGGGAGGGAAAACATTGCGTTTAACTTCCCTCTTGAAAGAAAAAATAGCCACAGATCCAGTGACCTGAAGAGCAGACTCTCCAGGCCGGGTCCTTGGACGTGGGCGCGTCCCTGCTGGGCCAACGGCAGATTCCGGTGCTCGCGGTGCATGGCGACCGCTCCTCTGGGGTCTGTGCCCTTCTCCTTCCCCAATTCTCGCCTTTCTCAGCCCACACTGAGCACCCACCATTTCCATCGCTTCCGTCATTTACGTGGTCACCCCTGTCTCCTGTGCGTCGGGCCCTGTGAGCACCCCGGCCGCCCCAGGACGGACTTCAACGGGGCGTCTGGGCAGTGGCCACTGGATGTGGCCTCAGGGCAGTCTCTTCGGCCGACACTCTGGCGGCGAGTAGGCAGGAGACCGGGAGAAGGGCCTCCACCAGAAGATCACTTCCTGTCGGCAGGGACTCAGTCACACTGGCCCTCTGGCCGCAGACCCGCAGACAGTGAGTGGTGCACTTTCGGGGAGACGTGCCCACAGCGCCCCCAGCCTTGTTCAGAGTGCTGACAGGTCCCAGAACCTCCAAACAGCCAGAAGGTCCTATGTGCCACGCCAGGGGACAGGGCAGGCATCTGTGGGTCCCTCGGGACTTGGGGGGCAGGACACCCACAGCATTCTCTGCCCTGTCCCCACTCCTGAAAAGTGGGACGTCCCGGCTGGGCAGCACAGACCAGGTCCCCAGAAACGGCCTGAGTGGCCCCGTCCTCCATTCCCACGAGTGCTCCCTTCCCAAAATGTCCTTTCTGCTCTTTCTTTGTACCGGAATTTAACACACCAGTCGGACCGTATCCGTGCCACACCTGTGGTACGTGCTGAGGGCGTTGCTGCGTTTTTGTCTGCGTGTTGTTTGCACTGTGGGAAGGTTGGTGGACACAGGGCTCCAGGGGGCGTCCGTGAGGCACAGACCATAGGCTGGTCAGTGAGCTGTCTGCTCCCCGGCGGAGCAGGGCCTCCCACCGCGCCAGGTCCCCACAGCGCCTGAGCTCAGCCCAGACACGTCTCCCAGTCGGAGGCCCGTCCTGTCAGCCACCCTGCCCCCAGCTGCAGTGAGCGCTGGGCAGGGACCAGGGGCTGGGCAGGTGGCCTCTTCCCCTCAGGCCAAGGGCCCGTGAGCGCCGCAGCTCCAGACGGCTTTGGAGACGCACGAGGTGCCTGCAACCTCTAGTCGGCCGTCAGACCACTCGGCTCTGGTCACACGTCTGCCAGCGGACAGGTCTTGTACCTCCCCTCCTGTTTCCGTCCCGTCACACGAAGACGAGTGACACCTGAGCAGGTGGTGGCGCAGGTGAGGGGTCCTCTCAGACGCTGACCCCTCGGGCCTGGCACACAAGGTCAGGTTGGGTCACACCTGGGAGCAGGACCAGCCGGCGCAGGGGCGTGGAGGTGTGGGTGCGGAGAAGGAACCGTGGGCATCGCTCCCTTTCTCTGGCTCAGGTCCCTAGTGTTTCTAGATGCTTCTGTGAACAAGAAGCAGGTGCCGACCAGGATCAGGCGATGTTTCCGCCGTCGCTGGAGCTCAGCCCGTGGGAGATGAAACAAAGAGGTGGTGAGCTGGGCACTGAAGTGATGAGGGAGCCACGGAGCCACGGAGCCACGGAGCGTGCCAGAGTGCGTCATGCTGACCACCCTCGGGCTGCGGTGGCCCGGCCACCATCAGAGCGCGGAGGGTCCGTGGGGACGCGCCGGGAAATGACCATCTCTCCACCTCCACACCCCCAGCATCAGTCCCGTGAGCTCTGCTGTCCCAACAACCTCGTTTTCATCCAGCGTCACAAGAAGTTATTTCAGGTTTCGGTCTCAGCACTGGACAGGTGACGTCTCCACAGGGGAAACGCTCGTTGCCCGCGACAACCTCTTTTTACGAGGTTTCCTGTCCACACAGGTGCCTCCTACTGTCTTAGACGTTATGTGATGTTTCATCACGGTGCTTATTCCGAACCTGAGCATCTCAGGGCCCGGACGCTCCCGTCCACATGGAGGACGGTCCGAGTGGAAGGGGAGACTGTGCCAGGCCTCTGTGCGGATTCAGCACAAATGTCTCTCTGCTGGGGAGACCACGGGCCCCATGGCGAGGTGACACGCCAAGGGGGACAACGAGGTGTCCCTGTGCCTGAGGGATGCCACTACGCCCTCGTCACCCTGACTCACCGCATGGCCCCGCCCCAGCCGTCCTAATATCATAACCGTTTCACTTGAAAAGGGCTCAGCGTGTCTGTCTCTCTCCTCCTGCTTCACGGCCGGTTCGATGAACCCAGAAAGGTTCCCCGCACACGTAGCTCCTCCTGGGCTCCATTCGACCCCAAGGCTAAGCCCCTGGCCTCTGGTCCCGGCCTTCCCGCGACGACCTGACCCCCGAGGACCCCCACCTGCGTCCTGTGCCAGAACACCCAGGGGTGGCCCGAGGGCTAGCGGAGACGCCTCCTGTGGAATTCAAGGAATGTCACACCCAGGAAACTAGCCAGTAGTTAAAGTCGAAAACAAAGGTATATAAATATAAATACGTGAATATGCATATGAAATCCTGTGGCAGTGAGGGTGAACAGAGCCGAACGCTCACGTCTGTACCCAGTGGGACCGCAGGGTAGACTGCTTGGTGTGATTCTTTCTCATGTGCTCGCTGCGGTAAACCGCGTCGTGCCGCGTGCAGGGGCCCAGTCTGAGCGCGAGGTGTCCGTCATCACAGGCTCTCGCCTCCCCTTGGTCCTCTGGTCCGAGTGAGGCTGCGGGACTGAGTCCTTCTCCTTCCTGACCGGTGTCGGGAGCCGGGCCGGTTCCTCCGTGCCTCCCCGGGCTGAGCCCCCGGCCTCTGTGCCCCCCGTTCACCTGTGAATAGTGCTGCGATTAAACTTTTTGAGACGGTCATGTTTACTTTTTATTGGAGTGAATTCCCGTGTTGTTTTGAACTCAGAAAAACTGTACAAACCAAAGAGTTTTACCCGGAAGAGGACCCTTCCCCCCACTTCCCCTCACTTCCCCCCACTGTCTATTTCATGGTCAAACAGCCTCAATTTCTCTATCTACTAAGAAGAAATGGACTTTTGTAAGGCGACACTGTCCTTTGTATGCAAAAATGGCACAGATTAAAGTGAGTTTAATAAATACTATGGTATTTGGCTAATGGTTGTTCTAGACTCTCTGAGTAGCCAGGTCAGGTGCGGCGGGCTCACCTGTCAGCAGGAGCCCGGGCCCCGTCTAGGTCGACCTGGGCTGCTCCCTGTTCACTGCCCTGAACCGGCAACTGTCCCTTCTTCTCAACGTGACCGCTGGTGCCTACGCATTCTCCTCCTGCCCTTGCCAGCCAGCCTCGCCGCCTCGGTCGGGAACGTCCAGGCTTCCACGACCTCCTTCCGCCCGTCCCTCCCCTGTCACTGCAGGTGGCTCCCTTTCCCGTCTCTCCCTGCAGTCCCCAGGGAAGCATGAACAGAGGTCTTCAGGAAGGACACTGCAAGGTCATGGCCTGGCCTATGGTCACCACTGCCTGTGACCACCACTGCCCATGGCCATCAGGGTGAGCTCCCTGCACTTCCCTCCACCTGCTCCGGCCTGTGAGCAGTGGACGAGGTGAGGCTGAGCGAGGAGTGGACGAGGTGAGGCTGAGCGAGCAGTGGACGAGGTGAGGCTGAGCGAGGAGTGGACGAGGTGAGGCTGAGCGAGGAGTGGACCAGGTGAGGCTGAGCGAGCAGTGGACGAGGTGAGGCTGAGCGAGGAGTGGACCAGGTGAGGCTGAGCGAGGAGTGGACGAGGAGAGGCTGAGCGAGGAGTGGACCACGAGCAGTGGACCAGGTGGACGAGGTGAGGCTGAGCGAGGAGTGGACGAGGTGAGGCTGAGCGAGCAGTGGACGAGGTGAGGCTGAGCGAGGAGTGGACGAGGTGAGGCTGAGCGAGGAGTGGACCAGGTGAGGCTGAGCGAGCAGTGGACGAGGTGAGGCTGAGCGAGGAGTGGACCAGGTGAGGCTGAGCGAGGAGTGGACGAGGAGAGGCTGAGCGAGGAGTGGACCACGAGCAGTGGACCAGGTGAGGCTGAGTGAGCAGTGGACCAGGTGCACAAATGTCTCTGGTGAGCGTCTGTGTTGTCGTTTCTCCCGAGAGAGTGAAGATCACGGACATCCCTGGAGGAACTGCTCAGGAGGCCAAACCCACTTACGGATCCTTTCCCTTTAGTTCACTTTCCGACAGTGACTACTTGCAAAGGGGCTGGGTTAAGAGCAACCACCTCCCAGTAATCGAGACCACGTGACGCGTCCGTCTCCCACTGATCCCGTTTCCTTCAACAACACACTTAAAACCAGCAAAAAGAAAGTTTTGTATATTTTTCTTTCTCAATTCCCTAATCCTTCCACGAAAGCCTTACATTACTTGGCTTTGCCTTGAAAACTTGATACGTTTACCCTCAGGTCAGTAAAAGTCCAAAGAAAGAGAGACGGTGTTCGTTTTCAACGTTGTGACTGACAGTCACCGTGGCCCGGGTGTTTCTGCTCAGTTTTTGAGTTCACGGTAATCTGAGCAGAAAATCGCTGCTCGCCTCTTCCTGCAGGAGAAGGGCCAAGGCGCGGACGGTGTCTCAGAAAGAGGCAAAGTTGAGAAGCCGTCTCTCCGCCTGCCGGGATTGGTCAACGCAACGAACTCCAAGCACACGCTGGTTGGAGGGAGGGGGAGCTTTGCAAGGGAGCAAATGCTCCAGATCTTTGGACACAGTCCCATTTATTTGCAGATTGGTTCCCCCAGGTTACACGTGGATTTATGTAAATTATTCCCTTGAGATGGCATCTCTACAAACCATACAGCCTAGCCTTGTCTCTCGCTTTTTACTGCAGAAAGTGACTTTAAAGCTAAAAAATAACAAACCCAGCCACGCCTGGGCCTAGGGCCTATTGTCCACTCAAGGCTTGTTCCAGCCTTTGACATGCAAACCTTATTCCCATGCAAATGAAGCATTGAATGCAAGCAAAGCCGTCTTCCTGCCTATCAGTCAAACCTGTCTGTTCACACACACTTTGATCCTCCACTGGCCAGGTTGCGAGAATGCACACCGCAAGTTTACAAAAATTGTCTATCACCAGCCCCCATCCCCACAATGACACCACTCTGGTGTTCCCCAATTCAGAATGTGAAAATCTAGTTTCACACCAACAATCTTTGTGAAGCAGAGATTCAGACAACGCAGACCACGTTCCAAACGCACATGCCTCTGTCATGTCCCCAGCCCAGGCACCCTCCCCTCGGCCTCTGTGACGGGCAGCGGCCCCGAGAACACCCTCAGGTGTCTCTGATGAAACGGGACTGGGAGCCTGGGGAAGTCAGCAATCCCCACGCGTACACGTGGTCACTGAAGGGCCACCTGCTGCCAGCGGAACCACCATGAAGTTGGACAACGCCGCCACCTGCATGGCTAGTCGAACCAGACCTGAGGAGGGGCCACGGGAGACTGAGCCTAAGAAAGACACAGACATTCTAGACTCTAGGGTCTAGAGGGAAAAGCTGGGGCAGGAGGGACACTGCTCGCTGATGGAGAAACAGCGGCTCTGCGTAGCTCAGCCAGTTTATGATACAGCCCACTGAATGGGGGTGGGTTCAAAAGCTTCATTGTTTTCTAACACCAAGTGTTTCTATCGGCCTCTGAGCTCAAGGTCCAGGCTGTGGGCGGCTCAGGACACTCCTGGGTGGGCCTTGCCGGCTCGCAGGAACAAGTGGCCTTGGGACTAAAGGCTCCTGGGCGAGTCGGTGCCAACACCACAGGAAGAAGGACCTTGGCTCAGCGCCCTCCACCGACAAGGAGTTCTCACTGCAAGTAATTGGCACCCAGCACGTCTGTGGATTTAGGCGTTAGTAAGGGTCTGCGAGTGGCCGAGGGACTTCAGAAGCAACTTGTTTCCGAAGGAAAACATCTCTCATTGCAGTTACCTAGGGACATTTTGGGCAAATCACACTGGATTCGCCCAAGCAGAGGCCGGAGAAGAGAGCTGCAGCGTGAAGACCTTCCCCCAGGGGGCAGCACCCTCAGCCGCCGGCCGTCCTCACCCACTGACTGCAGGTCGGCAGACACACAGTCGGCGTGATTCTCTCCTACTCCTCTGTCTGTTCCCTGTTGAGTCAGCGGGGACTAGACAAATGACACTGTGTTTCAGAATGCGGGCAGTTCGATACAAGCTGTTACAAAGTTACGGTCGCCCTGCCAAACATGAAGAAATTAATCAGTAACAGAAATGCCTTTCTGAGCAGCTGGCCAGGACTCAGGAGCCCACGTGGTCTCAGTAACACAGCGAACGGGACACAGAGGGGGGAGAGACAAGCCTTCTCTTTCTAAGTCCTCATCAAGAGCAACCAGTGAACACTGCCCCTGACCAGCTACTTCTGTGGGCTAATATTTCTGGCGACGGTGGAGAGAGGAGGGCATTTGCCACAACCGTTTACGGGCTATGCGATGGATGCATCCAAGTCTGCACAGGCCCATCCCTCAGTGTCTGTCTCTGAACCTGGCGTGGTGGGCGGAGAGGGCTGCCCTCGGGAAGGGGAGTGGGCTTGGTGTTTCTGGAGGTGTTATAACCACAGTCTGTCCAGAACGCCTCCTGCTGTCTGGCTTCCACTTCCAAATTGTATGTCATTTCCCTTCCCTCCCGGGGAAGTAGGAACCGTCAGGGGGGATGCCGAGAGATGTAGTCCCAGCTGAGCTGAGCGGACACCCAGTCACTCAGGGGAGACAATGGGTAGTTTCCATCAAGAATGACCAGTGCGCCCTGGCCGGTTTGGTTCAGTGGTTAGAGCGTCGGCCTGCGGTCCTGAGAGACCCGGGTTCGGTTCCCGCTGAGGGCACGTACCTCGGTTGCAGTTTGTCCCCGGCCCTGGTTGGTCGTGCGGGTGGCAGCCACTCGATGTGTCCCTTTCACGTCGATGTTTCTCTCTCTCTCTCTCTGTTCTCTCTCTCCCTCCCACTCTACCTGAACAAAAAATGGAAAAATGTCCTCGAGTGAGGATAAAAAAAAAAAAAGAATGACCAGTGCTGTGGTCAGAGCATGGACAGCCACATACAAGGGCAGTGATAACCCCGAGGGAGCAGTGCCTGGCCGGACGGGGACAGAGAGGGCTCCTCCAGGCTGACACACACAGTGACCCCCAGGGACGCCCGGAGGGACAGCAGCGTGAGCCAAGGCCCACGGGGGAAGGTCAAACACAAGCATGAAGGTCAGCAGAGAGGCAGGGAGCAGAGGCCCACCTGGCGGGTCAGGAGGGTGACCTCATAGAGCAGGTGCAGGAGACGGAGCCGGGCCCGGGCCCTGGCCAGGATCCCGTGGGCAGTGGGAGGCTGGGTGGCCTGAGTCATCTCGGCAGCTGACTTGGGACCCAGCACTCATGGCTGAAGGGCAGAGTGACCTCGAGAAAAGCCACACAGCTCCTGCAGCCCCAAGCCTGGCCCACGGAAGCCCCCGGTGACCTCAGAGGAAGGACTAGAGACTTAGAAGACGAAGCCGTCCGCTGTTCTCCAGAACGAAGCCTTTCCCAGACAGACCTGAGCACGTGCAATGATGATGCTAACCCTTAAGTCAAGCTCTGTTCGATCATGGGTCCAAAGCCCGAGCGAGTCAGCCGGAAATGTACCACTGGTAGGAGAGGAATGTGGTGGAGGAGACACCCCCCCCCCCGGCCCCCCAGGGGAGACTCGGCAGACAGCACTGCATTCATCCCGGGAGCGGGAGTGGGGAGCGGGGAGCGGCGCCTGGCCTGATCCTCCTTTGCTCTGTGACCCCACCTCACCTAGGTCTGCGGACACCTGTCCCCGTGTGCAGTCCCGGACTGTTTTCTTGGGATGAGACCTTTAAGATCTCTCTCCACAGCTCTTGAGAGCGCGAACGGTATTGGGACACCAGTGTGTCCCGGATCGTTGGACTGGAGCCTCCTCACTTCTGAACTCGGAGCAGGTGCCCGGATTTGTGACGTAACTTTACAGAGAACAGCCCCAACCTAATGCTTTCTGCACAGCAAAGACAGTCAGCATGCCTGACCTCTGTCTTGCCAGACACTTTTCAAGGGTGGCCGCATCCTAGGTTGTGGCCTCAGCTGCCATCATCAGAATTTGGGGGTATTTCAGCTGGACCATGACTCCCTCCCGACTCCCTCCCGACTCCCGCCCAGTGTGCTGGCACCTCGCCCTCCTGAGCGGGGATCCCGGGAATTTCTGGTCTGCCGGTCAGTACACACAGTCACCACAGTCACGGCCCTGCAGGTCCTGTGACTAAGGTGTGCCTGCAGGGGACCCAGAATCCTCTGCGCTGGAACGTAAGCCTGACCCACCCTCGCCCCGGGCACCCTGGCACCCTAGTCTGAACACCAGCGCAGACTCCAGGTCTGAGTTCCTGAAAACACTTCCACCCATGTACTTTCTTGTCCTGTTTTTGCTTCCCAACTGAACCTTTCCACCCACATGAAGAGAAGTTTAGGAAAACAAAGCGACTCTGGCAGACGTGTGGGAAGAACAGTGCAGACTGGACTGTGTCCGCAGTTACAGGACGGTGTAGGGAGACCTGGTTTCCACTTTCTGGCTGAACCTCTGGGAATACCCACCCCTAACCCTGAAGTGCTCGGTGCATTCCTGAGGCCGGCTGCCCCTGCCCCTCCCCCACCCAGGCTCCTGACCAGGTCACAACTCTGCTGCCTCCAAAAGTCCCTGGAGCAGCTGCCTCTAGGCTGTTAAAAAACAAAACTCAAATGAGTAAGTGTTGATCTAATTGACTGTTTGAAGTGGTTCATGAACCAGACAGCACCCCATCCAGGTTGCTCTGGGGGCGGGGGGTTGCAGATGACTTTGGGGAGCTCCTCCACCTCCTGTGGGCAGGACTCAGGTCCTGTAAGGGCAGGTGCATGGCCGCAGGTCAGGGCACCAGGCAGGGGACTGTGGGTGGCTGAGGTGTTCCCTTGGGAGGGGGGCTGTCCTACTGTTTCTCTGTAAATCCCTGGGGACAGGTCTGATGATTTCATTCTCCACTTTGGAAAACGAGGCCTGAAGACACCAGGCCTTCAGCTTCGGGCCCTGCTCTGATGACAAGGCCGATGTCCTTCTCAGCAACTTCTCGTGTGTTTATGAAACACCAGGTAAATGAGAACTTGACAGCCACCGTACGTCTGCTCCAATACAGCGTAACTGCCCCCAGCTGCTGTCTCCTCTGGTATTGTGGACAAGCACAGTCTGTTTCGTTCTCTTTAAGGAGATGCTGTACTGACACAAATTCTGCCTGGAGGCCAGATTTTCGTGGTTAATATCTGTGGGGAAAAGGGACACAGAGCTCTCTGCCGCTCTGTTCTGGAAGTGAGGCCCTCGCCCTGCAGCAGCGTGACCGTGACGTCACACCTCTGGGAGGGCTTGCTCACCCAGACCCTCACTGTCCCGTCCCCCGGGGTGGTCTCTCCGCCAGTTCAACCTGGTGCTAACAGGGTGCCATTTCGCCCTCGGGCATCCCACGGGACCTGGCGTCACAGCTTCTCCGGCTCGGTGAGTCAGACCTCGCCTGCAACATCTCAACGCCTACGAAGGGATTAGTCGATCTGGGTCAGCTCTGGCCCGTCCTCCCGCAGTCAGTGGTGAGGACAGGGAAGTCTGGGTGTCCTGCCACTTTGGCGAGCTGCTGGGCCCTGGGAGTCGGGCTCCTTGGGGACTGTCCTGATCGAGTGACTTCAAGGGGCCGGGACACGGAGAACTGGAAGTGTTTTCTAAGTGCGTGTGGCCTGTGGTTGCTGGCAAGACAGGTTTCACATCCTTGATTCTGAATCTGAGCTCCCTGCGGCCTCCTGGGGGACCTTGGAAAGAAGACTCTCAGGTAAGTTTTCTTTGGCAATTTCACAAACCCGCCAACTTCCCGTGGTCCTTTGGGAACTTACCTGCCCTCCTGCACCTGCTCCTGAAATTCCATCCCATGGACTGCGCTGCCTCTCCCGGGCCTGCGTGTGACGCAGGGGTCCCCTGGGCTCCGCGCTGGGCGGAAGGGCAAGTTGTGCCCTGTCCGTCCGTCCTACCAGTGAGAAGGCGGAGGACTGGGCCAGGGTGCTGTTTCCGTGGAAACGAACAGGGCATTTCTCAAAGCTGCTCTTCAGGTCGTCCAGATGCCACTGGGTCCATTCCCAGGGACGGAGCTGGACAGGCCGGTCTGGGCGGGAAGGCCCAGCCTCTCCTCCGAGCTTTAGGTTGTAATTTGGGAGGAAGTCCTTTTCCTCCATCGGGGTTCTCTGCCCCCGCACAGCTGACCATTCTTGGTTATGGGCACAGCCTGGGTGGCTGAGCCCTGTGGCAGCATCTCCAGCCCCAACCCCAATGGCTTTGAAAAGCCAGACATGGCCCAGGAGGGGCTGGTCTAGATGACCTAGGGTTTTATAGCCTGTGAGCCAACATAATTCATCAAGGCTGGTTGTTATGCTAATATGGCCAAGTGGGGTTTCGGGGTTCCTCTTGTCCCCAGATCATTACAGATTTAGTTTCCAGGTCATCACTGAGCCTGGAGAACAGGGAAGAGAGTGTGGAGACCAAGGTCATCATTTTAAGTTTTTGTGAACAGAGAGGTTAGTCAGCCCTGCGAGGTCACAGAGCCAGTAAACGGGCTGGAAAGAGTGGCCAGCCCTTTGCCACGGCTGAGAACCTCGATCAGTCCAGCCCAGAGGCTCCTTGTGCTGTGGTTCAAACAGGCTTCTCAAAAGCAGAGGTGGACACAGTGAATTCTTACACAAGCGAGGATGGTCCTGAGACACATTCCTCCGCCAGAGCCCACTCCTTCTGAGGGTGTTCATCCTGCCACAGCTGGTACAGGAAATGCTGTTCGTCGTGCTCATTCAGAGCTGTAGGCGAGTACTGGCAAGCGCTTACAGCCCTTTAACTTTGTAATGTTTTCTTTTATGGATGTGGATATATAATTGATTTTAGAGAGAGAGGGAGGGACAGGGAGAGAGAGAGAGAATCATCCAGGAGAGAACATCGACTGACCGCCTCCTGCATGCCCCCCCCCCCCACCCCCAGGGTTTGGGCCACAACCTGGGCATGTGTCCTGACCAGGAATCGAACTGGCGACCTCTTGGTGCAGGGGTTGTGCTCAACCACTGAGCCACTCCAAGCCAGGCTCTTTTTTTTTTAATCCTCACTTTAGGGTATTCTTCCATTTATCTTCAGATAGAGTGGGAGGGAGAGAGAGAAACATCCATGTGAGAGAGACACATCTACTGCTTGCCTCTCACACAACCAAGGGCCAGGGACAAACCACCACCATGGCTCGTACCCTTGGCCAGAATTCAATCTATAACTCTTTGGTCCGTGGGCTGACGCTCTAACCACTGAGCAAACTGGCCACGGCTCAGCTGTTTTTGAATTTGTCTAGAAATTCTTCCCATTTTTACCGGAAGGCCCTCCCTAAAACAAGAAAGAACTATAATGCAGATTTTTCTCAGGGGCCACACAGTGGTGTGCAGTGGGGAGAACCAGGGGGAGGAGGGCTCCCAGCCACGCAGCTGGTGGTCTGGAGGGCGGGGTGGCTGGCTAATGACAGGAAACACACATCAAGGCCAGACCAAGACAGCCGCATTCTCGGGAAGGAAGGCAGGCCTGGGAAATAGTGGGAGGGTGGGGGGCTCAGGATTTGATTAGAGACCCAGGGCTCACTCTGCAAAGACAGGGTCACCCTGGGTCGGGAGCATCTTAGGCAGGGCTGGTGGGAGCCGGACCACATGGATCCTTCCGGCATCGTTCTAGAATCTAGGGGATGCTCCCTGCCCAGTGACTTCTCTCTCGCTCCCCTCTGCTCTGCTTAAGCAAGCAGTCGTCTGCTTAGTTCTTAGAAAGGACCAGCAGGAGAAACCTCACCACCCCTCTGCTAATGTCTTTTTTTTTTTTTAATCCTCACCCGAAGATACTTCTTTGCGTTTATCTTTCGATAGAGCAGGAGGGAGAGAGGGAGGAAGAGAGAAAGAGACACGCATTGATACCAGAGACACATCGATTTGCCGCCACCCGCACAACCCCAACCGGGGCTGGGGCCGGGGCCGGGGACAGACTGCAACCCAGGTACAAGCCCTTAGCGGGAATCAAACCCGGGACTCCTCAGTCCGCGGGCCAACTCTCTAACTGCTGAGCCAAACCGTCCAGGGCTCTGCTAATGTCTTTTGAAAATCTTTTTGGCCCTTGCTGGTTTGGCTCAGCAGTTAGAGCATCAGCCCTCAGACCAAAGAGTCACAGGTTTGATTCTGGCCAAGGGCATGTACCTCAGTTGTGGTCCGGCCCTGGCCGGGGTCATGCAGGAGGCAACCAGTCGATGTGTCCCTCTCACATCGATGTTTCTCTCTCTCTCTCTCTGTCTCCCTCCCTCTCGCTCTTTCTGAAGCTAAATGGAAGAATATCCTTGGGGGAGGAGCAAAACAATCTTTTCCTTAATTCAACAAATAATGAGCATGCATTGCTGATGTCAGCAGAAAAAAATAGAGTGTTAAAGCGGTCCCTCGCCACCTCTGATAACCCACTCCCGTCGTCTGTCGGCAGCCCTCATCGGGTAGTGCTCCCCTTCCCCGGGGTGGGGAGGAGCCAGGCAGCGACCGCCGGCCCCTTGTTTATGTGTCTAAGAAAGATGGGCGAGATGGCCGGACGTGCCAGGGCTACGCCAAGTGTGTAGGAACCGTTTCCGGAAAGAGCCGCTGTTGCCTCGGGTGGTGGCAGGAGGTCTGTGGCAGGTCAGACACCTGGCTCCTCGCGGGGAGGAGAGGGGGTGAGCGGAGCCAAGTTGCCCGACTCCACCTGGGTATTCGTCACCAGTGACACCTGTGTTTTTTTTAATGATTGTTTTTATTACCGTGCTTTAAAGATGGCAGGGTGGAAGGACAGTCCTTGAACTTTTTAATCCAGGCTGGGGACGCCACCACCTGTCTGGCTGAACCGGTCACTCCCCTGCTCTGGGAACGAAGCGGAACAGAACTGTCAATGGGTCTGCCCGTGTGTGTTACTGGGAGCCGGTCGGCCTCCGGGGCCTGCAGTGTGTGGGCTCTTCCTGCAGGAACAAGTCCCAGGTCCCGGTGGCCTGAGAGTGATTAGAGCCGGGTCAGCGAAACCAGCAAGGGCTCGGCATAGAAGAAGCAACCGGGGAGCCTGGGCTGGGCTGCTCTGCTCACGCAGAAGTCAGAGGAAAGGGGCCTTGGAGGCCGGTTCCGGGGTGAGCCTGGGACAGGCCCCCACTGCTCCCCTGGTTACAAGTCTCCTGGGGGCCCTGGGAGTTTAGGGGATGCCCGCCAGAGGGGGACGGCGAGGGGGAGAAGAAAGGCATGGATGTGCTCCCAGGAGGGAGAGGTCCTGCTGGGACTTTCCGGGAGATTTTTAGGGAAGATCACAATAGACTATTCATCAGTTTCCCAGGTGTCCCTCGTCAGGGTCATGCTCTCCCCTGGCTGGCGGGCGCCAGAGTGTTGCCGCTGGTCCTGGCCTCGCCCCCTGGGTTCTGCTGCTCTTCTGGGCCTGGAGCTGAAATAGAACCGAGGCCTGGACGCTGGTCTCTCAGGGAAGGTCGGGGTCCAGAACCCATGGCGGGGATTGGTCAGAAGAGGAAAGGCCGCCCCAGGGCGAGGCCCAGCACCGTGGGCTGGTTGCCGGGCACCTGGGCTTTCTGCCCTGGTGACCTTCAGTGTCTGGCGGCCAACTGCTCAGCCAGTTTGTCCACTTGTCTCCGTTCCACATCCCACGCGCCAAGGGAGGTCCCCGCCCCGCTCTCCTGCCCTGTGTCCACACAGTAATCGGGGCCGGGGGCAGCCTGGCCCCGCGTGAGCACCAGAGACAGAACTCATCTCCGGTGATCACCAGCCTCCCTCCGGTGTGCTGGAGGGATAGAACCGTGTCGTAATTCTCCACTTTCGGGGGGCGGTCATCCGTAACCCTGTGTCCTAACCCTCGACCGTCCAGAGAGCTGGGAAGCCCTGGTGTCTCCACCCTGTCACAGGGAGGGGAAGACAAACACACCTGGTGGGAGAAGGGAAGGGTCTGCAATACTTTAAATCAATTCAGTGAATCCTTTGAGGCCTCAGGGGTGGGTGCAGGCGGGGAGGGAGAAGGTCACTTCCGTCAAAAGCTGCTCGTTCGAATCTCAGTTGCTCAGCCCACTCGTGTTGGCCACCAGTGGCGTGCCAGGCACTTTTCTGGGCGCTGGGCGAGAATGAACAAAACCAAGTCTGACTCATGCAGCTTACATTTCAGTCAGAAGACAGGAAATAAACAAGTTCCCAAAACAAAGCCATTAAACTGCAAAATGTCCAGGGTGGTGACGGCCTTCGAGAAAGGGGCCACTTCGGAGTGAGGTTCATGGGCTCTGCTCAGTGACACAGGCCAGTGCCCAGGGCCTGGCCAGCTGGGGGTCTGTGCCCCAGCCAGGAGGGGCCCAGGCAGTCTGACCCCAAAACCACCTTTCCCCTGCGAGGGTGAGGTCCTGGCTCTCTGAGGGCTGGCCAGGCACCAGCCCCAGCCCCAGCCCCAGCCCCAGGCAACCTCCCAGCCCTCTGGGGTGGGGCCTCACAGGAGATTGCCTTGGGGCTGGGGAGGTGGGGGCCCGGGCACAAGACCCCGCCCCTTGCACAGGGGACTCGGGTTCCAGAGCTGCCCTCTTGGGCTGGGGCAGGACACCGCCGGACACACCTAGGGCACCGTTTATAAAGCTGTTTCACGACCCTCTCCCAGTTCATGACTTCCTTTTAGTATCAAGTAACCTGCGGTGGACGCGAGCAGGATGCCAGCTGTCCCCCCCTAACACCGGATTTTCTGGGCACCCGGTGCTCTCCATCGGTGTCTGCGGAGGCCAGGTGGGGGACACCGCTGCAGGGGGTGCGTGGGGGTGCTGCCGCAGCGGGATCCCGCAGCGGGAGGAGGCGCCCCTGCCGGCGCCCTCAGGCCAGCGAGCCGGTCACCCTTCCCAGGGTCCCGCTCCGGAAAGGCGCCCCTGGAGGTGGCGGGCACCGCCGCACCCCGCGCGGGCTCCAGGCGCCTGGGGCTCGGCCGGCGGCGGGCTCACACCTGCCTGAGGCCGCAGGCTGGGAAGTGAAACCCGCGTGTGACGCGGGCGGCCCAGGCTTCGTGGCCCCGCTCGGCCTCGTGATCTTCGGGGGCGGCAGGGTCAGCGCGGTCACCGGGTCCCCACGGGCAGGCAGCCCCGTGTGCACGGGGCACGGGCTCCAGGGGGCTGTGTGGGCTCCCAGGGAGCAGAGCGGGGTGCACTGGGGTTTCAGTGTGGGCTGCGTGGGGTTCGGGGGCTCCGCGGGGGACTCAGTGGGGTGTCACTCAGTGTGGGCTCCAGGGGGCCCGGGGAGTTCTTGGGATGGCACTGGAGGCTCCGTGGGGCCTGGGGGTGTTCTGTGGAGTCTCGGGGTGCTCCACGGGGTCTCAGCGGTGTCACCAGGGCGTTCGTGGGGTTGGCTCCGGCCCGCTGTGGGCGGTGACAGGCTGGCTCCGGACCCCTGCAACTGTGGGGGCGCCCGGACGAGCCCTTCCACGCAGAGCCCCCTGTTCCCGAGGGACAGCCCGCGGCGTGGCTGTGTCCCGTGTCAGCGCACTTTCCCGAGGCCGGGACAGGCAGGGAGCCGCACCCTAGGGGTCCGCCCGCGCCCCTGCACCCCGGCGCCCTTGGTTCCTCCCGCAACCCCCCCGCCTGGCGCTCATGGTAGCGCCCGGCCGCCACGCTCAGGCCCCGCCCACCGGCGGTGCGCATGCGCTCCCGCGTTTGCGGCGGGGTCGAGATGGCTGCTGGTGGTGAGGGCGGGGCGGGCGCGCGGGCGGGAGACAGGTGCGGGCCCGGGACAGCGCTGGTGCCGGCGGCGTCGGCCAGGTGAGGCGCGGGCAGGGGAGGCGCGGGCCCGCGGTGTGTGGTTCGCGCCGGGGTGCAGGCGGGCGCCCCCTCCCGCCCCACAAGGCCCCGTGGTCTGGGGCGCGCCCCCCGTGGACCCCCGCCCTGCCTCCCGGGCCCGCTCGCCCGCTGGGCTTGCAGATGGGCCGGTGCGCGGGGTCCGGGCTCCGGGGGTCTTGGTCGGGGGATCGGGGTCCAGGGGTGCAGGTCCGGGCTCCGGGGGTCTTGGTTGGAGGATCGGGGCCGCGGGGTCTGGGCCTGGGCTCTGGGGATCTTGGTCAGGGGATCGGGGTCCAGGTTCGGGCTCCGGGGGCCTGGGTCGGGGGATCGGGGTCCAGGGGTCCAGGTCCGGGCTCTGGGGGTCTGGGTCGCGGGATCGGGGTCCAGGGGTCCAGGTCCGGGCTCCGGGGGTCTGGGTCGGGGGATCGGGGTCCAGGGGTCCAGGGGTCCAGGTCCGGGCTCCGGGGGTCTGGGTCGGGGGGTCGGGGTCCAGGGGTCCAGGTCCGGACGTCGGGGGTCTGGGTCGGGGGAGTGGGGTCCAGGGGTCCAGGTCCGGACTTCGGGGGTCTGGGTCGGGGGAGTGGGGTCCAGGGGTGGTGGGGCAGGGCCTCCCGGACTAGGGGCCCGGAGAGCTGTAGGGAGGGACTGTCGCCGGCCCCGAGCTCACCGGCTTTGGCAGCCCCGCGCTTTCCTGGGAGAAACTCCTACCCCGACCCAGTGGAGCTAAAACCCTGTGAAATGACGGGGTGCGCGGGCGTCGGGAGGGTAGCTCCAGGCCACGCGTGGCATTGAGAAGCGACGGCCCGTGCGGTTTCGCCCCGCGGGCTCCTGGGACCCGTGGTCCTTCGGATCACGACCCAGGCAGCGCATGCGGCCGGATCCCTTTTGAGGAAGAAAGTTCAAGTTTATGTTCAGCAAAGCAGTTGACTCGCGGACACCAAAAAAGGATACTAGTACTTTGAGCTGGGTAGGAGGATGACACCTTTATACGTTTATATTTGTAGGCTTGTTTCTGTTTTCTGAATTGTGTTCATTGAGCATGTGTTTCTTTTGATTGGGAAGAAATTGCTACAAGCTATCCGAGTCTAATCCTCCGAATGGTGGAAATGGTTCCTTTGCAACAGTGAGCTCCTCCGGCTACAGTGGCTCATTGATGAGGACCCAGCAGGGTGAGGACTTTGCGTCAGAGGAGAGTGGATGGGAGCAAGGCTGAGAGGAGCCTGCTGGGCCAGGTGCTGCCGGGCAGGGCACAGCCGGTGGGATTCGCTCCTCTCCTGGGTGAAAAGGAATCCTCACACCTGGTCACCTTGGGTTGTGCAGGCCAACCTCCGACTTCACAGACGGAAGTGTCCGGCCCCCACCCCTGGCGAATACTGGGCTAGCGAGCAGTCATCCTCGGGCGCTGTTACGCAATTATCCAGCAGGACATGAAGTACATGGCCCTTTTTCCTGTTTTCGACTTCTTTTACAAATTTCGGGTCAGCTGTGTTAACTGTACCTAAAACACTCGTATCCATAGCGATTTAGCCCCCAGTGAACTCGTCAGTGTGTGAGGCAGCTGAAAGGGTCCCGGTGGCCATGTCCCATCCTAGAGACGATGCCGCCTGGTCACCCTGCAGCCCTGGAACTAACACTGCTATTAACGTAATGTAAGGACCGCCTGGCCCAGTGCAGTCGAACAGAAAGAATGAGATGAGGTCCGCAGACGAGACTTCCCCGTGGTAGTGAAGGCCTGTGGAGAGCAGGGGTGGGCTTTCCCCCAGCTTCACTTCCTTCTCTGCTGAGGTTCCTCTGCGGTCCCCCAGCTGCTGAGATGGAGGGGCCGGGTGCATGGGCTTTGAATTCTTGGGACTGAAAGAACAGGTAAAGTCCCTGCTCTTGGGTCCCCAGTGTACCCTGGGAAGGGAGCCGTGACTTCCAGCCGCACATTACCCTTCAGGCTTCAGGTGACATGAAGAAACCCTTCCTTCTGGGTCTTGAGGTGAGAGGAGCAAGGCGGTGACCTGTGTCCCCTGTGCCACCTAGCATGAGAGGGATGTGGTCAGGGTGAGCAGCCCGGTGAGGAAGAATGGGAGCTCTGCCTCTCTAAGAACGGCCTGGCTGCGTCTCTGTGGGTGCGGGCCTGGGACGTGGGCCCCGCAGCACTGGGGTGAGGCTGAGGGGCAGGGCTGTCGGGCTGGGTCCCTGCAGATCCCGCCGCCTGGCCTGGTTCCCTTGTGGCTCAGGTGCTGCACCTGCTTTGTGCCTCCCTGCAGGCTGCCCCCTCGCCCTGAGAGACCCCGCACAGCACCAGCTTGCCCAGAAAGCTGTGCGTGCAGCTGTGGGAACACGGGTAGTGAGGAGGTTCTGGAAAAGGGTCAGAGCAGGGGAGTGGTCACAGGATTTGAAGGGGTCACAAGTATTGGTAGCAGGTTGTTTCCGGTTGTCTGATGGGCACCCACTCTGTGCTGCCCAGAGGGTTTGGTCTCAGCTCTGGCTCCCTGTGTCTTTGTTTCAGCGTCCGACCCTGAGCCGTCTGCACCTCTGCAGACAGGACACCGTCTTCTAAAACGTCCCTAGAAGGCTTGGGGGCCTGTAAGTCAGTCTCGGGTTTTCAATGGTATAAATCTGGAAGGGTGGTGTTTTCTCCTGGATCTCCAAGTCCTGGGAGCCAGTCCCGCTCCCCACCTGGAGTGCTGGTACCCTCTCCTGCCGTCCCTTCCTGCCCTCCACAGTTGGGCCTTGTCACTGCACCCTGTCCCTGCCGTCCTTGATCAGGTGTCCCGCCGTCAGGCATCAAGCTCCTGGTTCAGAAGCACAGGGACCCAATCACTGGGGTCCATGTTCTAGCCCCTTCCCAAGATCTGGGGAGTCTGGGCAGTTGGTCAGGGGTTCCTTGTCTTGTGGCCTTTGTTTTCCATTTCCTTCTCCCTAAGGTCCACTTAGGCCACCCCTCCCAGACCCTCTGCCCTCCCCCTCAGGGCCCCACTGTCCTGTGGTGCTGGACGGGGAGCTGGGAGGCTGGAGGAGGGGAGAGAGAACAGAGGGGCTCGTGGAGATGTATTTTCAGGGGTCTCTCCAGGATGACCTGGGGTTTTGGTTTGCTTTGGTATCTTGCTCACATTCACAGGCCCCCGCAGACAGAGGAAGACGCTTACGTGCCGTCTTTCAGTTATGTAGCCTGGAAGAAGAGAGACTGAACCAGCCCCCTCAGAGTCATGGGATTTAACCACCAGGGGATGACTGGAGATCATGCCAATTGAGTGGTTTTGCACCTGCCCTTCTAAGGGCACCTGGGCACTCATAGAACACCCAAGCCTGGCCACCACTCCAGGGCGGTGAAGGCAGAACCTCGGTAGGTGGCCCAGGCATGAGCATGTCCACAGGTATGGGGAGCACTCGACAGGCAGCAACACCTCTGTGGGGATTCAGTGTGCAGCTGGGCAGCTCCTCGAGGTCCTCCTCGCCAGGCCACAGTCCACGCCCCCACGAAGGAGCCGTCTGTCCTCGCCAGGCCACAGTCCACGCCCCCACGAAGGAGCCGTCTGTCCTCGCCAGGCCACAGTCCACACCCCCACGAAGGAGCCTTCTGTCCTCACCAGGTCGCAGTCCACGCCCCCACGAAGGAGTCTGTTGTCCATACCAGGCCGCAGTCCACGCCCCCACGAAGGAGCCTTCTGTCCTCACCAGGTCGCAGTCCACGCCCCCACGAAGGAGTCTGTTGTCCATACCAGGCCGCAGTCCACACCCCTACGAAGGAGCCTTCTGTCCTCGCCAGGCCGCAGTCCACGCCCCCACGAAGGAGCCTTCTGTCCTCACCAGGTCGCAGTCCACGCCCCACGAAGGAGTCTGTTGTCCATACCAGGCCGCAGTCCACACCCCTACGAAGGAGCCTTCTGTCCTCGCCAGGCCGCAGTCCACGCCCCCACGAAGGAGCCTTCTGTCCTCACCAGGTCGCAGTCCACGCCCCCACGAAGGAGTCTGTTGTCCATACCAGGCCGCAGTCCACACCCCTACGAAGGAGCCTTCTGTCCTCGCCAGGCCGCAGTCCACGCCCCCACGAAGGAGTCTGTTGTCCATACCAGGCCGCAGTCCACACCCCCACGAAGGAGCCTTCTGTCCTCACCAGGTCGCAGTCCACGCCCCCACGAAGGAGTCTGTTGTCCATACCAGGCCGCAGTCCACACCCCCACGAAGGAGCCTTCTGTCCTCGCCAGGCCGCAGTCCATGCCCCCACGAAGGAGCCGTCTGTCCTCGCCAGGCCGCAGTCCACGCCCCCACGAAGGAGCCTTTTGATTTGGGGCAAATAACTAAGCCTGAGCTCTCTGTGTACATTGGAAACATAGTGTCACATGTTTGTAAAGATGAAAGGACCTAGTGGGACATGCATGGCAGGTGGCAGGAGCTTCATGTGACCAATCAGTGGCCTGCCATCCTGTGGTTGGTTGTGCATGTTCATTCCCGTGGGCAGACACTGGGGTCCAGTGTTGTGAGGAGCTTGTGTTCTTAGCTCCTAAGTAGCAGAACCAAGGCCTGAACCCACGGAGCCGGACTGTTCCTGATTCTTTGGTCCCGGTGCCCTGGGGCGCTTGTCCCCTGACCCTGCCTTCCTGAAGCAGCACCTGTGCTAAGCACCTGCTCTGGAGCGGACTTGGGTCAGAGTTCGCTTTCCAGTCGCGGCCTCTCCCAGTGAAGGCAGAGGCTCCGCAGAACTGGGCTTGGCCAAGAGCATATGATGCAATGGTGGCAGAATGGGAACTAGCCCAATCTCATGACTGACTTGTGGCCCGCACAGGGGACACTCTAGGAGGAGTCCCTGTTCGAGCTTAGTGTGCAGTTTTGAGCAGGGCGGCCCTTTACTGGGTCACCGCTGGGCTCTTCCTGGGTGGGAGGCTTCCTTTGCCCCCGCGCTGGACATCTGTCTCCCTTCCCAGCTGGAACTTTCACTGACATCGATCTGGCCTGTCAGCACTCACCCTGGGGGAGGAGCGGCTGGTGTGCTCTCCTAGATGGCCAGTCGGGCAGTCACAGGTCCAGACACAGGCCACAGCAGACCATGTGGGGCCCACAGGGGTCGGGAGACAAAGCGAGGGGAAGATTTCAGTCAAAGCCTTTGTGGGTTTCCCCGGGAGAGGCAGGCAGGGCCTTCAGGGATGGCCAGCTTCAGTCGTCCTGGGCTGTGGGCTGCTCGCATGGTCCCTGATTGCCTGGCACCTGGTCACTGAGGCTCGGGAAGGCTGGTTGGCAGATGGCAAGTGTCCGAGGTGTGCTCCCGCCGGCTGGCGGGCAGTCTCCAGACCCAGAGGTCTGAAGACGTGAAAACAGCGTAATACACAGGACACCACTTACTCCAGGTGAGGGGCGAGCCTGACCCTCCTTGCAGTTCTCACTGATGATGAAAGCTGTTCTGGTCAGAGCAGGGCACGCCCACCCCGTCCCTCTGCCGCCCCCTGCCCCGCCGCCCCGCCCACTCCAGGGTTCTCTTCTGCAGGAGTTTCCGCGACTCCAGCTTCTGCTGTGAGCAGGGGCCACTCCAGCAGCTCCTACAGCCGGAGTTGGGTCAGCGATTCCTTCTCACCATGTCCACGACCTCCAAGCAGTGTCGTGACCAGCTTCTGAGGACTCTGCATGCTTTTCTCAGGAGCACTACTCCCTCCCCCCTGCATTCTGGGTCGTGGTCACTGCAGTTCATGAGTCCAAGGCTGGGATCCCCGAATCGGGGCGCAGCCCCTCCCGGAGCCGTGCCTTCCCCAAACGCAGCCGTGTGGCCTTGAGGGCATCTGCCGTCCATCTCAGTCACGTGGACATCACTGCGCCGCCTTCGGCACAGCGGCTCCACCTGACACTTTTCCTGGATGTTCGTTCAGTTTTTCCTTCTCATAGTCACTGGTTGTGATATCTAACTGCTTGATGATTTCTCGAATACATTTTTCAGTTTGAGCCTTGTCAACTCTTTTCCCCAAGATCATGGCATCGTCTTTGGTCACAATGACCTCTCCAGCTTCTCCAGAGTCAGGAGGCTGAGCACCTTCCAGCTTAGGTCGGCCCTGATATTGCAGACACTGCAGCACCCGCAGCAACCTCATGTCTCTAAACTGGTTCTTTCTGCCGGCACCAGAACCGGGACCTGGCTGCGCAGCCTCGCACCCGTGGCCAGCCTGTTCCAGGGCGCAGAGCTGCTCCGTGGGCGCGCCAGCCTGTCCCGGGGCGCAGAGCTGCTCCGTGGGCACGCCAGCCTGTTCCGGGGCGCAGAGCTGCTCCGTGGGCACGCGCCAGCGGTATGACCGGGGCTCTAGGGCACTTTCAAGAGCAGCGCAGTGGACCGAACCAGATGTTTTCACTCAGTAGAACACAGGCATCTTGGATTCACACTTCTGACCTTTTCCTGTGTTAATAAACTGGAGAAATACGACCGCCGTCAAACCTCATGGCTGCGAGAATGTCTGGTTCCTCTGTCGGTGTTTTCCCTGGACCGCGATGACGATGACGCCTTCTTCTGACCTTCCATCCCACGCATCGGAAACGATGTTGCCATTTCTTTGTCTGCATTTGCAGACATCGTAGCAACCTGAGCGACTTCTTCAGGGGTGTAGACTGGTTCTTAAGTTCAGGAATCAGAGCGTGCACAGCGGACGTCACCTCCCTTTCCGCTGGTTGACGGGCCCTCACTGGTCTCACGTGGTGTGGCTGCCCAGCTCTTCGTCGGTGTTACCGACATCTTTGAGTTTAACAATATTTTTATTTTATTTATTTGGTTAATCCTCAACGGAGGATATTTTTCCATCGAATTTTAGATGGGAGGAAGGGAGAGAGAAACATCGACTGGTTGCCTTCTGCAGTGGGACCAGGGTTTGAACCTGCAACCCAGGTGTGTGCCCTTGACCAGGAATCGAACTTGAGGCCCTTTGGTCCGAGGGCCGACGCTCTAATCCTGAGCCAAACCCGACGGGGCAGTGTTTTATATTTATCTTCTAAGTCTGGGGACTTTGCGAAGGTCACACATCTCTTGTTACTTGAGGATGTTCAGCTGTTCGGTAATCACTGTTCTGCGCCGGGAGCAGGGAGGAGCATGTGAGGGGAAGGAGGGATACCTCTAACAACAACAACAAAGATAAACTTAAGTTCAAAAAAATCACCCTCCCTCCCTTCGGTCCCGTGGTGACGGCTGCAGCATCCGCTCCGTCTGCACCACGAAGCCCGAGGCTCGGCATCGCCCCGGTTTTCCTCTGGCCTGAGTCTTAGTGGACGAGGAACCAGGGCCCTGGCACTGGCCTGACCCGGTGAGGGGCTTCATGGGATCGACCGGCCCTGTGGCCTCGGGGTGAGGACACAGCCAGGTGCACAGGGCCCTGAGCTCCTGCCGCCCCTCCCGCTGCCGCACCCACAGCACCGCTGTAGGCGTAGGGCCCGGCCCTTAACGCTGCTCAAGTGGGCCTGCAGATGTGCGGTCAGCTCGGTCTCGGCCTGGTGTGAGGGAACGCCTCCCGGTGCAGGAGCATCAGCAGGGGGCGGCCTCAGCTTCCTCCCCGGTGAGGCGGGGTCTGTGTGCTTGGGTCTGGGGCGCTGAGGGCCGGGCCCCTGCAGGACTCTGCCTGGGACAGTTCAGACCCGGCGGTTCCCTGTGGTTGCTACTGGTTCCACAGGGGATTCCGCCAGGTGCACCTGTGCTCTGGCCTCGGGGTGGTTTCGGGTGCACGACAGCGTCTCGCTTTCCGCTGGAGATTCACACGCGCAGTTCAGGGCCGCTGCTCAGGCTGCCCCAGGCCGGGGCTCGGTTCCTCTCCAGCCTGCTCTTTCCCACTGGGCGCGGGTGCGAGGGGCCTGCTCTGAGGAGGCCCAGGTCCCCTGAGCCCTGCCCATCGGGGCGGCCCTGGGGCTGCTTTGCCAGGACGGACGCTGGGGTCCCTGTCCTGTGTGTTGTGTTCCTCTGGACATGCACAGCTGGACCAGACAGGCAGGGGCTCCTTCTGTTTCTCAGACCGTCCCGCCTGTGTAACTGGCCACCGGAGCGCGGTCTGAAGTCCTTCAGCAGGGTTTCAGCACAGCTTGTCTGCGCAGACGGGCGTGGGTGCCTCTGGACAGCCTCAGCGCTGCTGGTCTCTGGGCCTCGGGACGAAGGCCCTCCCAGAGCAGGCTGGTCCCAGATCCGGGTGCTGGGAGCTTGTAGCTCAAGGGCTTGACCGGCCTGTGGCAGCCCCGCTGGTCAGGGCGTCTGGGGCAGGTGAGATGGAAGCCGGACCTGAGGGTGGGAGGGCCGGGGGAGGGGGCGTCCTCCCCACAGAGGCCTGGCGGTCAGGAGAAGGCGGTGTGTTCAGAAACTACGCGGTTCAGTAAGTCTGTGGTGCCGAGTGCGGTACCGGGCCAGGAGGTTGGGTCCTGAGCCTCAAGATCAGTCTTTGATGGGGAAACAGGCCAAGAATGGGGCAGATTTCTAGGACTTTGCTGCCCTGCTAACTAGGGTGACTCGCACCGTGGCGGGGTCTGGAGGCGGGGACGTTCTTGGGTGCACTGGGAATAGAACGTGACGCCTGTTCGGCGTGATCTCCCAGTTCCGCAGACCTCGGTCAGTCAGCACCCGGTGGCTGGGAGCAGCGGGAACACAGGGCGGACAGAGCCAGCCGCGTCCTCATGCTGGTGCAGTGTCCTGGCCTGTGGCCACCACTGTCCATAGGAGCGTGAGCTTGTGGCCGGTGCCCACAGACCACCCCATGGCCCTTGGTCTAAGTCAGCATTTTAGGTACTTAGTTTAGGGATTCTTTTCACGATTAGAACGAGAATGACCACCTTGAACTTGAGAGCGAGAGACGGCCATAAAGGTGATCTTAGCCCAGGGGTGGCCCCTGGGTTCCCTCTGGCCCGGGCGCGGCACGGGGTGGCAGGATCTGCGTGAGGAGGGCGCCGGGGGTCCAGTGGACACAGCCCTGTGGTCAGTGTCTGGGGCGATGTCCGGGGACGGCGCACAGTGCATGTGGCCTTGCCCTCCTGGGTCTGGTCAGAGCGCCCCCCGCAGACGGCACAGTGAGGCCGGTGTCCACACTGTTCGCTGGTTAGCAGACGGCTGAGCGAGGACTGGCCTCTCCTGCCGTGCGGAGGACGTCTGACCGGCACGTGACCTGAGCCAGCCCTCATTCAGCCCTGGACGCACAGTGCTCTCCACAGGGAAGTCCGAACCAGGACGCGGGGCCGCAGGGACCGGAACCCAGGCGCCGGCCAATGTCTGTCTGTGGCCCGGGCTGGAAATGTCTGTCGGCTACTTTGCCACGCAGACCGGGGCGCTCACAGGTTCTTGTCTTGGGTTCTGGAAGCGAGAGGCTCACATCCCGGAGTAATTGTCTGGTGGGTGGTCTCCCTGGGTCTGAACTGTGTGGCGGGCGCCCCCACGAAGGTGGTGGGGTGCTGCCGCCGTCCCGCTCAGGGCTGCACCTGTCTCAGTTCCCTCCCATGGAGCCCTGAGCGTCTCCTGCTGTTTCGTGTCTTCCGCCAGGTGGAAGGACGAACCGAGTGACTCTGACAGGCTCTTTATCAGCTGTGCTGTGTCCTGGCTTCAGTTCAGTCCGTGTAAAGAGAATTGTCTTTTCCTTCTGCAGATCGAACACGGCTACATGAAGGTCCCCGAGACGGTGGCACTGACGCTGGTTCTCGGACGAGACCCCATGCGGGGTCGCAAAGCCCTGTGCTGACCACGGCCCTCCTGTGATACGAGGTTGAGGACAATGAGTCTCACGAGCGATCGAGGGACATCAGGGAGCATCTTTGACCTGGACTATGCCTCCTGGAAGATCCGCTCGACGCTGGTGGTCGCTGGCTTCGCCTTCTACCTGGGCGTGTTCGTCGTGTGCCACCAGCTGTCGTCCTCCCTCAACGCCACGTACCGCTCCCTGGCGGCCAAGGAGAAGGTCTTCTGGAACCTGGCCGCCACGCGCGCGGTGTTTGGGGTTCAGGGCACGGCTGCGGGTCTGTGGACTCTGCTGGCGGACCCCGTGCTGCAGGCCGACAAAGCCCACGCCCAGCAGGACTGGTCCTGGTTCCACATCACCACGGCCACCGGCTTCTTCTTCTTCGAAAACGCAGCCCTTCACCTGTCCAACTTTGTCTTCCAGGCCTTCGACGTGTTCCTGGTTCTCCACCATCTCTTTGCCTTCCTGGGGTTTCTGGGGCTAGTGGTGAACCTCAGAGCTGGCCACTATCTGGCCATGACCACTCTGCTGCTGGAGATGAGCACGCCCTTCACCTGTGTGTCCTGGATGCTCCTGAAGGTGAGTGGCCCTCGGGCGCCGTGTCTGCCCGTCAGCAGGTGTGGGCCGGGGTCCGGGCTCGCGGCGGCCCTGCAGGCGGCAGCAGACCGAACGCCGCACGCGGCCGCGAGCTACTGTGGCCGAATTCCGTTTCCTTCACTTGAAACAAATCGTTTAGGCCTCCAGCCTCAGAGCAAGACGACGTGGCGGGTCTCACGGCTCGGGAGACGGAGCTTGTGAGCCCCAGGAAGCCTGGCCAACCCTTCCTTTCAGATGCTCCCTAAAAATCAAAGTAACGTGGGGGTCCACACACACGTCTTTTAAGGTTTCGTTACGTCACTTCCTACCTAACTCTAGGCCCTCTCGGCAGCTTCATGAGCACAGGGCCGTCCTGCCGACACAGCGCTGGGCCAGCTGCCGCCGCCCAGCCTCACTCGGCCGGTGGGGCCCGGTGCCTCCCGACTGGCTCTCCCCCTGTCCCCAGCCCCCGGCGACCGCCGTCGCGCTGTGATTCTGTGACTTGGACTGTTCTGTCCCTCAGCCTTGGACGACTGAGTCCCTGAGCACCTGTCCCGTCCTCCGGGTCCGCCCGAGTGGTGCACGTGGCTGGATTTCCTGGTTTCAGGCTGCGTAGCTCCCCGTGGTGTGCGCCACGTCCTCCACCCGCGTATCTGTCAGGAGACCCAGGCCGCTTGCGCAGCGTGGCTGCTGGGTGTGGTGCAGGGATCGTGGGGGTCCCGGTGGCTCTTCAGGGTCCTCGTTCCGTGTGTTTCTGTAGTTTGGCGCATCTCCCTACACGAGGCAGTACCGCTGGGATTGGAGCGTTGCACACACAGAGCCAGGCTCGCTCCAGTCCCTGGAGGGACGGACTGCCACCCATGGGGTGTGTGCAGGGCGTCAGGAAGGGCACCGTGTCAGGGCTCTTGCCTGTGTCCCAGAGTCGCTTGGGGACACTTGGCCACTGGAGACACGGAACCGGCCAGGTGGGGTCTTGTGGGAGGGAGCCAGGGGGCTGTCCCCACCACACTCACCGGGCGGTGGCACCCCTCGTGGGGCTGGCTGCAGCGTTGTGCCCGCTTCAGCGTGTTCAGTCCGCTGAACCCCATGCTGGTGTGTCGCTGTGGTGTGTGGATGCCCAAGGGACTTGGTTCCCAGTGACAGCACAGTTCTCAACTCCAATGTAAACATTGCTTTAAACACAACTGATTTAATAATAGAATTCGGCCGGCCGGTGCGGCTCAGTGGTTGAGCGTCGACCACCAAGAGATCGATTCCCCGTCAGGGCACACGCCCAGGTTGTGGGCCCATCCCCAGTGGGGGGCGTGCAGGAGGCGGCCAGTCGATGTTCTCTCTCATCGATGTTTCTATCTCTCTCCCCCTCTCCCTTCCTCTCTCTACAATCAATAAAGGAAAAATATTTTTTTAATGGAATAATTTAGACTTGGTTGAGAGATTTTAGAGGAGACCTTTTAACTGTCCTATGACTTCAGTGTGAAATGTGTTTCTTGTCCATTTCCTAACCCCTTTTATTCACTGTCCAGGACTCAACAGGCCCTGCGGTCTGACGACTTGATCCACGGTGGTCCCAGTGGACTGCTGCTGATGTGAGTCAGAGAACTGGAAATGAGGGCATAGGTTGGAAAAGAAGTAGTGATTGCACAGGATCAAAGAATTCTTTGTCACGGAAGAATTAGCCAGTTTGTGTCAGGAGATAATCTGAAGCTAAATTTAACTCTCAGAACGACAGGTGTGAGACGGCAAGTAACTCAGAAGAGGTTCTTCTAAGAATATGTAAGACACTGGGCAGACCTCATGCAGAACTTCCTAGAACTTTGGGACACCTGGTTGTTCCGATGAGGCACACGGGTGGTGTGTGGACCGCCAAGCTGAGCGTGAAACTTCTGCGATAAAGCTGATTTAAATGTTTTTTTCTTGATTTTTAGAGAGAAGGAGAGAGGGAGAGAGAGAGAGAAACATCGAGGAGACAGAACATCGACTGGCCCCCTCCCGCACACCCCCTACTGGGGATCGAGCCCACAACCTGGGCATGTGCCCTGACCGGGAATTGAACCGGGACCTCTCAGTTCCTGGGACGACACTCAGTCCACTGAGCCGCACCCGCTGGGCCTTAGCCCACTTTTAATCTAATTCTTTGCGTTTCACTATTGAGTCGTAGTGTGTTATGTGCGATGGTGATAACTCCTATTAGATACACAATCTGCAAATATTTCCCTCCGCTCCGCTGGGCGTGCCCTTCGCTGTGAAGGGACTTTCAGTTGCGTGTGTCCCGACTTCGACTTTGTTCCTGTCGCCTATGGTCTTGGCGTCATAGCCCTGAAATCCTATCCAAGCCCGATTTCATGAAGCCTTTCTCCTGTGTCCTCTCCTAGGGGATTTGCAGTCGGGGTCCTACGTGTAAGCCTCAGTCCCTTTGCGTTAACTGTCCTGTGTGGTGTGAGCTGCAGGTTCACAGCGTCCCGGTGCCGTGAAGTGAGGGGACTGCCCTCTCCCCACCGCGGTCGTGTCCGCTTGCCCTGCCTGCTGCCCAGGTGGGGTTCTCCCTGGCCCCCAGCTCCGCCTCACTGGCCGCGGCCGGCCTCTGTCGGGGCCGTGCAGGTTTGGGACATTTGAATCCGGGGTGGTGTCTCCAGCTTGTTCCCCTTTCTCGATGCTGATACGCTGTTTGCAGTTTCCTACGAATGTTGGGATTTTCTTTTCTGTTTCTGTGAAAACTGCTACTAGGATCTTGACCAGGTTGCACTGAATCTGTAGATTCCTTTGGTGGCCCTGTCTGCTGAGTGTTTCAGTGTAGTTGCTGGTTCATGTGAATCGTGTCTGGTTTCTCTGTTCCTCTGTCCGGACGCTCTGCCTCATTCTTCCCTCTCCTGACTCTGTGTCGGGGTTTGTGCACTGAACCAAGAAGACACCTCCCCCAGTCTCCACATACCGCCCCGCCCTCGCGACGGCCCCATATCAGCTGGGCCAGACGGGCTGGGCATCGTTATCCCCCACTCCCCAGGGAGGGCAGGCAGCTGTGGGTTCTGTGGGCAGAGCTGGGCGGGGCGGGCGCAGAGGCTGTGGTGTGTGCCAGCCCGGGCTCCGTGTCCACCCCGCCCCGCGCAGCTGGACTGTGCCGGCCATCGAGCTCCAGGACTGCAGACGAAGGCAGGCCTCTCCAGCCCCTCAGAAGGTTGCAGTGCTGGACACATGAGCCAGTACCCCTCTTCTGGGTGAAGGTGGAGCTAGGGCCTCTGGTCCGGAAATGGGGTGCTGCACCAGGGCAGGGACCCCCGGCAGCCTTTAGTTTCTGTTTCTCACAGAGGAGTCAGAATTCGATCTTGCGGCCCTGGCTGGTTTGGCTCAGCGGTTGGAGCGTTGACCTGCGGACCAGAGAGTCCCGGGTTCAGTTCCCGCTAGGGGCACATACCAAAAAAAAAGAATTAATTTAAACTTGCGAGCTGGGGTCTCTGTGGGGGAGGCCTTTGCCCATGTCCATCACACATCCTGTGGGTTTTTTATTTTTCATTTTGAATAAGGTTGTTTCACTGGTAAATCAAAGTGTTGGGCCCCAGCACCGCTATTTGTCGAGTATTTCCTTCCTTCGTGTGAGAGTATATTTTTAAATGTTAGTTTTCACTCGCTGTGCTCCCAGCTCAGGTCCCGGCTGTCCTCCAGGGCGACGCTGGTCACGGGACAGGTTTACGTGGAACTGGAGATGCAGCTTTGCCGGTTGAGCGTGTCCTGCAGTCACACGGGCCGCGCCTCCACACGGGAGGGGCCCGGCCGGCAGGCGGTCGGGGGGTGTTGTCCATCGGCTGGGAATCCAGTCCCCAAGGGGCAGCCTGCTCAGATGTGGCAGGCACCTGCCAAGCCCCGTCCTGTGTCCAGGCTGTAAGTTAGGCATCGGAGAGATCATCACGGATGTGGGGCTTGGGGTGGCGTGAGGTCCCCGGGGCAAGAGTCGTTGGGAAGAAGGGTTGGACACCATGGATGGAGTGAGAGTCATATAACGCAGCTGACGCTGAACGATCATGGAAGCTGCGGGTCTGCGGTCGTTTAGATAAGATACTGGGACTGGGGACCTGCCAGCGTCCTGGGCCTCCCTCCCGGGACGGCCCGGCCACGTGGCTGCTCGGTTCTGTGGGTGTCCCCTCCACAGAGCAGAGCCAGGGGCTGGGCCCTGCCGTGTGGGCTGTGAGCACCAGGGGACTGTTGCTGAGGTCGCGTGGGGTGGACTGTGTTGTCTGCGCTGTCTCCCCCTCCCCTCCCACGGGGAAGCTCTGGGCTCTCAGTCTGTGGGAGAAGGGGTGTCTGGAAGGAAGGAGGAGTCACTGACAGCTGTGGGGAGGGGGGACCTCAGCTAAAACCCAGACACACGTGCTGGGAGAGAAGTCAGAGAGAGTTTTGAGAAAATATTCTTAGTTATCTTGAATTTGTTATTTTTTTGTAGGATGTTGCTTTAAAAAAAGAAAGAAATGAAAATCTTCCTGTCTCCAGCCCCCAGGGGTGATCAGTGTGGAATGATGTCAGGTGTCTGTTCCTGACCCTGGTCTGTGCTCTGGAGTCTCCTGGGACAGCGCCCCCTGCAGGGCTGGGGGTTGGGCAGGAAGGGGGCTGCTGCAGGCCCCGCCCCTGTCCTGGGAGGGGTCAGACTCCAGTGGGGTGCCTGCCAGAGAGACGGGCTTGTGCTGGGTTTTCCTGCCTTGGAAGTTTGTGAGGTGCGGTCTGCAGGGTGGACAAGGTCCCACGTGTGCTCACTGCAGCCCTCATTATGTCGACTGCACACGGCCGACCCAGCCGCAGGGGGACACCACGGTCCTGCAGCCGGGTCGGCCCAGCCCGCAACAGCATATACCACAGATGGGTTTGTTCTAGTGTTTCCTCCTTATACTCGATTTCGAAGTGCTGTTTACAACTGGTAATACATGAATTACACTGGCCTCACACACCACAATATAATTCCCCCCAGAAGACTAGTTCGTCATGTAAATTATCTGATACGAAGCAGTCATTTCATACACACAGGAGCACAGCGCAGCTGACCTGGGTCCAAGGCTGGGCGCCTGCCCGGCAGTGTCCCAGTGCACACCTGCTCGGTGCCCGGCGTGTGTCCCGGCGCAGATGGGCTCCCGTGCCCGGCGTGTGTCCCAGCGCAGATGGGCTCCCGTGCCCGGCGTGTGTCCCAGCATGGCTCAGAGCATTAGGGACACTGAAGACAAACGTGTAGCCTGGGCCAGGCCCAAGAAAAGAAGGAAATGTTGTCGTTTGCAGCAACATGGATGGACCTACAGGGCAACATGCCGAGTGAAAGCCAGACATAGACAGATACCACATGATGTCACTTATACATGGAATTTAAAAAAAAAAAAAATGAACTTTTAGACACAAGAACAGATTGGAGTGGCCCGAGGGAGGGGTGGAGGGTGGGAAGGGGGAGTGAAGGTGGTCAAAGGCACAGACTCCAGTTGCACATCAAATATGTCGACATGTGGCTTCAGTGGTACGGCCTACAGTCCCCATCACAGAACACGGTCCCACCTGTGGTGGTGAGCGCTCCCCAGACTTACTGTGGTGACCACTTTGCAGTGTGGCCCATCCTCTGCGCTACGGGCAGGCATGAGCTCCATGCACGGCCACCTCGTCATCCCCCGGGTGGACCCTTCCTCCAGGGTGCACTGTGCCCGGGCGTATTTCGGGCACCACGTCCCGAGCATGTCTGTTCAAGGTTGGTGGCTGTGATGTTCCGCAGGTCAGGTGTGTTAAATGCATTTTGAACTTACGACGAGTTCATCAGGCATATCCCCTTTGTAGGCCAAGGAACGTCGATTGTACACCTGAAACCCACAATGTTTTGTGTCGGTGTCTCACCAAAAGCATCGTGGACGCTGCACAGATAGTCCTGAAGTCTGTGCTCCCTGTGAACAGGGCAGGAACGGGACCCGCGCTTCCTGGCTGCCTGGCCCTCTGCAGCTGCGGCTTGTGCTCACGTCGCCCGGGGCTGGGCCACGCGGAGCCCACGCCCACCTGGCTGCTTTCAGCTCTGCTGTGGCCCAGAGGCCCCTGCACAGGGAGCAGGGGCCAGGACGTGGAGCGGTGTCACCTGGGCCTGGCCTCCCAGCCACCTCTGGACCCGCTGGTGGGCCAGTGGGCAGAGTGACCTGCTGTTTCTCGCCTCGACTGGGCGCCTCTGAGAGGGAGGTGGGTGCCGGGCAGTCAGCAGGCTGGGCGGATGGACGCCTGCTGAGAAGGAGCCCCGGTGGGGAGGCTGGGCCGCCAGCCTCTGTTCCACAGGCCGGAACACGGGGGGAGCCGGAGCTGTGCGCACTGGCTCTGTCCCCACGTCACATGGGGTCGCACTGCTGACAGATTCTCCAGCCCCAGTTCTCCTCCTTCCACGTCTGTTCCTCTTCCCTGGGGGTGCTGTGTCCTTTGGGGGTGTCACTCAGCAGCGCAGGGTTCTCGGGAAGCCTGTGGTTCCAGTCCCTCTGCAGCTGACCCAGTGCCGGCCTGTCCGATTTTATCGAGACCTGGGCCGGGCACACTGAACGCTGGGTGTCCCTGGAAAGCCGCCTGTGGCCCGAGGCGGTGAGGGGGGCGGGGAGCCGTCAGACGTGCCCGTCTTCAGGTTCCCTGTGCAGGTAGCTGTGCCGAGGGGACCTAGTACTAATGTGCACGTAGAATAACTGTAAGGCGGGCTCATGTTGTCTGTGTCCAGGGGCTGCTGGGGTGAAAGCACACAGACCGGGAACTCTCCCTGAACGTCTCTCCTGAGACTTCCTCCCAGGCGAGGTCTGGGAGCTCGGTCCGCAGGACCAGGGCAGCCCCGGGCCACTGCAGGCTCCGCGCGATGCTCAGGGAGCAGAGAGCGGTTCCTCTGTGCAGCCGCAGGGCCCGGGCAGGGGCTGTGGTCGGTGGGTGTGCCGAGCTGACTGCTGTGTTGTGTCCCTGCAGGCTGGCTGGTCCGACTCTCTGTTCTGGAAGGTGAACCAGTGGGTCATGATCCACATGTTCCACTGCCGCATGGTCCTCACCTACCACATGTGGTGGGTCTGCTGCGGGCACTGGCGCGGCCTGCTCGCCAGCCTGTACCCGCCGCACCTGGCGCTCTTCCTCCTGGGCATGAGCCTCCTGACGCTGGTGCTCAACCCCTACTGGACCCACAAGAAGACACAGCAGCTCCTGCACCCGGTGGACTGGAACTTCGCGCAGCCGCAGCCCCAGAGCAGCGCCCTGCCCAGGACCAACGGCCAGGTGCCCCCGAAGAAGGGGCAGTAGCCGCCGGGGACACGACCAGGCCCGACGCCCTGCGAGGAGACCCGCCGTGCTGTGTCCGGCGCTGTCCCGAGACCAGCTTGGTCCACGAGCGTTAACTCCAAGGAGCCACCGGTGCCTGAGACCGTGACTGGCCTTCAGGGTCTCGCGGTCCTGGTTCGTCGTCCGTGCGGGTCCGCTCCTGGGAGCTCCCCAGGTCCATGTGTCTGCAGGAGAGGTGCCGGGCAGGTGGGGCCTGCGCTGCAGAGGGTGGGCCCCCACCCGCGGAAACGAGCGACTCCCCCATTTCTGTGCCGCGCTGCGGGTGGACCCCCGCCTGCGGGTCTGCGGTGCCTTCGGGGGCGCTGGTGGTCAGGCCGCGCGGTTCTTCCACGTCCTTTCATCGTGTGGTCCTTCCGAGGGGTGCATCGAGGGGTGCATCCAGGGCGTATTCTTTTCAGCTGGAAACAGTGGCCCGAGGTAGAAAATCATGTGACTTGTTACTTTGTTAACACTTCCCGGTGCGGATTTCAGACGGGGCGCGACGGCGCCACCTGGCGGCTCGGCGTGTAAAGACCGCGTGGGAACCCCGCCTCCTTGGGAGCCAGCAGTCTGACGGGCGTGGGTGGTGGACGTGACCTGGGCAGGTGGTGGCTTTTCTGAGCAAGGGAGCCGTATAAACACGGGGTCTGTGTTCATGTTGGACTGCTCAGCCGGCAGAGGGAGGAAGGATCTGGTCATCGGACCTGTAGGTTTCAGAGCCGTTCCAAACGCAGTTGCCAGCAGGTGCCCAGGTTAGACTCCAACTCCTTGGCCGGTTTTCTCTGTCGATTTTAAGACAAGGTAGTGACCTCTCTCCTTTGGCGCGGTGGGCAGAGCCGGCCCTCGGAGATGATGGGAGCCGGGCCCTGAGGCTCCCACCGCCAGCGTCCACCTGCGTCCCTCGGCCGTCTGGTGACCGGCCCCGGAGGACATCACTGCCGCTGCGGCGCCCAGGTGGACTCACACACCCACCAGCAGCCTGCCCACGGACACACGGACGCTTTCTTGCCACAAGTGCACACAGGAGACCTGAAGTGTCTTAACCGAGCTCACCTTTGACGTCTTTTCAGGTTTTGACGGTGAAATCGGGAGACTTGTGATGAACAGACGCCCAGAACAGTGTGTTTTGGTTCTGGTGCTTTGATTGTACTGATTATGTAATCCCTATTTATCGCATTAAGACATGATTTCCTCTTAACGCCAGCGAGGACTAACCCCAGCCCCTGCACCCCGGGCCTGCCCTCCGGTCCTGGGAGGCAGGCGGCAGGTGTCCAGCCAGCCAGACGTTTAACGAAATAAAATAAAGCAGCTCATGCTGACAGAACGCGGGAGGATGTCCGTTCTGGTGTCTCAGTGCCGCTCACGTCCCCGTGAATTTCTGTCTGGGGCACAAGGTGTTGGTGATCTTCATGTGTTCACAGATCAGTGTACGGTCTGAAATACTCAGCTTAATTTTTACCTTCACCAGGACTGCGGCCGTCCCCACCCACATCTCAGTGCAGACGTCGGGCTGCCGGCCAGCAGTTCCTTGAGGTGAGCCGGGGGCGCTCTCACCCTCGCCGCTGCTCCATCCTGACCGCACTTCCGTCCTGGGGACCACGGGGCAGGGGTGTCCGAACCCTCGCTCATCTGTGTTGCCCGGGACTTGGAGCGGTGGTACCGCGCTGTCCTGGCCCCTCACCTGGCCCAGGTTGCTGGCCCAGCCGCACGTGTGGATGGCCGCAGATGACAGGGAGGCACCAGCATGTGCAAGTGACACTCGGGAGCTGCGGCCCTTCGGCCAGTCCCCAGGGCCCAGCACAGAGCCTGCCGCTGTCACTGCTGTGACTCACACCTGCCGCGAGCAGGGACTGCACCGGAGGGTCCCACTGCCATTGGAAGTGCGGGGTCTCCTGGAAAACAGGGAGACGTGGTATGTCGGCCTCCGCACAGTCGGATCATAAGGGCTTTGCAGTTCCTCTGACTCAGTGCATTCGGCCCTCATGTCGGCTGTGAGGTCCCAATCCCTTCCCCACTCTCGTCACACGTGCAGGTCAGTTCGCAGCCTCCTGCTCATGGGTGGTGGGGGTTAGAAATCTCCCACTGCATGTGGCCCCACCCCGCTCAGCAGAAAGGCTGGGGCGCTCTCACAGGGCGGGGTGCACAGCTGGGCCGGCCGTCACCTCGGGGTAAACCACCCTGCAGGGTCCTTGCTGGGGGCACATGGTGGGGCTGAGACCTCACCTGGGTGGAGAGAAGGAGCAACCTGGTCAGATTGAAGGTGGCCAGATGCGGAGGGTGGAGGATCCCCACCAAACTGACCAGTAGAAGGACAACCCTGGCCCAAGAGTCCTGGCCTCATGGGTAGAGCATTCAGGGAGCCTGGTTGAAGTCAGGTCTGGGAGAGACTGTCCCTCCTTGACCAAAGGGTGTCCGTGTCCCCGCCTCCCAGAGCTGCTCCCTGGATCCAAACGACTGGCTCTCGGGGTCGACGTGCTCATTGGAACCTGCCTCCTGCACGGCAGCTGCCCCTTTGAAAGACATGCGTTTGCTTACCTGACCTACTGGGCGTGACAGTCACAGGGCACAGTCACACCCGCGTCCCTGAACAACGTTCCCTGTGAGGCGCAGGCCCGCAATCTTTGTGTTCCCCCCAGGACACTGGGTGGGGCCCCGCCCTTCTCTGCAGTCTGACATCCACCTGCAGGCGGCCCTCCTGACCCCTCACCCCAAGGGCGCTAGCTCCCCAGACCTCCACGCCCAGGGCTCCTTCCTAGTGTCGGGGGAGTTCCAGGGGCTGGTCTGACCGGAGGCCGTCCTGCCTCTCCTGTGACAACGTCAGTAGCTCTGCCGCAGTCCCGTGAGGCCTGAGGCCTGCCTCCCTGGAGCAGTGTCCGAGACGAGCCCCCGAGAGACGCCCGAGCGAGGGGCGTCCTCAGGCTTGAGTAACTTTGGGGGAGGGGAGGGTCTCACCACGGTAACAGCCTCGTTCTGAAGAGTCTTGAAGTCATTTCCGGGGCCTCACAGATCACTCAGATTGTGTCACAGAATGCGAATTACCCATTTTCTCAGAGCTCAGAAAACAAACAGACTGAGGCTAGGGGCATGTCCACAAGAAATTAGCAGCTTTCACCTGAACTGCAGAAGGGAAAGGAAACCACGTCTCTGGTGACAAAGTCAACCCCACGACCTTGGACGCAGGGACCCATGGATGAGAAGGACACAGTTTTCTAGGTGACAAACACCTCCAGGCTGGCAGTGGCCCTCGGCCCCGGACCTCAGACCTCCCATCTCTGGCTGTGTGCAGAGCTGGGGGCTCACCCTTGGGGGGCGGCGATCCTAATGGGGTTCCTCTGCGGACTCCACAGCCTTCTGCCCTCAGCCAGGCACAGGCAGACGGGCGGCAGTCGCGGAAGAGACTCAGCTCGTGTCGTCGGTGAGGGGCCCGCTGACAGTGTAACCGAAAGGTCACAGGTGGGTCTGACCTCAGGGGAGCCCCGAAGGTTGGTGCCTTCCGGGGACCCAGCGCCCTCCACCTGCAGGGCTGCCTGCGGCGGAGTCAGGACAGCGTCCTCACCCGGGGACAGGAGCAGCTGGGAGCCCGCTGGAGGGTCCCGGCTCTGCCGCAGCACCGGTCCCTTTCCCAAGCTGCTGCCCTCTGCGGGCTGACGCCCCTCCCTGCACAGGGCGGGTGGGGGTTCGCGGGGCTCCCGCGTCCACCCTGCCGGGCGCCGACACTCCCGGGACACACGTGGCAGTGGCCGGATTCGGGCAGGCAGCATCCGGTGGATGTCTGGCTTCCCCCCCTCCCCCCCTCAGGAAGTGCCGCAGACCCGGAGGAAGGAAGGGGTTTGGAAAACTGAGCAACGGGGAACAGGGACTGTTTTTGGCGAGGAGACGGGTGCCTGCCCCAGGAAGATGTCCCGGGAAGGAGGTGGGTGTGGGGCCGTCACCTAGAGGGAGGTTTAAATGAGCCTGGTCAGGGCGCCAGACGAGGGAAGTGCTGCTGGGGCCCCGTCCCTGGTGGAAGCCTGGCCCTGCTCCCACCGAGCCCCCCAGGACAGGGAGCCTCTCGCCCGCTTCCTCGCCCCAGACCCAGCCTGGGCCGCCCTACGTAGGAACCGGCGCTTCTCCTCCATCTGGTGCTTTGCAGACTCAGCCTCAGGGACTCACCTCCAGTCACACGGAGCTTCAGGCAGGGAAGGATCTGGGTGTGGTTCAGAGTTTTAGGGGACACGCCCTCGGGAGACCCTCTCATCCCCCTCAGCTCACTCCCTGACTTCCCAGTGTTTACTTTTTCAACCATCTTCCTGTTCACTGCGATAAGATAATATGTGTCTTCTTGTTAAACTGCCATTCTGAGGACCTTTCTGACAACAGGGCTCGTGTGGAGCGGAGGAGACAGTGCACTTTCTTCCTGGAGGTTACGAGTCCTATGACACGCTGGGCATGTGCACCAGGCACGTCTGCCCGTCGAGTCTGCAAGGTGACTCTGAACTCCTCGGGGAGCCTTCCTGCAACACCTGGGTTTAACTTTACTCTTTGTTTCCCGCGTGTTGGGCGTATTCTCTTGCTCTCTGTTCACTTGGTCTCACATTTCTTCCCAAGCCCCCCTCAGTGACCTTTACAAGTCAAGTTGTTGTGTGGGCTCTGCAAGAACATAGGGACCCAGCTGCCCTCCCAGGCCGCTCCCTGGAACATCTGTGCCGTCTCCTGACAGGTGAGCACCCTCTACCTAACGGCCGATTTCCTGAGCCCTGTGGCCCATCTCTCCTCCGGCCCCAGGCTCCCCAGGAGGGCACGGAGCTCTCCCCAAGGTCAGTCTCCACTGTTCCTGGGGGTGGAGGGGTCTGGGCTGGACCTGAGGATTGGACACACTGCCAACCACCGCCTGTCTCAGCCTCACCAGCCCCTTCCCAGAGCTATGGGGCCTCTGGTCCTGGAGCCGAGGGGCATCCGAGGGCCTGAGCTTCCGGGTCCTGCCCGGGCTCCTGGCCTTCCTGCCGGTGTTCCCAGTGTCTGCCCATCACCTCCTCCGGTGGCATCGCCGACGCTGCCACCCCCCCAGCTCCCAGGCTGGGCTGTGGCCTCTGCTTTCCACCGTCCCTCCGCTCTGGAGGGCTAACCCCTCTCAGTTTGCACAAACCGTTGTAGCCGGCCTCAGGAGGCTGAAGTGAGCTGGAATGCAGCCGAATTCAGCCAACTCCGCGATGCTGTTAGCGTTGCTGCCACTTTATTTGACTGACAAACTGCCGTTCGTCTCCAACATCATACTCAACCCCTCCTTCAACGACATACAGTCTCAGGGGCTGGGTTGATGGGCTTATGAGGAAATGTCTGGTGTGTGAAGTCCAGACAAGAACTGGAAACAGGCACCTAGAAATGGGAAGTATTTCAGATCAGGTCCGTAAAGAATTTCCTATAAAAATAGTTAGCGGATCAGCCTCATCTTGCTCTGGTGTGTTCTCGGAATATGAGGTGAGTCTCTGGGTTCACATGCGGATTAAATAACACCCTTCCCAGTGGAGAGCAGAGGTTGGGGTCAGAGCAGGCTCCGCGTGGCTCCGCGTGGCTCCTGTGGTGGCCGAGGCTCACTTCTGCTCCGGTGGCTGATCTGTGAATTAGCCTGTCTGTACCTGTGTTTTCCTTCACAACAGAAGCTCAAAGCAAAGGTGAGAACAGTGTAGTTAATTTCCTTGGAAGTTTTTTTCAGGAACCCTTTATGTTGGCCAATAGAAATGTATTTTTTTATTATTCCTGTTTCTGAATATCATAAAAATGCCATGTGCTGGGTCATTCAATAAACAAAGAATGTTAGATAAGGCCTACTGTTTATTTTTCCTTAATAAGGCTTATTTTTCCTCCGGAAGTGACCTGGCAAAGCTAACGACGTGTTCCATAAATTAACGACTGTTGAGCTATCTGAGGCAGGCAAGAGCGAATCCACAGAAATCACAGGTTTAGAACTTGGTGGCCTGGGGTCTCGCGGGTCAGTCAGTCCTCGGCCTCCTTATTCCGCACGTGGACCCTTGGCTCTCCCTGCAGGTTTGTGGGAGACCCGGCGACAGAGGCTCCGCTCTCAGCCTGCGCCCCGTGCCGCTGTTCTGAGCAGACTGTCTACACGCTCGTGCCACGTTCTGGCAAACGGGACGGGCTCAGGAATCCCGCGACAGTGCTGGACACTGAGGCTGAGCGGCGGGAAGGCGCCGTCCCAGCCTCCCCTGTGCGCCCTCCGGACAGAACTCTGAGCAGGACTCAACCACCTGCCGCCCAGTCTGGAGAAGGAGGAGCCCTGGGCTGGGGGAGGCTGGGGGAGGAGAGAGGCGGCCAGTGTGGTGGGAACTGAGAGGCATCTCAGTCTGTGTGTGTGCGCGGGTTGCTGACTGTGGGAGGGGAGTTGTGGGCCCAAATCCAAGGGGTCTGCTCACCCAGCTCCACTGTGTGGGCCACTGCCCCGGATGGAGAAGGGACGGGGGAGAAACAGTCCTGTGGAATCGGAAAGGACTGAATCACTCTTAGCAACGGAGACTTCCGGGTTGGGGGGGGGGGATGGAAGAAGTAGGGGGCGAGGCCAGCTCCAGCCAGAGATGAAATTCCATCTGCCTGCTTTCCTGCACCCCGCGGTGGCGACAGCGGTCACACCCCTGGGCTCCCCCCATCGCAGAAGGCGGCTCACATCTCCAAGGAAGTACCCTTGACCCTCACTGGGTTCACTCCAGTTCTATTAGGTGTAACTGACACGTAACATTGTATTCGCTTCAGATGTGCAACATAATTATGTGTCACTTATGTATCTCTGAAATGATCACTGCAACAGGTTTAGTTGACGTCCGGTCACCACACGTAGATACGAATATTTTCTTGTGATGACAACTTTCAGATATATGATAACATGTTGTTCACCTTGGTCACCGTGCTGCACATGACAGCCCCTGGATTCACTAGCCTACCACGGGACACCTGCGCCTTTTGCTCCCTTCACCCACTTCACCCCTCTGGCACCCGCGGATCTAGGGCGCAGTGGTGTTAGGTTGTTCAGGTGGATCACAGTGTCTGTCTTTCCCTGAGGTCGCTGGGAGGCTTGTGGGTGTAAGGTGGGTATCACGTGGGCATCTGGCACAGGAGGGGGATCAAGTGGGGAGCACTGGGGGTTCCTGACACCCTCACCCCTGACCTTGTAACCCTGACCCTCCCTGGGCACCGCAGAGCGGGGCATCCTGAGCTGTTAGGACTCTGGGCCAGCGCTGGGCACTGACCACAGAGCAGAGGGATGGATGTCCCGCTCCTGATCCAGGCCAGAGGCCCAGGTGCGACGGAGAGAATGCGTGTTGACCGCCCGGCAGAGGGTGTCGGAGCTGCGTTGATGGAGCCCCGACTGCGCACGGAGAGGGCCCGCGCGGCTGGGAATTGACGAGGAGACCGGAGTGTGGACGGAGAGCTCCGAGCGCCCAGGGAGCAGAGGCGGAGCCAGCGGAGGGCGGGGCCGGGAGGGGCCAGGCGGGTCCTGGCAGCTGTCCCTGCCTCCCCCCTGTGGCAACCCCAAGGGCGTCTTAGGGACCCAGGTCTGCCCCGGGATCCCCCTCCCCCCGCAGCCGCCCTGACGAAGGCCCGTCCCGCAGGATGACCGCCCGCAGAGCGGAGGCTGCTTGCGCGGGTCCGACTGTGGGGCGGTGTGCACAGCGGCAGCCAGGGCGCGGGGATGGGGCTCCGATTCTGTCCTCACCCCACGCCGTCCCCTCCACGTCCTCCGGGCTCCAGCCTGGACCCGCTGCCCCGCCGCGCGCCCACGCCACTTCCCTCGCGTGGTCCCAGCACCTGGGCGCCCCGCTTAACTCGGTTCTGATACCATCCTCCTGAGGTCGGTTCCTGGGCGCCTCCCTTGGCACATTGCAGCAGGTGCCAACGTGGGTTCTGTTGGACAGGCCAGGGCGGTGGTTGCCAGCGAACCTGGTGACAGCGATGCCCGAAAGGACGGGATGGAAACATGATCCCACCTTCCCGGGCTGGCGCTGAGGTTGAAGTCCCTCAGTCCCGCGGGAGAGCGGCGTGGAGGGAGGGCAGGTGGTCCCGGACACTCGCAAGAGGAGCCAGCAGGGACCCCAAGGCCATGGATGCCCAAGGGCCTAGATTATCTGGAGTCCGAGGCCGGGGTGAACTGTCTGGGCAGCTCATAGCAAACTGCGGGCGGAGAATGGAGGGGCTCTGGGTTTTCAGGGTGCTGTGGTTTGTGTGCGACGTTGGGATCGTCCCAGCTCGCCTGACTGTCCAAACACAGGTCTCACGGGATGAAGACTTAAGTCATAACAGCCTGCATTTCCTTAATCAAAACGAAGGGACCATTTCTGGGAAGGTGGAGGGTGTGACATTTTTGTTTAATTGATCAGTGTTGTACCGTGCGGAACACAACACCATTCACCCTCAATATCTCAGTTCTCCGTGTCCACTTCTCCCTTCGACAAAACGTGACTCTATGGGGAAACGGGGTGACCACAGCCAAGGAGAGTGCGGTCCCGCCCCCTCGGAGCCCTCAGACCCGCGTGGTCGCCCCAGGCTCACCCTCCGCTGCCGGTCTCAGGCCCCCATGTCCCTCCTTGGGTTTGGCTGATTTGCTGCCGAGGCTCAGAGCTCAGGGAAACACCTTTGTCTCCCGGTGTATGAATGATGCAGGTGAGCACCCTGCGATGAAGACATGCACAGGGCGAGGTCCCGAAGGCCGGACAGCAGCTCTGTCCCCCTGGAATTGGGGTGCGTCTCCTCCCCACGTGGCAGCCATCACCAAACTCCGTGCTGTTGGGGTTTCATGGGGCTTCCTCGTCGTCCATGGTTAACTCCATCTACAGCCCCATCCAGGAGCCACCCGGAGTCGGCTCAGGACAGACACGCTCCCGTCACCCAGGGAGGCCTGTGGGTGTCGGGGGCCGGGTGTCGGGAGCCGGGAGCAGAGGCATGTGCTCCGCATGATGCCGTGTGTGACAGCAGAGGCTGCTGAAGGCCCAGGCACTGGGAACGGGGACTAGAAACGCAGCCCCTTCCCCGCGTCTGCAATCACCCGCCTGGTGATCCCCACGGAGGCCTGCGCTGTGACCTGCAGGTGGCCGGGGCCTGTGCTTGCACAGGGCTCCGGCACAGGCCATTCCGGTTTTGGGGATGAAGGATAGACTGTCAAGGTGAGGGGTGAAGTCCTGCGCAAAGCTGTGCACACCCTGTGTCAGGAGCAGGAGCCAAATACCAGTGTCCCCCCAACAAGGGCCCAGGACCTCATGTTGTTGTGGGTGTGGATGGGGTGGGCATGGGGGTCACCCTGGGCCTCGGCATTTACAGATAAAGTGGGAAGGAGTCAGCATCATGCTGAGAGGAGAGGGAAGTTGACGGTCAGCCTGGTGGGAGGGGTCGAGGTTGGAATAACTACTGAGGGGACCAAGACGGACCACAGACGACACGCTCCCGTTGGTGGGTTAGCAGCTCATGGTCAGGTGGCTGCAGCCACCGGTCTCAACCTCTGTGCCCTCCTGCTCAGCACCCTCCCCCTGCCCACACGCACCCTCTCCCGTCCCCAGCTCTGCCTGGGCGTCCTTGGCGGCCACACGGCCACGGCCCAGGCCCACGGCCCACGGCCGAGCCTTCGCAGCATTGCTCTCCCAGCACGTCCCGGGTGTGCAGCTCACTCGGCGTCTCTGAGGCCACACGGCCACGGCCACGGGCCACGGCCCACGGCTGAGCCTTCGCAGCATCTGCTCTCCCAGCACGTCCCGGGTGTGCAGCTCACTCGGCGTCTCTGAGGCCTCCACTCTCAGGTGGGGGTGGGCCTCCCTTCGGGTCCCTGGAGTCACAGCGCCTCCCGTCTGCCCTAGGCCCTAGGACTCCCACGCTCGACGGCACAGGAGTTAGAGCTTGTGGCAGAGCAGGAAAGAACCTTCTAGATCACCCCCGAGAGCGCTGGACTTTGACATTCCTTTCCAGATTTGTTCGGCCACAGGCGCAGTACCCTGGAGGAGGGGTGGTGCTGGAGGCCGGAGGACCCACCGGGAGGAGGGGCAGGGCGGGGCCTGCGGTGCGGTCCAGCCTGTGTGGAGCCCACGGCCCTCTGGTCGCCGTCCACCCCAGTGGAGCCCACGAGCCCACCACGTAACTGGAGGCCTTTCAGCCGCCTGCCCCTCCTGCTCTGTGCTGGTCTCCCGAGATGGGGGCTGCCGCCCCCCCCAGAGCTCCCTGCTCGCCGCCCCTGGAGAAGGAGCAAAGCAAGAAAACGGGTCCATTGTTGTCGCAAGTGCTCGGAACAAAAGGGACCTGTGTGGGGCTGGGACAATGCCTCCTCCCACTGGACCGCAGCCATCTGAGCTGGACAGTGTCGGGCACCCCACCGCCAGGCTCCCCCTTATCTCTTGCCTTCCCGCCCTCTCCCCGCAGTTATCCCTTTGCCCGCCCTCCACCCTCCATCCAAGGGGCGGGCGGGGCGGGGGAAGGGAGCAGGACTGTCTGGGGCAAGCAGAGGGGCAGCCTCCATGCTCAGGACGTGGCGTGAGCTCCTGTCCCTGTCCACTGCTTCCCGGTGACCTCTGCCCCCGCCAGCTCTTCTAGTTCAGCCCCCGAGCCCGGGCTGGGTGGATGTCTCCCCCACAGACACGCTCCACTCACTGGTCACCGATGTGGAGACGACACATGTGTCTGGGCTGAGGCGCAGAGCCCGCGTCACCAGCACTGGGGGAGAGAGATGGGTGCTGGGAATTCACCCAGGAGCCCCCATCGTGGCCGACCACCCAGGAAGGGGTTGTAGGAGGGCCGAGTGGACCCAGGGGGACTGTGTGTTTTACCTGCCTTGCCAACCCCCCCTTTCCCGGAGACACCTCTGTGTTTGCTTCCGCTGGAACCTGTGCAAACTGTTCTGAAGGCAGGAGAAAGGTCCCCACGAGGAACTCAGGTGTCCCTGGGGAGAACTCAGGAGCTTGGGGATGTCCTGACGTCTGCAGGTGGGCGGCAGGGTCGCTGACGTCCTGCAGGGCTGGTCGTGTCCCACTGGACCGTCACGTAAGGGGGGGCCTATCCGCAGCTATGGGACCCTAACGTCTCACCTGTGAGCATGTCGCCCCGAGTCCCGTGAATGGAACCGTGCCAGCCGAGAGGATTCTGCCCACGTTACGCGTGAGACAGGTGGCTCTCGTGGCCTTGACAGAAACGGCTCCACGGGCCGCTGCTCATGGTCCTCAGCTGTTCCGTCTGCACAGCTTTGCTGAGGCGTGACCGGCACCCAATGAAGTGCCCGGACTGGCGGGCACAGCTCGGGGAGTCTGGACGTGCTCTTGGGGGTCTCTAGATGGTTGGCAGCCTCCTCTTGTCCCCGAGCCTGTCCCCAGCGGCCCCAGCTGGCCACACTGTCTCCTGGTAGGTGGGGGGAGTGCGGGCAGCAGGAGGGGCCCCACTGCAAACAGGCCCCAGGGAACGTGCCCGGGGGAGCCCGCGCTGGGCCTGCACAGGGGACGGGGGACAGAGGAGAGCTGAGGTGGCCTCAGTTCAGGTCTGTAGGCGCAGCCAGGGCCATCGAGGGGGCTTCCGTGCATCCTCTGCCTGTCCCAGTGTCCCCCCGGAGTGACGGCGGCCATCCCCAGGCTGAGCGGCACTGGGGCGAGGTCTCCTGTTGACGGGTCTGCCATCCCCCACGGTGACAGGCACTGGACCACTGGCGTACTTGCGAGAACCCCGAGACTGTGCCCTGGCAGGGTGCCAGGCAGGGGTGTGCCTCAGCATGCTTACCCCTCACCCGGCACCTGCACAGGGACGCCCACGAGCCCTGTTTACATCCGAGAACATGAGGCTTAGTGAGGGTTCACTTGTCCAGGGCCACCGAGCCGGACGCTCAGCAGAGACCTGAACCAGAGGCCGGGTCCCAGAGCCTGTGTGCTCGCCACCGGATCACGCGGTCTGTCAGCCGGCACATCTGTGAGCCGGGCTCTCCACTGTGTTCCCTCAGTTCTCATGACAAGGCCAGTGGGTGCAAGCCGGGCACAGAGATGCAACCAGGGGGAGACACTGAGGGCCACTGCAAGGGACTGGCGTACGGGGTGTGGGGGCAACCGAGGCGGCAGGCCACCAGGGGCTGGGGGGCAGGGCGGCCAGGAGCAGGAGCAGGACTGGAGGAGCCCGGGCAGGTGAGGAGGGCAGCTGAGGAGGGAGGCGGAGTCTCGGGCCCAGGTGAAGAAGCTGCCCTCCAGAGGCAGAACTTCTTTTCCAGGGACGACTTTTGAGGAATTGGATCAGCTTCCCCAGACTGATGAGAATCAAGCCACAGTCATAATAAAAAGAAAACCAGGAAGTCCCTAAATGTGTGAACATGGTATCTAACTTTTCTGAACATCTCATAAATCGGAGAAGAAATCGGAATGGAAATTCCCACCTCCCCACATCCGGGCTTCCAGAAAGTGGCGGCAGGTCCCTGGCGGGCACAGAATGAAGCAGAGTTCCTCGTGCCCCAGCCCCACCACTGTCCTGGCTGGTGGTTGAGCTCAGGGGTCACGAGGCCCCGGGGGAATGCTGAAGCTGCACTCTGCCTGCCTTGTCCCCACGGGGCCCCAAACGACAGGACTTCTTGGTAAAAACAGTGGCCCAAAAGCAGCTTCTCGACCTCAAGTTTCTGAAAACCAGCTTGTGAACCATCTATGAGAAACATGGACTCAATATGTTTTCTTTCTTCTGAAGAAAAAGATGAACCCAGTCATTATGCGGCTTACCGAGCACACGCCCTTGCGGGCACACAGCGGGGTATGTGCAGAGTTCCCCCCTTTGAACCCCTAGGGTCTACATATGACAAGTCACATTTTCTAGATGGTTAAGACAGAAGCTCGGAGATTTGTAGAAGTCATGCAGGATTTTACGTCTCGGAAACCAGAAAGGATCCCCAAACCGAGTCCAAATTCCTTGCGTAAGCTGTACAAGGCACTATGAGTATTTCCTCCTTGTTTCTGCCTACTTGGCTGCAAACAGCAGGTACCAGGGCATTCTGTGTGCTCACTAGAAGGAGCGCCGCTCGCCTCAGGACCTCTGTGGTCATGGCCGTTAAGGCGACTGGGTATTAGACCTCAGATAACATCCTCAAAGGACCCTTGGACGGAGACTGACACAGTTTTTCTGATATCGAAGCCTTTTCTCAGCAGTTCATGCTCCGGTATCTGCGGTGCGCTAAGACAGGTCCAGGATGGTGTTCGCAGGAAGCTCCGTCTATTTCCATAAACCAGCCTGTGCTAATACTACAGGTGGATGAATCGTTGCCTTAGTTACGGGTGTCTATTTGCTAGCCTTTGTAGTCTTTATGTGCTGGCTGTGATTCACATTAATCAGAATTTGCAGGGACGAACTTTGAGCTTGGGAGCTTCCCAGGCGCTGAATGTCCCCAATAAGTTTCGTGACATTTAGCTATTTTGTATTTATTCTACAAACCGAGTGACGGTGCCAGGAGTTCTGACTTCGCATTACTTGTGGACTCCGAGATGTGGACGGGAGGGGGGGGGTAGCGCCCTTGACACATCTGCTCTGTGGACCAGGGACCAGGCACCGCTCTTTAGTTGTCATTTTGGTATCTTTGTATTCCTGTTAGAGATGCTCTGTCTGATGTTTCTCCTTTAGTAGCAACTACAACAGCGTTTTGTTTCCTTTTTAGTTATACACGAAATAAAGGCTCCCGGGCACAGAGGGCGGCCTTCCGGAGCGTCTGGCCCGGGACTCCGCTCCTGTGCAACCCGGGCAGGTGCCAGTCACCCCGGGGCACAGAGGCGCTGGGCCTGGGGGGTACGCACTGCGGGGGTGGGGGGTGGGGGTGGCAGGGGGGGTGGCGGGGGGGGCCGGCTGGAAGGCGACGCGATGCCTCCTACAACGTCACCTTCGGGCCCCCCCAGCCACGGATGCTCGCGGGGAAGGGACCGGCGGACGTGACTGGGGCTGCCGCAGGCTTTGGAAGTTGCCTCGGAAATGTGTGAAATCAGTGCGTTTCCTGAGGCCCAGGACCGGGCGGGCCTGAGGGCCGCTGACCTTCCCAGGAGCCGGGACCGCCCGGCCGCCAGGGCGGGTCGCGGGGGAGGGGCGGGAGCTGCGGGCGGCGTGTCCCGCGCCCCCCGCCCACGCGTGCGCTGCAGAGCCGGGCGTGGGGCCGCGGGGCGGGGGTGCGGGCGGCCACGTGGCCTCTTAGGAATGCGCTGGCGCGAGGGCGGGGCGCGGCCGAGGAACGGGCAGGCCTCTCAGCCAGTGGGCTCCTGGCACCGCCCGGGCTGGCCAATCACGGTGGGGGGTGGGGCTTCCTCCCCGTGGGCGGGGCCGAGCGCATCCCAGCGGCGGACGCGGGGCGGGGAGAGGGGCGCTCGGAGGGACGGCGGCGGGGGTCCCGGCGGGGTGAGTGCGGGCCCGTGGGGCAGGGCAGGGGGGTCTCCGCCTGGTGATCTCCGGCCCAGGGCAGTCCCCCAACTTTAGCCTGGTGCCCCTGTTCCCGCCACAGACAGTGCAGTTAACGGGGCCGCGAGCAGCCCCCCAACTTCAGCTGGTGGCCCCTGTCTCGTGGGCACAGTGCAGGTAATGGGTGGGGCCCTGGGAGCAGACCCCGCTTTCTGCGCGGGGCCCTGGTCCCCGGGACCTCGGCGCTGGGCGGGGACTCCCCGCTCAGGAAGGTGCCGGGACCCTGGGCGGCGGCTGGAGGCGGCGGAGCCCGACCCCACTGAAGCTGAGGACGAGTCGGGGTGTGTGGGGAGCAGTCGCGTGCCTTGTCCTGCGAAGGCACAGTCCTGGGTCCCTGCAGGGTGAAGATAATCACCCCTTAAGAAGCCCGTGTGCGACGGTTCCCGCGGGCACCTGCCCCGCTGCAGAGGCAGGTGGGCGGCCCCTGGGCAGCAGGTGCCCGTGGGCACCTGGCGACCCCCCCCTCCGTGGCCCCTCGTGTCGCCCGAGAAATCGGAGCCGGCGTCTTGGCTTTTAACGGGGCCGGTGTCCTGGGAGAGCCGCGGGCTCGCTGGTGCGGAGACTTGCTGGAGGTGAAACGTCCTCATTCCCGGGCTGCAGCCCGCCCCCCTTTCTCTGGCCGAGCCCAGAGGGGTTAGGTAGCCGCCCCAGCCCACCTCCTGCGGCAGAGACTCGGGTTCCCTCCGGGCAGAACGCTGCAGGGGTGACAGTTTTCACTGCATGGATATGGCCAGCGGTTCTCAACCTGGGGGCGCCACCCCTTTGGGGGTTGAACGACCCTTTCACAGGGGTCACCTGGGACCATCGGAAACCACGTATTTCCGACGGCGATTCATAAAAGTAGCAAAATTACACTTAGGAAGTAGCAACGAAAACAATTTCATGGTTGGGGGTCACCACAACATGAGGAGCTGTATTACAGGGTCACAGCATCAGGACGGTCGAGAACCACTGGCTTAGAATGTAGTCTGAGTGTCTCTTTTGTAGGAATAACCCCTCTGAGAGAAGAAAGGTGTGAACCCCAACCCTAACCCTAACCCTAACCCTGGCCCCTGAGCGCTCAGCTCTGTTTGCTTGGCCCTGGGGTGTGACTTGGTGGCCCTGGCCTGCAGGTAGGCACCCGGAGACCTCGCAGGCATTCACCTAGGGCTCTTTTGTAAGTGATCAGTTCCTCCATCGAAGGATTTCAGACAATTAAGGACGAGGCAACATTCAAAGTTTTTCAAAACAGTTTTTTATCTTGTGCAAGTCGAGGCCGACTTTCTAGTTCTACCAAGTTCATCATCTGGATGTTGGGAGATGTACATGTTCTCTGGGGTTTCGTGTAGTGAAGTTTGAGGAAAACGCTTTGGGAATCTGGACAGAGGCGTCCTGGTGTTGAGGGCTCAGCGAGGGGCCCGGGCCGAGTCTGGACTGTGCCCCGCCTGCCTGGTCACTGCGCAGAACTTCAGGGTACTTACAGAACTGGGAAGCAATGGCAGGAAATGCTCTTTAATGTTCTGCCTAAGTTAGAGCGGAATAAAAATGCAGTGATTATGACGGTACTGCTCTGTGAGTAATGGTTTTGGACAAGTTGTAAAAACTTGGAAACCCTGTGGTGAGATTTGTTTTTCTGTTCTTGCACGAAGCATCACAGGGGTGCCACAGTGAGAAACTCAAATCCCGAGGTGCTGAGACGCGGATGTGTAATTCACACGTCACAGTCTGTGCGGGTAGAAAGGTGGTGGGGTGACATGGGACAGTGGGGGGGGGCAGGTGTGCGGCCGGTAGGCGGGCGGACCACAGCTCTCCCTGCGGCCTCCCGGAGCTCTGACTTTGGAAGAAGGAGGGGCCAGTTCCGGGTCTGGGGAACTTGGCAAGGTCCCGAGATGAGGCCATGACTGCAGGGTGCGGGCAGGGCCAGGCCCACAGAGTGGCTGTGCCTCGAGGGGTGGCTGTGAGCTCCCCTGCCCAAGAACAGGTGAGGCTGGGGTGCAGAGCTAGCAGAGACCCTCTCACCTCCCACCAGCCCCCCCCCATCATCCCCCCATTGCCTCCCTCCCGATCCCTCCAGCCCTTCCAAAGTGGCCAGGCCTAGACGCCCGTGCTTGCTTCTTTGTTTGCTCTTGTGTGTGAATTTTCAAGATGACCGGTCATTTCATAAAAGTGACCAGTCACAGGCACGCGTGTGCTGCTTCCTCCCGCTGTTCTTTCTGTCGTTCAGAAACACACCTGCACACCCGCTGGGAGGAAGCGCTGTCTGTGGGTGGTCGATGTTTTATGAACAATATTCAGAAGACTTTAAAAAATATTAAAAGTACTTTTTTAGGTTTAAACCTTTTCTCTTCCATGAGCCACTTTCTGATACTAGAAATGACTTTTTAAAGTGAAATCGTGTCCCAGCTGTCGGCCTTGCGGTGCCCGTGGTGAGGGGCGCAGGGGAAGGCTGTGCCCCTGTAGAGACAAGCTGGCCGCTCACCTCGGGGCTGCTGATTGGGGGCGCAGTCTTCGCCCCAGAATCTCCACTCAGTGAACCACTCGGGACTCTTGAACTGGGGAGTTTATGAAGAAAACAGCAGGAATGAACACTCTGTTCACGGATAGCCGTGCAGCGAGGTCTCGGGGTCCCAGGGCACAGGCTGTGCTTCTGATCGGGCCGGGGGCTTGCTGTCTGGCGTTGGGGACCAGACCCTCACACGTGCGTGTCATTATTATTATTATTTATTTTTTATTTTTTATCCTCACTCGAGGACATTTTCCCATTTTTTGTTCAGATAGAATGGGAGGGAGAGAGAGGAAGAGAGAGAGAGAGAGAAACATCGATGTGAAAGGGACACATCGAGTGGCTGCCACCTGCACGACCAACCAGGGCCGGGGACAAACTGTAACCAAGGTATGTGCCCTTAGCGGGAACCGAACCCGGGTGTCTCTGTACCTCAGGCCGACGCTCCAACCGCTGAGCCAAACCGGCCAGGGCTCATTATTATTTTTAAAGAAAGCAATGTGGACGTTCAAGCTCCAAAGTCAAATAGAGGCACGATTTTTGAACCCCTGTTGTCCCTCATTGGTGTGGACGACAAGAGCTGACCGACCGGACAAGAGAGGCCAGAGAGTTTATTCGGATGGAAGTGTGCTCAGCACGTTACTGTCCCAGCCTGGCCTTGGCCTCCTTTCTCCGCTGGGAGGGAGTCCTGACCTCAGCCGGGTTTCCGATCGGAGCCCCGAGATGTGAGCTGGAGCAGGAGGGTGTTGCTAAGTGGTGCTCATGCCCACTTGAGAGGAGGCTCCAGGCTGGGGGCTGGGAGGCCTCTGGCTTTGGACGAATACAGTCAGGTTCCAGCACATGGAGTCGCTTGGCTGGTCCCTGCTGGGCCAGGCTCCGTCTTACTTCGGCCCAGTGTCCAAATGGCCTGAGGGTGGAGCCGCCTGCCCCGCTCAGGACAGGACTCCGGTGGGCTCAGTGTAGACTCAGCCCGGGGACTCGAGGATTCCCGACGAGCATGTTTCAGAGGCCAGAGCACCGTGGCTTCCAGGTGCTGAGCTCTGGTGGAAAGAATTCCGTGCGTCGTCTTACTCATCCCGCGAGCAGGTCTGAGCCTGGCCCTCAGACCCGGCAGCTGCTCCGAGCCGGCCAGGTGCGAGCCAGCCTCGGGCACAGTGGAAGGTTCTGGGGAGCTGCTCTCTGCCCCGTGGCAGATTCCAAAGGGCCTCCCCAGCTCAGCGGAACTTGGGGCCGCTCGGGCTGTGTCCCCTGTAAGTGCCAACAAGTGGGCTTCCTGTTAATCAGGTGACAGCAACTCGCAGGGGTGGTTGGCATTCGCCTGTGCTGCCCCAGACTCCAGGGCCTGCCCTCGGGGGTGTGGAGGGAGCTGCAGATGGGCTCAGGGCCGCCCCCGTCCGGCTGTGCTTGTCCCCTCTGCGGCACCCGCAGGGCGTCACTGGAGACCCGGATGGCTGCCTCAGCAGAGGTGGCCTCCGGAGCCGACTGCGCCTTCACCCAACTGCTCTGCTAGAAGCTGGGGCAGGTGTAGCTCTAGAAACAGGGAACTTTTGGTCTCCGTGACAACAGCGAGGGACACGCCTTCTCACGATGCATCTGGCTTCGCACCTGTGCCGAGACTCGGTTTCCCTGTGAGCGCGTGGGAAAGAGAAATGCAGAGAAGAGAGAACCAAGCAGAGATCAGTTTAGGAAAGTGGTCAGCCTGGGTCTCCATCCCGGGCAGTCAGTTCTTCATTCGAAACCCTAAGTGTTGGGTGGAGGAGGAGGAAGACAAGGTATACCTTGCGTGTTCACTTCTCCCCTCAGCCTGGGGTCTGGATGGAGCAGAGGGGGCTCGGGTGCTGGGCTGGGAGGCGGGAACCGGCGGCAGAACCCTGGTTGCTGCGCAGGGAAGGTGGGCACACGGGACTCCGTTGGGGTTCGCTCCAGGGTATTTAGTTTTCCTCGTCCTTGTGGCGAGTAGGCAGTGAGCTCCTTCTCACCTCTGGGACTGAACCGCATCTCCCCCGGCCGCTGGCCCTGGGGCACCTGTGGGCCGAGGGCAGCCCCCACCTGCCCCTGACCCCCTCTCTCCTCCCGCAGGGCTGCCCAGGGCCCAGGCTTCAGCGCTGCAGCATGGACCCCCCGGAGCCGCCGGCCCCCGCTCCAGAAGGTAGGTCTGCCCCCGCCGGAGGCCTCTGTGCGCACGCTGGCACCGACGGAGGCGGCTGCCCGGACTCGTGCCCGCAGAGCACTGTCCAGCCCGAGAGACTGGGTTTGACCGTGGTCCCTGCGGAGGTGGAGCTCTGGTGCCCTTACTGTGGGGGTGTCCTGGCTGAGCCTTCTCCATCCCCCCAACAGGTTCAGAGACACTTCTGGGGCCCGTGTGGGCCTACGGGAGACCCTCTCTGGCCTCCTCCTCCCCCAGGTGCTTTGTCCGAGCCCAGCCCGGCTCTGGCCTCACAGGTCATGGGGTGGGGGGGGGCTCCCTGGCTCCTTTCACGCACTTTACAGACGTTCTTTGCATCCCGGAGGCCAGAGCCCCCACCAGCAGAAAGAGAAGCACTCGCTCTGCTAGGGGTCCTGGGGGGTCCGACTTTGATTGTTTTCACCTCCTGGACCCCCACCCCGTGAGGCGGTGCCCGGAGGACACGGGTCCTCCCTGCCCGGCCAGGTGCAGGGACTTCCCACACCACAGCTCCGGTCCGCTTGCCCTCTGTGGGGTCCCTGCCCAGTGTCACATCGAGAGGGCTAGTTCTGGGCGCCCAGTTCCCTCCTGTTGGCCGTGTGTCTGTGTTTCGGTCGGTCCCACACAGCAGATGTTGGCTCATGGAGCGGTCACACCCGCCGGTAACTGCAGTGACCACACGCAGGTGAGGACCGCGGGAGGTGAGCTGAGTCTGGGGTCCCTGAGGGGACCATTGTTCTGGGGACATCGCCGCTCAGCCCGAGCCGCCCAGTGACACCCAGAGCCTGGAGGCCGCGAGCTGTCCCTTGTCCTTGTTGGAGGAGTGTGGGCGGCTGCCTCCTGGGTCAGCACTTCTTTGCTGTGTTCTGTTTTAAAGAAGAAAAGGTTTGGAAACAAATCGCCTTCACCAGAAGTCAGAGAAACATCGTGTCTTGGATAAAACTCTCCTGTGGTAATTAACGGCTGCTCTTCAGGCCTGGGGACAGAAAGTGTAACTTTTATCTCGGAGCTGGAAAGGGAGTCTTTCATTCGTGTGTCCCTGTGTCCATCTCGGCTCGTCTCTGAAGGCGCCAGTGGTTCTGAGCCGTCCTGGGGTTGTCTGCGCACAGGAGGCGCCCTGTCCCCTTGTCCCCGAGCCCGGCAGCCGGCTCTCCACTGGGTGGGGGGCAGAGCCAGCCCGTCCGACTCCCAGGCCTGTGTCCGGGCGAGGACTGGGCTGCAGGCCCCGCCGGCTCGTGCCGTGGGCAGCCGGGCGCTCACCCCTTCCCTCCTGCACAGCCGGGATCTGACACTTGCATCAGTCGGGGTTGGAAACGTGACTGTGTCACTGGCAGTGGGAAGGAACCTCTCGGTCACGGAGACGTGCCGCACGACTGTTTCTCTTGGGCACCGTGGTGGGCACGCCGGCTCGACGACAGCAGCGTTTAAGGGCGAGGGGGGGTCGTCCTCAGACCAGACTGGTCTCTGGAGCCACGCTGGTGACAAGGTCAAGTTGCGGTTGGCGTTGCTGGGCCCACGTGTCCGCAGGGCAGCAGCAGGACGGGGGAGTGAGGGTGGGACAGACCGTGACCCCCAGGCTTGGGGCTGGGAAGGGGCCTTTCTGGACCTCAGGCCCAGTGTCTGCCCTGCGGGCTCTGCAAGACCACGAGCATTGCTGTCCGGAGCCTTGGCTGCGCGTCTGGGCCAGGCTGGGGCCCTGCGCCCTGGGAACCTTGGGAGTCTCACCTGGAAGGGGAGCAGAGCTGGTGGTTGCGGGGTGCCACGAGCTGCCAGGCCCCCGAGATGGGAGACTCTGGGCATCAGAAGCAGAGGATTGGTGATGGGCTGATTCCGGGACCACCGCGTCGGGGGCATCAGGGGACTGCAGTGTCCCCACCGCCACAGGAGGTCCTTCCAGGGAGGAACAAGGAGAACAGCCCGTGGCTACCGCGGGGCCCACTGGCACTGGCTGGGGGCAGGTCACCGGGCCGCCGTGGAGTGGTTTCGCGGCTGGCGGGGAGGCCCCGGGCGAGGCAGTGCCGACTGTGCACGGTGCTGAGGGCGGGGCGCGGCAGTGGGAGTCGTGACCCCCGACGGATGCTGGCGACGAGGTGACCGGGTTCCTGAGGAAGTGGAGGGTCAGCGTCCACCCACAAGGGGGCAGGGAGGGAGGGGGCAGGTCACCGAGAGTGTTTCCCGCAGAAAGAACTTGGTGAGGGCGAGTGGGCTGGGCGACTGGACCCCACCCGTGCGTGCGGTTGCCCGTGTCCGGCCTGCACCCTGGAGGGACGCCCGGCTCCCTCACAGCCGACGGGAAGGCAAACGGTGCGCCCCTTTGGAGGACAAACCAAACATCACGTCCTCTGACCAGTGACCCGGCAACCACACTGCTTGGTGCTTACCCAGATGTGACTGACGTCACGTGGTCACCTGCACGCAGATGTTTATAGCAGCTTCATTCCGAATTGTCAAACTTGGGAGCAACCAAGACGTCCCTCTGTAGGTGAGGACACTGTGTCCATCTGGACTGTGGGCTGTCACTCAGCACGATGAAGCCAGAAAGTCGTGGCGGAACCTGAAGTGCATGTGGCTGAGTGAGGGGAGCCGGTCTGGAAGGCTGCTCACTGTGACCCCAACTTGTGACACCTGGAGGAGAGAGAGCCAGGGGACGGGGACGGATCTGTGGCTGCTGTGGGGTTGGGGGGGATGAGCGGGGGAGCCCAGAGGGTTCCGGGCAGGGAACCCGCTCTGTGTGGTGCTGTGAGGGTGGACACGTCATCACACAATCTGTCTAATGGACAACACAGCGTGAACTCTGATGTCACCTGTGGACTCTGGGTGACGACGATGTGTCCGGGCAGGTTCAGCAGCTGTGACAAATGTCCCGCACGGTGGGGGTGTTGATGGTGGGGAGGCGGTGCAGGAGGGAGGAACATGCGAAATCTCTGCTGTTACTTCAGTTTTGCTGTGAGCCTGTAAAACAACAACAACAACAAATAACAATATATAAGTAACAATACAAAATGGAGCCAGAGGAGGCGCCCTGCCTGTCTGACGCCTCAAACCTTGGCCGTTGGAACGGACACAGTAACCTTTGCATCGGGCCCAGGGCAACATTGTATCTCGAAGAGCTGCTCCCCGAGGGAGCAGGAAGGCAGATGTGCTGAGACTGGACTGAGGTCACAGCCTTGTTTAGAATCGGCGTCGCTGCGTCGAGATGTCTGCACCCGGAGCAACGCCCTCCCGCTGTGATGTCATAGTCCCCGTCCTACCTCATGCACACCCATCACCTCTGTCTCCTCATCCGGACACTCTTAGGGCTCCTGCCTGAATCATTGCTCCCCGAACATCTGTTCTTATCGCTGTGGAGTAAGCGCTGTTGTCTCTGACCCCGAAGGCCTTTCTCTGTTGGCTGAGCCTCAGCCCAGACGCTGTGCCCAGGCCCAGTCGGGGAGCCTGGCGGGTGCGTCCGAGATTCAGGCCGTGAGGCTCAGTGTGGAAGACGAGGCTCAGCGTCTGTGGGCTGAGGGCGGTTCTCTCACACTGACCTCGGGGCTCAGAGCTGCGTGGGCCACGGCATGGGCCACGGCGTGGCTGGGGCAGCACAGAGGCCTCCTCGTCCTGGGAAGCCCGCCGGACAGGCCTGCTGCCCGGAAAGTACTCCGAGGAGCGGACTGTGGGTAACTGACCCCCGCCTGGCACACAGGCGCAGATACACCGTGCGTGGTCGAACTGGCACAACAAGCAGACACTGGACATTCCTGAAATGCTCTGTTTCATAACTTGTTCTAGAAGTTTGGGCTCAAATTGATGAGCGGATCGCTGCTCCATAAGGTTGGTGAGAAGGCGGTCAGTGCGGCGGAGGCTGGGCCCGGGCCTGCCGGGGAGGGACCCGGCCTGAGTCCTGGGGAGGGCCGCCGCTGTGGGCAAGGGTCGGTGGCCCAGGGGACGCACAGGGCGGCTCCTCAGGACAGTGTGGGTGTGACCAGAGGGACAGTTTCCCGGAGGCTCCGGTCCCTGGGCGGCCTCAGAGCGGAGGCTGCGCTCACACCCGGGCGCTCGCAGCGGCTCGGGCCGTGTCAGATCGGGCGGCCAGCGGTGCGGGACTGGGCCCTCTGAGCGCGTCCAGCCCGTGACCTTCATGCTGGGCCTCCTGGGCGGGTCCTCCTCACCCACGTCATCTCCAGGGGGTGGCACAGGGCGGCCTCCACGTGCGCCCCCGATCCTGTGGTCTGTGCCCTGCCCTCCGGGTTGACCCATTGCTGCCTCCTCGCAGCCCAGCCCCTGGGTCAGTGAGGGCCTCCCTGTCTGCGTCACCTCCTCTGTGTCCCATGCTGGCTCAGACACTTCCGTCCCTCATACACGGGGTTTAGAAGCAAACCATCCACAGAAAATCTGTTCACCGAGTGACCGCTGGACTGAGATACACTGAGAGCCCTTTCAGCACGATGCCACCTGTGGCCATGGCAGGGTGTGCTCTCCCGAGCCTGGGCGACCCCTGGGCTGTGCCCCTCCTGCTCTGGTGTGGTCGTCACCCCTCGGGGTCCCTGGGCTGTGGAAGCATCGTCTCTGCCTGTCAGCACTGGGTGTTCTCTGGGTGTGTGTGTGTGTGCACACTCGTGTATGTGCATGCTTGTGTGCACGCTTCTGTGTGCACACGCTCGTGTGTGCATGCCCGTGTGTGCACGCTCATGTATGTGCATGCTTTTGTGTGTATGCTTCTGTGTGTGCACACTCGTGTATGTGCATGCTTATGTGTGCACGCTCGTGTGTGCCGTTCCCTTCTCGTGGAGACAGCCGTGTTGTTTCAGGGCCGACCTGCTCCGTGTGACCTCATCTCAACACATTACCTCTGCAGGAGGTGTTTCCACATAAGGTTTCATCTCAGTCTTGGGGCTTAGGAGAAAGTATTTGGGGGGGACGCAGTTCAGTCCTTCACGCTGCTGTCAGAGCTAAGCTCAAGTGTTTCAGAGACACCCCACATTGCTCTTTTTTTTTCTTTTTTTAAAATCTTTATTTTTGAATGTATTACAGATGTTCCTCATTTTTGCCCCATTGACCCCCTCCTCCCCCCTCCTACTCCCTTCCCGCCTCTTCCCACACTATTGTCTGTGTCCATTGGTTATGCATATAAGTTCTTTGGTTTATTTCTTCGCACCCCCACAACCCCTTTCCCTTTGAGGTTTGTCAGTCTAGCAATGAATTTGTACTTCTTAATCCCTTCACCTTTTTCACCCATTCCCCCAACCCCCCTCCCATCTGGTAACCAACAAAATGTTCTCTGTATCTATGACAATGTTTCTGCTCTGCCTGTTCATTTTGTTTGTAGATTCAATTGTCAATAGATATGTATTCATTGACATTTTGTTTGTTCATATATTTTATTTTTTTCTTTAAAAAGACCCTTCATCATTTCATATAATAACGGTTTGGTGGTGATGAACTCCTTTAGCTATTTCTTGTCTGGGAAACTCTTTATATGGCCATCGATTCTAAATGACAGCTTTGCAGGATAGAGTAATTTTGGTTGTAGGTTCTTGCTTTTCATCACTCTGAATATTTCTTGCCACTCCCTTCTGGCCTGCAAAGTTTCTTTTGAGAAATCAGCTGACAGCCTAATGGGAACTCCCTTATAGGTAACTAGGTGCCTTTCTCTTGCTGCTTTTAAGATTCTCTCTTTGTCTTGAACCTTTTGCATTTTGATGATGATTTGTCTTGGTGTGGGCCTCTTGGGGTTCATCTTGGTTGGGACTCTCTGTGCTTCCTGGACTTGTATGTCTGTTTCCTTCACCAAGTTAGGGAAGTTTCTGCCATTATTGTTTCAAATAGGTTTTCAATTTCTTGTTTTCTCTCTTCTCCTTCTGGCACCCCCAAGATGCGAATGTTGGCACGCTTGAAGTTGTCCCAGAGGCTCCTTACACTATCCTCATTTTTAAAAAATTTTTTTTTCTTTTTGCTGTTCTGATTGGGTGTTTTTTGCTTCCTTATATTCCAAATCGATGGTTTACTTCTTGGCTTTACCTACTCTACTGTTGAATCTGTGCAAATTATTCTTTATTTCAGTTAGTGCCTCCTTCATTTCTGACTGGTCCTTTTTTATGCTCTTGAGGCCCTCACTAAGTTCACTGAGCATCCTTATAAGCAGTATTTTGAACTCAGCATCTGTTAGGTTGCTTATCTCCATTTCGCTTAGTTCTTTTCTTGGGGTTTTGTTCTATTCTTTCATTTGGGACTTGTTTCTTTGTCTCCTCATTTTGGCTGCCTCCCTGTGTTTGTTTCTGCGTATTACTTAACGAGAGGTATGGGGCTCGCTGAGACCAGATGCTGCTTGTTTGAAAGTATTCAGGAAAAACTGAAGCAGGATCCAAGACAGGCCAATCCTATGGTTAATCAACTGGCAACAGCTTGGGTGGGCCTGAGAGTTGGGTGGGGCGGGGCCTCAGGGAGTCACCAGGGCGGGGCTACCAGTGTGAGCCAGGTTGCTGGAGTCCAGATATGGGGGCTGTCTGCCGCCCCAGGGAACGGCTCACCAAAGGAACAAAGGCCTCTGACAGCACGTCTGTCCCTGAGAAAGCCCCCTCTCCAGCCCTCGCTCCAGTGCCAAACAGCTCAGTTCTTCCCTGTGTGTCTCTGGTGCCCCTCGAGCTGCCTCCCCTCCAAGCTTAGAGGGAGAGAGTCCGAGAAGTCCGTGCGCGGGCCCTTTAAGGAGCCGCCTGGGGCTCCAGCCGCCTCAGCCTCCCTGAGCCTCAGTTCCTGCTGGTTTTCCAGCCAGAAGTGATGGGGATTCTCTTCCTGGCCCTGGGACCCTGAGCGGGGCACCTGGTGCGGGACGGGGACCCCCTCAGACCTCAGGGAGGACCTTCCAGCCGAGGTGTCCTCCTGATTTTTATCCGCCACATGTGGGTGTGGGACCAGCTCCGCCCCCCCCGCCCCCCCCCTCCTACCAGTCTCCATGTGGCTGCTGCTTTAATCCCGTAGTTGCAGGACTTCCATTCAGCTCGGTGTCAGACAGTTTTGAATGATGGTTGTTCTGTAGTTTAGTTGTAACTTTGATGTGGTTGTGGGAGGACGGACACTGCGTTTACCTACCCGCCATCCTGACCGGAAGTCCCCACATTGCCCCCCACGAGGGGCCTCCCTGCGGTCCCAGGAGGTCTGGGTTTCCGCGGCAGCCCAGGGTCCCAGGGCAGTGACGGACAGGGTCAGGGCTCAGTGTGCTGTGCAGAAGCGGGTGTCTTCTGGGTGCTGGTGGGGGCCTTGGGGAGAGCGCCGGTGGGTGGGGGTGGCCAGCGTAGGGGCGAGGCTCCTTGGTCCTGGGGGAGCCTGGGCAGGCCACCCCAGGGGGCACCAGGCCGGGGATACAGCAGGCGGTTTATTTTCTGGGACTGAATTCTCGGTGGCATCCGATGGGCGTGGTGCCCTGAGGTGCACTGTCCTGGCCGGGAGGGCACAGACCGCTGCCCGCACCTCCGACGTCGCTGTCTGTGAGCAGGGACTTCTCACCTGTCCGGGCGCCAGGGCCTCAGAGGTGCCGCCAGCAGAGGGTCCACGGGGACGGGACCCTTGGGAGGACTTCTCTGCTGCTTCTCTTCCGTCTGTGAACTCGGATCCTGCCGGAGGTTCCCGGAGGGGAACATGGGTGTTCTTGGCAGAAAGATCTCATCTGCTCATCACTCACTCACTCATCCCTCACACAGCATGTGGGGAGCAGGCGGCCAGTCTGCTGAGGGCTGCGTGGCTGATGGTGAGGGGTTCACCTGTCCACGCAGCTCCGCTGTCCCCTGTTTGTGGGGGGAGGGCTCCTGCTCCTCGGGGCACAGAGCTGGGGACCCTGAGCCCTGTCCCTGTCCTTCAGGGATTGCAGGCCCCATAGTTCAGGCTTGGTTTTGTCCCCCACAAGTCTTCACAAGCCTGTTTTGTCCCCCACATTTAGACAGAAACACGTTTCCTAAGAATCACATCGAGGTGAACCACCTGATGGTTGAGCCACCAAATGTACTTTCCTGCCAGAGCCGACGGCAGATCCACGTGGTTCTAGTCAGTTCGGGGCTCCTGGCCTGCGTCGCAGCCCCGACAAGCGTTGTTCTGTGTGTTTCCCCGTCTCTGTCGGGTATTGAACTGCGTTATCTCCCGTCGTGTTTATCTGGAGACGCGAGCCTGAGCAGATGACGAGCCGGTGTGTGGAAGTGTCCAGGAAACAGCTCCTCTCCTGTTGCAGAACTGGTTCCCGCAGAGGTGGGCTCACCAGCTTCGTCAGCGAGCGAGGTGACCGTCACGACGGAGCCCCTGCCTGCTTCCAGGGAAGGGGTGGCGTGTGTTTAATTAAATATGAACACGAGGCAGTTAACACGGTCCCCAGAGAGGAGGTGCCACGCAGAGACGTGTCCTCTCACCGAAACCAGCCGTGCGACCGGCCAGCATGGTGCTTGCTGTAGAAAATCTGCAAAACGCAGAAAAGCACGAAGTGACCGCTCTCATGTGAGGATCCAGTGGCCTTCATTACTGACCACCACCATCCTCCAGAACTTCCTCCTCTTCCCAGCTGAACCTCCGTCCCCATGGACGCTCACTCCAGCCGGACCCCGGGCCCGGGCAGGCTGCTCAGGGGCCGTCGTGTGGCAGCAGGTGTCACGACTTCCTCTGCGGACAGAATGACATCCCGTTGTGTGGACTGGCACATGTTGCTTGTCCATCACCCACTGATGGACAGGGGGTGCCTCCCCCTCTGGGTCCTGTGGTCGTGGTGAGCGGAGTCCCTGCTTTCAGAAGGGGGACCTTGGGGTCCAGTGGTAACTCGGGGTTGTCGGCACCACCCTGGTCTCCTTGGTGGCTGCTGTCCTCCATCCCCACCAGCAGGGCCCCGGCTCCCCAGGGCCCGGACGCTCGCAGAACATGTTCTCTCTGATCAAATGCGTGTGAAAAGACACGTTAAAAACTGTATTACCTCAGTATGCCTGGAGCTCCTTTCCATGAGATTGAACAGCCTCCAAAAAATAGTTCCCGTCATTTCGTAGCATCTCGTTGCACAAACATGTCCTAACGTGTATAAGAGACTTCGGTTGTTTCTTCAAAAGTATTCTTCTAGTGAAGCATTGTGAGACTACGCACCACGTCCCGAGCGTCTGAGACCAGGACACACAGACGCGAGCGAGGCTCTGAGATGCTGGCAGCTGTCCGCCCGCTGACAGCTGTCAGAACTGTGTGGTGCAAACGCCCTTCTCTGATTCCATTTCAGTACTTGTCACTATTACTTGAAAGCACTTGAGAACTAGGTAGGACGTGTTCGTGAATACCCCTTGGTGCCCTGCGTGTGCCCCGACGGGAAGCTGTGGCTGTCCTGGGCCCCGGGACCACCCCCAAAGGCAGAGGCAGCCGGACTCTGCCCCCTTCTTTCCAGCCCTTCATCACTGGGGACAAGAAAAGTCTGTTTCCTTCCAAACACCCTGTTAGAATGTGTCACTGATTCCAGGAGAGGTGAATGCCTCACATGTGAGATGGTTTTCTCGTTTGGACCGACCGCCAGAGGCCTCCCGGACCAATGAGGCCCCGGGAAGGAGGTTCTCAGACAGGTAGACGCCCATCTGACTTCCCTCCCTGGGAAGCCCCCGCTCTGACCCTGAAGGTTAACTGTTCGCCCCCACTCGCCTCTCGGCCCAGGAACCGCCCCGGGGGAAGATCGTGCCCTTGCCAAGGGCACAGGTGCCCCCCCCCCCCCCCGCGCTCTCTCACGCTGGTGTCGGGTCTGCTGGACTCCCGCCCGGCCCCTCCCTTCTCCCCCTCCGTCCGGTGGGCCCGGGCGCTGGGCACCGAGCACGCATCACCCCATGGCCGTCGGTGGGAGGATCAGGGCTGGGTGGTGCTTGACGGTGACTTTTTCACTGGATCACGGTGGCAGGTGCATCCCCTGGACAGACGTACCCCCCCCCCCCCCGTACTTTCCACCTGTTTACCATCCACGGAAACAACAGGCAACATGTTTGCTGTTCTCCAGCCGACTGTGTCACACTGGAGGGCCGTGTCTTCTGACCCTCCACCCGCTCCTTTCCAAAGAGAATGCTGGTATAATCTTTAAGTCATTTTCTAAAAATCTTCACCCGAGGATATTTTTCCATTTATGGAGAGAGTGGGAGGGAGAGAGAAACATCAACGTGAGAGACACATCCACTCGTTGCCTCCTGCACGACCCTGACCAGGGCCGGGGACGAACCACCACCAAGGTTTGTGCTCTTGACCGGAATCGAACCCGTGACTCTTTGGTCCATGGGCCGACGCTCTAACCCCTGAGCCAAACCGGCCAGGGCTCAGTACTTTTATGTGTAATATACCCAAAATACAGGTCAACATAGAAGATTTTAATGCCATTTTACAACATTTTAATTCAGGTGTGCACTTTTTTCTAAACAAATTAAAAAGACAGTCCCCCTCAAAGGGTCCAGGGTCACAGCCACATGGCTCGCGGGGGAGCTCCCACTCTGTGCTGTGGGGTCCTGCCCTCCCCGGGGGGCAGCCTTGGCCAGGACTGTCCCGGGGGGACAGGGAGCTCGTGGCCCAGCTGCCACTGTAGGGTCCTCGTATCCGTGGGACAGGAACCACGGCCTTAGGCGTCCTCCCGACAGCGGTTCAGCACTGTGCTAGCATCTGAGCTTCCACGGGCTCCGGGGTCCACGGCGTCGGGACCTGAGCTTCCATGGGCTCTGGGGCCCACGGCGTCGGGACCTGAGCTTCCACGGGCCCTGGGGTCCACGGCGTTGGGACCTGAGCTGTCCACGGGCTCTGGGGTCCACGGCGTCGGGACCTGAGCTTCCACGGGCTCCGGGGTCCACGGTGTTGGGACCTGAGCTGTCCGCGGGCTCTGAGGTCCACGGGTCCACGGCTTCGGGACCTGAGCTGTCCACGGGCTCTGAGGTCCACGGGTCCACGGCGTCGGGACCTGAGCTCTCCACGGGCTCTGAGGTCCACGGGTCCACGGCGTCGGGACCTGAGCTTCCACGGGCTCTGAGGTCCACGGGTCCACGGCGTCGGGACCTGAGCTGTCCACGGGCTCTGGGGTCCACGGCGCTGGGACCTGAGCTTCCATGGGCTCCGGGGTCCACGGCGTCGGGACCTGAGCTGTCCACGGGCTCTGGGGTCCACGGCGCTGGGACCTGAGCTTCCATGGGCTCCGGGGTCCACGGCGTTGGGACCTGAGCTGTCCATGGGCTCTGAGGTCCACGGTGTAAGTGTCTCAGGGTGGAAAGTGCTTTTCCTCCCTCCTTCCTCTTCCCACGGTGCCTGTAGTTCCCATGAGAGGAAATCAAAGCCGCTGACCGCCTAGCCCACCCGGTGAGAGGGCTCCTGAGAGCTTGCGGGCTGCTGGTCACAGGGCAGTGCCCCCGCCCCTCCTCAGTGGGTCTCTGCTCAGGAATGTGGACGCAGCCCTGCTGGTAACAGACGTCAGCTCCGTCCTCTCTGTCGTCTTCACTGTAGAAAACGGAGTGAAATGCGACACGAACAACAACGAGGAGGAGGGAGAGCTGTTTGATTTTGACAGTGGAGATGAGCTTCCAGCAGCAGATGTAGGGGCCCCGGGCACCCCCTCGGCCAGTCCCGTGGGAGCCGACGCGGCCTCCGTCAGCTCTGGTGAGTCCCAGGCGGCCCCCAGGGACCCGGCCGCCCACCTCCCCTCCCTGCCGGCTGGGACCCCTCCAGGAAGGGGCGTCCTGAGCGATGCGGTGTGAGCAGAAGTGAACTTGGCTGAATTTCTTTCGTTTTAATTTTATTGACTTTAGGCAGAGGGAGGGAGGGCGGGAGGCAGAGACATGCCCATTTGTCGTTCCACTTATTTATGGATTCATTGGTTTCCTCTCGAATGTGCCCAGTCCGGAGACTGAACCCGCAACCTTGGCGTGTGGGGACGACGCTCCCACCCTGAGCCGCGGCCAGGACGGGCCGAGTTTCTCTCACTTGCTCTGTCTGCAGATTCCCAGTCCCGCCCACTCACCTTCTTTAGTGTTTGGAGGGACAAAGTTCCTGGTTTCTGGTGGAACAGCCTCATCCGTGTGTCACCACAGACCACGGGATGTTTCAAAGGGATGCTGCTTGGGGTGAATCAAATGCAGGAGTTTCTGGGTCCGTGTCAGGAAGGGAACTGGCCGCTTGACTCACCGCCCACGGCCGGGTCGGACCGGCCTCGCGTGTCTCTGGCCGGAGCAGGAACCCATGGAGCTGGCCCGCCTTCCAGCAGCTGACGTGCCCCCGCCCTGGGACGAGGTGCCCGGCAGCTGCCAGGCCGCGGGTGCCCCCCTGCCCCAAAGTTTACCTCCCAAAGCCAGTGCTGCCCGCATGCCCTGTCCGGGCCCGGGGATCTGGAGCCTCAGGGGCCCTGGTGCTGTGGGGGAGTCGGGGGCTCCCCGCTGCCGGGGAGCACAGGCCTGATGAGGGTGTCTGCCTCCAGGAGAAGACGGGACAGCAGCAGACATGGGGGTGCCGGTGGAACCCACTAAACTCGGGGTCCCAGCTAGAGTCAACCCCTACTCCGTCATCGACATCACGCCCTTCCAGGAAGACCAGCCTCCGCCCCCCGACCCTGAGGCCGAGGAGGAGAGTGTGAGCCCGCACGTGCCCAGTGGGTACTCGGTGCCCGTGCCCTGCGGCTACGCTGTGCCCTCCAACCTGCCCGCACTCCTGCCCGCCTACTCCAGCCCCGTCATCATGCGCACGGTGTCCCTGGACGACGAAGGTACCTGTCTGCCCAGGCACTGGGAGTGGGCCCCAGGGGGGTGCGCAGTCGAGGGGAGTCAGAGCTCCTCTGGGGGTTCTGGAAGCAGAGTCTGACCTGGGACTCGCCCCATCCCCGCCCACCAGGTGCTCCCAAGCCTTGTGTGTTTGGGGGCAGCTATCATGTCTTCCTCCAAACACTGGTTACATGTGGGCGCGCTGTCCCGTCGCCCACTGATTCGTGAATGGCAGACTCTTTGGGTCAGTCTGTCTGGCTGGGGTCTTCGTTCACGGGAGCTGAGGGGTCCGGAAGGCTCTGTGTCTCCCCTAACACCTTTCTCCTGAGACCCGATGTGTGGAAAGGGCCTAACTGTTCAGGGGCCTTGAGGACCCAGGAGGTAACACCCTGAGATTCCTGGTGCACCACCTGGGACCCCTCCTGCGAACGGGCACCTCGGTACTTAGTGGGACCGGGACGTTTCTGCAGGTGAAATCTCCAAGCTTCCTGGACCCAAGTCAACTGCCGAGCCTTCCGAAGTGGTCAAGGTGGTTCTTAGCACAAATTCCTTCTAAAAGGGTTTTTGGACACAGAGTTGCCAGCACAGCAATTAACAGGCAGTCAGTGAGCACTGAAGCCTTTGTTGTGAGCTCTGCCTCTCACTGGATGTGTGTGCACAAGTGTGTGTGCAGGAGTGTGCGCGCTCAGGAGTGTGTGTGTACAGGAGTGTGTGTGTGCACAAGTGTGTGTGCAGGAGTGCGCGCGCACGAGTGTGTGTGTGTGCAGGAGTGTGCGCGCTCAGGAGTGTGTGTGCAGGAGTGTGTGTGTGCACAAGTGTGTGTGCAGGAGTGTGCGCGCGCACGAGTGTGTGTGTGCGTGCAGGAGTGTGTGTGCACACGAGTGTGTGTGTGCACGAGAGTGTGTGTGCAGGGGTGTGCGTGTGTGCGCAGGAGTGTGTGTGCACGAGTGTGCATGTGTGTGCACGAGTGTGTGTATGCACGAGTGCGTGTGTGTGCACGAGTGTGTGCGTGCACGAGTGTGCGTGTGTGCACTAGTGTGTGCACGAGTGTGCATGTGTGTGCATGAATGTGTGTGCACGAGTGTGCATGTGTGTGTGCACAAATGTGTGTGTGCACAAGTGTGCATGTGGGAATGTGTGTGTGCACGAGTGGGTGTGGGAAGATGTGTGTGCTGCACGTATGTGTGTGGCTGTGTATGTGAGTGTGTGCATGTGTGAAGTTTGGTTGTCAAATATCACAAACTTAGGTATCCCCCCTTGAAAATCTTCTGAGGTTGCCGTGTAGACACACTTTGAAATAAATCACAACTAATTTCTCGTGAAAACTTAAGAAATGGTGGGTGTGATGTTTCATTTCAGCTGGAGCCTGATGGGTTTGGGTGTTGTTTTGTGTCTGGCTGTTTCATAAGACCTTTGGAATCACTCCTGACTGTCATCCCCCCCGGAAGACATTTTATCTGAAAGCTTCGAGCCTGTCACTTGATCATCTTTGTGCCAAGGCAGGCCTGTCGTGAAGACACGAAGGAGGAAATCTTTTGAGGGTGAAAATGAGCTTGCTCAACACTTCGTCGCGCACGGAGTAACACTGGTCCCTTTCTCAGCAGAAACCCTGGATGCCGCAGAAGACGGCCGGTGCGCTTCTCTGAGTTCTGAGGACCCAGCAAACAGGTGTGTGTGCGGACGTGACGGGGTGTTCTGAGTCACAACTGTTCTCCGGAGCACCGAGTGCCGCGATGCCCAGGTGCGCCGAGGTGCTGACTGCCCAGGCCCGTCCCCGCCTCGGCCCCTGCCGGCTCCTCACCCCCTGTCTCTCACACACTCTGCGCTCTCACCCTGGGCCCAGACTGTGCACCAGGGCTGTGCGAGGCGCTCGTGTTATTCTCGGTGGAAAGCAAGCAATGAGACCACAGCCAAACAGGACCGAAGGCGTGCACTCCGTCTCCTTGGAGACGCCTGGGGGGCCTTCGCATCCTGAAGGCTCTCAGGATCCTTCCGTGGAAACAGACACGTTTTTAACTTTGTCTAAGCCAGAATTCGCCTAGAACCCTCCAGGCTGATTTGGTTATAGGCCTTTCTTTATACCACTTACCTTCACAAATGTTATTTCATCTGCTTGGTGTACTCAGGAAAAATCCTCTCCACAGGCAAACTCCTACTCATCCCTTAAAACCCAATTCAAGTGTTTTATAAAATTTCCTCTTTTGTACTTCCAGAGCTGAGTGCACACCTGCATTATATCTGTGTCCCTTTCTACTACCAGGTCTTAGAACATGTACTTCCTAGTATGGCAGGTGGTCTCAGTGCGTGGCAGTTGGGCTCAGTGCGTGGCAGGTGGGCTCAGTGCGTGGCAGGTGGACTCAGTACATGGTGGGTGGTCTTGGTGCATGGCGGGTGGGCTCAGTGCGTGGCAGGTGGACTCAGTACATGGTGGGTGGTCTTGGTGCATGGCGGGTGGGCTCAGTGCGTGGCGGGTGGGCTCAGTGCGTGGCAGGTGGTCTTGGTGCGTGGTGGGTGGGCTCAGTGCGTGGCAGGTGGACTCAGTACATGGTGGGTGGTCTTGGTGCATGGCGGGTGGGCTCAGTGCGTGGCGGGTGGGCTCAGTGCGTGGCAGGTGGTCTCGGTGCGTGGTGGGTGGGCTCAGTGCATGGCAGGTGGGCTCAGTGCGTGGCAGATGGGCTCGGTGCGTGGCGGGTGAGCTTGTTTGTTTTTGAGCAGTTCTGTTGAGAGAGTCACACACCGTGCATTTCAGCTATTTAACGTGTGCTCTTCTATAGTTCTTGGTATGTGCATCATTCATTTTACAATTGTAAATAATCTCTACATAAACTTTGTCATTTTAACCATTTTTACATGTAAAATTCAGTGGCATGAGATACATTTAGAGCACTGATTTTCTTTTTTTAGATTTGAATTGATTTTTTATTTTTTTCCTTTTTAAGCAATTTATTTTTGTTACAGATGTTTCTCTTTTCCCCCCATTGACACCCCTCCTGATACCCGCAGCCCCTCACGGCATTGTTGTCTATGTCCATTGGTCATGCATCTATGCATATAAGTTTTTTTGTTTGTTTTTAATTAATTAATTTATTTTTGTTACAGACGTTTCTCCTTCCACCCCCCAGATTCCCCCTCCGTGTCCCTCCCCACCCTCTCCCCAGCCTTGTTGTCCATGTCCACTCTTCATGCACACATACACATAAGTCCTGTGGTTTATCTCTCCCCCACCACCCTCTCTTCTGGGGATTGTCAGTCTGTACCCCACTTCCACATCTCTGGGACTACCCCATTCCTCAGACTGTTCTGTTCATTATATTCCACAAATAAGTGAGGTCAGATGATACTTGTCTTTCTCTGTTTGGCTTGTTTCACTTAGGATAATACTCTCCAGGTCCCTCCACGTCGTCTCAAAGGATAAGAGATCTTTCTTTCTTACAGCTGCATAGTACTCCATTGTGTACATGTACCACGGCTTTTTTATCCATTCGTCTCCTGATGGACATTTGGGCTGTTTCCAGATCTTAGCTATTGTAAATAGTGAGAGCAGTGATTTTCAACCGAGACCGGTTCATTTTACTTTGTGGGTAATCTCCCAGGTCCTTCATGTGTCGTGTGTGAGAATTTTCTTGTTTGAGACTGAACACTGTTTTGCAGCGTGTATATCACCTGTTTTTCTCAGTTTATTCATCCGCTGGTGGACACGTGGTGTGTTTCTACTTCTTGGCGGTAGTGAATCTCTCCCCACACCCGCTCACACCCGCGTGCAATGTGGTCGCGGACCCGCTGAGGACCTGGCTGGGGCGGGCGGGCACCCGAGGGCTTGCACCAGCTCCGGCACCTGCAGAGACGTTGTTTCCCACGTCCGTGAAGGCAGGGCGGGGGGAGCTCATGTGCAGTTCATGCCTAATGTGCTGTCTCATCTATAAACGAACACTTTGAAACTAAAAAAGGGTGTAAAATGTAATAAAAATTTAACAGAAAGGAAATGCAGTGTACAGTAAAAAGTGAAATTTAATAATAATAGTGAGCAACCACAAAAGCAGAAACCCACGAAAATAGTCACGGCACAGTTGCCTGAGCTGTCAGCGGTGGTAGACGGACCTGGACGTGTGCCTTCGTTCCTGTTTGTCACCCGGGAGAGGCTGAGGCATCGCACAGGGGTCGGCAGGAAAGGGCAGTTGGGCTGGGGGGCGGCTTGTTCACGACGGGAGATGTTGGAGCCCTGAGGTCTGACTGCCGCCTGCGGTCCCCTCTGGAAAACACGCCGTCGGCCTGTGTGGGAGCTCTGGGGACGCTCAACTCTGACCGAAGGATGGTCAGTGTGGCGATTTTCTGTTTGCTTTCCTGCAGTGAGGATCGGGTCCACGCTGAAGACAGTGCCCTCGCCCGCTGGGTGGCAGATCCCGCCAACACCGCCTGGATGGACAGTAAGCAGCAGACCCGCCGGGGCTGCTGGTGCCCGGCTCTGCCCATCAGCCTCGTGCCCGGGATCGGGGCCACAAGTTCTGACACAGCCCATCCCCCTGGCCTGCTGGGCAGCTCGCTTCCTTTGCGCCCGGCGCCGTGCGTCCCGGCCCGTCTTCCTGGTGCTGGTTTCTGTTTGGCTGCTGTGGACTCGGGAGCTGAGGCTTTGGCCCCAACCAGCAGCCAGCAGTCACCACGGAGACACCGAGAAAGCCTCTTCCCTGAGATCCGGGGCCTTTGCACGGCCGGGTGCAGCACCCACTGACCAGAAGGCACCCCAGATGCCAGGCCTGTGCCCCGTGTGGTTTAGAGAGCGCCCCTGTTTTTAGCTAGATTAACTTTTTAACTTTTTAATTTTTTTAAATTGATTTCTTAGAGAGAGAGGAAGGGAGAGAGGAATAGAAACATCGGTGTGAGAGAGAAACATGACCGGCTGCCTCCTGCACGCCCCCTGCTGGGGATCGAGCTGCAGCCCGGGCGTGCGCCCTGACCGGGAACCAAACCCGGACCTCTCAGTCCACTGAGCCACACTAGCCGGGCTACTGTTTTAATTTTTAAAGAGACAGTGAAGATTGCTCTTCTGATTATCTCTTTTATTCCCTGCTGGCTCCCTAATTCCTGTGTGATTGCATCCATCTTGGGTGTAATGAGGAAATTACCCCTGAATAATTCATTCTGGCTTTAATTCCAACATTGTCCAATAAAGAGTGTAATTAGCTGATTCTGTGGGGATGGGGTGGGGCTGTGAAATCAGGGTTATTACAGGGTTAAATGATTGCCCTGCTACTCTGCAGTGATTTCACTTCCAAAGTAAACTTACCTGAATTTCCTGCTCACTTCTGATATGCAGACGGCCGTTAATTAGAATAACTGTGCTGGAAAGGAAGCTTGTAGACTCCAGTCCCCGACATCTAACAGGGCAGAGGTACTGGCTGCAGCTGTAGTTAGACTATTGAGGCTGTTCCTGAATTTGCCCTTGTCACGGGGGTGGGTAACAGTGTCTGGGGGTCAGAAGACAGTCCCTTGTATTGACCTCTTTTTTTTTGTGGCCCTTTGTAACATGTGTTCCTTATGGTTCTTAATTTTTGTTTGTTATTTTTGTTAATCCTCACCCGAAGGACTTTAGATAGAGGGGAAGAGAGGGAGAGAGAGAAACACTGATGAGAGAGACACCCGTTGATTGGTTGCCTCCTGCATGACCCGATCAGGGCTGGGGATCGACCCTCCAACTGAGGTACGTGCCCTTGACCGGAATCGGACCCTCGACCCTTCAGTGCACAGGCCGATGCTCTAACCGCTGAGCCGCACGGCCAAGGCGCAGGGTCACCATTTCTACGCTTGCACGTGGCCGGGGACGGACATCACCGTCATCGGTCTCTGGGAGGTTTCTCACCTCACCGAGCAGGTGGGGGCCGTCCCTTTGTCTCTGGGTGTTGGGGACGCCTTAACTCCATGCATTGACGGTTGTCAGAGCCACACAGAGGCGACGGGACAGACAGTGACCGGGGAACTGGCCTGAGAGGACAGCTCCCAGCTGATGTTTCACAACGGTCCACGCGGAGCGAGGCACCGCCCTGCCCTGCGCATGACGCCTGTGCTTCGGCAGTGCCGACGCTGCTGCGTGCCGTGTGCCTGGGAGACCACGGCCTGTCCCGTGTGAATCGCACTCCCTGGTCTGCGTCAGTTTCTAAGTCCTCCCTCCTTCCATTGCAGACCCAGAGGAGGCCATATACGACGACGTGCCCAGAGAGAACTCGGACTCGGAGCCAGGTTTGACGGCCTCGGTGGGGTAGGCGATGGTCCAGCGGTCTCTCCACCGGGGCCGGCGCACCCCTCCCCGCCCTGTGTGTCACATCTGTGCCCTGCACGGTTCAGTGTCGCGTGGTACCGTGTGCTGGGCACATGCGTGTGCTTATGTTACAGCACTTGATAGAGGGTCACTCTCTGCGTCACCCAGAGAAGCAGAAAGAGCTGAGGGTGTGGAGAGTGAAGGGAAAGGCCCGGAACACGGGGGCTGAGAAGTAGCAGCGCAGGTCTGATGGACGAGGAAACGAGAAACTTCAAAGCAGGCCAAGCGTCAGGCCTGCCTGGACTGGAGGCCACGGGGAAGGAGGCCACGGGGCAGTGGGCCACGGGAAGGTGGCCACAGGGCAGGGGGCCATGGGACAGGAGGCCAGGGGGAAGGTGGTCACAGGAAGGTGGCCACGGGGAAGGTGGTCACGGGGCAGGAGGCCACGGGAAGGTGGCCACGGGGCAGGAGGCACAGCTGCCCCGAAGGGACTGTGATTGGGAGGGAAGAGCAGACGCCCCGTGCTGGGAGACAGGGGGGTTGCATTCGAAGAGCTCTGGGGGACCGGGCATTTCCACCCAGATTTCCACAGCAGCAGAAGTGCAGTTCCTTAAGGAAGACGAGATCGGGGAGGTTTTCCACTCAGACTCTAAAGAAACAGTTTCTGTTGTAGTTCAAGGACAGGCTGCTGAACAGAATGGGGAGCAGAATAGCGAGCACACAGGCTGACACGTCTGCGAGCGGGGACCAGCCGTGCGACCTCCGGAGCAGAGCGCACAGGAGCTGAGCTGGGGGCTGCAGGGGTGTGGCCAGCCCAGACCCACTCTGCCGGTTTCCAGGAGAAGGGTGTGGACACCTTTTTTTAAAAAAAAAATATTTTCTTTATTGATTTTAGAGAGAGGAAGGGAGAGGGAGAGAGAGAGAAACATGATGAGAGAACATCGACTGGCTTCCTGCACGCCCCCCACTGGGGATCAGGCCCACCACCTGGGCATGTGTCCTGACCGGGAATCAAACCAGCGACCTCTCGGTGCAGGGTTGACGCTCAGCCACTGAGCCACACCGGCCGGGCTGGGTCCCGTTTTTTATATGATAGTTCAGGTCTGCATTTTATGAATTACCACTAAAAGAACAGAAAAAGACGATTGAACTTCCGAATCAGTAGAGCGAAACTCCACCTGGTAGACAGCAGGAAACATGAAACAAGGAAGCGTGTGAACAGCAGACAGACAGACGGCAGGACTAGTCCAGTGTTGGTGCGGACAACACCCCTGCGTGGGCTCCAGTTGCCAGGAGAAGTTCTGAGCTCGGGTCACGGAGCGCAGCCGGGCCGGGCGATAGGAGCCACGTGAGCACACGGAACACTGGACACCAGCAGGTGGAGCTCGAGCCGACGCCGAGCAGATGTGGCCAGGACGACTAGAGCGTGATTAGAGACCCCAGAGACCGCGATGTCCGCGTCCCGAACTCGCGTGACCCAGCGACGTGGCCTAGAGCAGATCGAGGGAAATGCGACAGGAGGAACGAGAAGCAGGTCGAGAGACGCACACAGGTCCTGAGGCCAATAGTTCCAGAGGGACGTGTTTCCCAGACGCAGAGGAGGCGTCTGAACACTGCGCAGTAGTAAAGCCCACGGTCACCAATGCGGAAGCCTGTTTTCAGGCCTCATTCCTCGACGAAAACCCGAGAAAGTCAGAAAAACAAGCACGAATGTCTGAAAACTGAAGATCACACAGCTTACGACTCATGTCATAGGGATGGACGTGAGGAAATGTTCTGACTTGAATAATAATGAAAGTGTTGCATAAAAGCTTCCAGGGAGTACTATGCAGCGGCAAGGAAGGCAGATCTCTCATCCTCGGAGACAGTGTGGAGGGACCTGGAGAGCATCGTCCTAAGCGAAACGAGCCAGTCAGAGAAGGACAAACACCACATGACCTCACGTATTTGTGGAAGATAATGAGCAAAGTGAGCTGAGCAACGAAACAGACCCAGAGACAGAGAAAGGAGTGCGGTTCAGACTGACGGACAGAAGAGGGGGCGGGGGGTGGAGGAGATGAACCACAGAGCTTATATGCCTGTGCGCCTAGCCAGTGGACACAGACAACAGTGCTGGGGGGCTGGGGGGCCGGGTAAGGAGGAGGGGTCTAGTGGGGAAAAAGGAGAAACATCTGTAACAAAAATAAATTAATAAAAATTAGAGGAAAAACAACAACAACAACAAAATGTACGGGGCAGATTTAAAATACTGAGGAATTATAGAGATTGTGGCATCTGCTAAGAAAAGGGGAGAATGAAGAAGAATCAGCTCAGCCTCCCACTCGGCACGTGACAAGGGCGGAGCCAGGGAACGGGGGGGGGGGGGGGGGGGAAGGAGCAGGACCCGAGCCCAGGAGTGGAAGACGGGGAGCAGGGAAGGACCCGCCAAGCGCAGGAGCTGGTCTCGGGGAAGAACGCAGAGCCCCATCCTTCAGGGAGAGACGGTGCCAGGTTGGGGATCAGCCAGGACGACCGGACCGCAGGAGAAATTCGGGAAAACCAGGAGGGAATTCTGTGAACTTTCGGTTGACGAGCTGAAACACTTGGAAAATGAAACACGTCCTTTAAATGGACTGTATCTGACGTAGGAAACAATCTCCAGGGACTCACGGTCTTGTCATTTGCTCAGTGGATCTGCCAGATGGCCCTCCAGGACCACAGCCTGCGGGCATGCACTGCCCCTCCGTGGCGCACACGGTCCCTCCGTGGTGCACATGGTCCCTCCGTGGCACACAGGGTCCCCAAGATGGGAGGAGAGGACGCCCAATAACCATGCTGGGATACGGGCATAAATGTATAATCCACCCCTCGAGGGCCTGAGCCTAATGTCCCAAACCCTCAGGAGGTCAAGTCCAGCAGGAGCCCTCTGAACTCGCCAGCTCCTCGCAGGGGTCAGGGACCCTTTAACACCGCAGGTTCCTTCGCTCCATTTCCCCAGGAACAGGTGCTGGGTGTAAGTGTAGCTCATCTCAGCACCCACGGAGACTCAGTGGCCGTTCGTGGTTAAAACGCAGAAGGAAGCAGCCTCGTGAAGGCGAAATTCGGGAAATATCTGTGCTCATATCTGCAGCAGGGTCCCCATCAGACCTTCGGCTGCTCTCCCCCCAGGCGGGCCCCCAGGTCCCCCTCTGGGGAAGTGAACCCCAATGCGCACGAATCCGTAAGCTCCTGGGCAGTTACTTAGGTCTACACCGCGAATGGAGACCAAACGCGTCTCTGAAAGTGAGTTCGAGACGTATTTTTGGTCACTTACCTGACCAGGCAGGTGTCTCAGCAGAGGGGTGATGGGGGGGCCTCCAGAGCCAGGACACGGAGAGAGGTCTGCGGTCGGCCCCTGCCCGGGACGGGTCTGGCCGCCCAGGTGTGCCCGCTCCCAGGACGCCTTTGTCCCAGCCTCAGCGTGTTCCTCCCTGGGTCTGAAGGGCTGACGTGATGAGGCCATCTCAGTGCAGCCGTAGATTATTCACAGTTTCATCAGCCATTCACAGTCTTCTTAGCACAAAAGCAAAGTGTACGGTTGTGTGCGACGAGCTTCACTGTGTTCCTGTTGGACTCCGCCCCCACCGCCCAGGATGTTTCTGTCCCCTGCGTTGTTCCAACAGTCTCTGCCGACAGTCGTCTGGTGTCGTTGTGGGTTCTGTGGAGCCCAGAGGCCTCGGTGCTGAGGGGGAGGGGGGTCGGAGCTTTGTGAGGCCCCAGGCATCACCGCCGACCCCGTCCCCCTGACGCCTCCAGAGGGGCAGACCCCCCGAGGCTGCATGCCCCCCCCCACACTTTTCTGCACCGCGTCCGCCCCAGCCCGCGGGGAAATGCCCAGCCAGGAAGCCACGGCGAGGGAGTCGCACGCCCTGGGTTTCACTCTGCTGTCTCTGTGCCGCAGACGAGATGATTTACGACGACGTCGAGAACGGGGATGAGGGTGGAAACAGCTCCGTGGACGGCGGCTGGAGTTCCAGCGAGTTCGAGAGCTACGAGGAGCAGAGCGACACCGAGGGCAGGAACGGGGTTCCCAGGTCCTTCCTGCGCAGCAGCCACCGGAAGCAGGTGAGTGCGGTGTCTGCGCAGGCCACGGCACGGGCCACGTCACAGGCCACGGCGCAGGCCACGAGGGCGGGCCACGCGACGTCTCCGTAACTGCTTTTCCAGGCAGCTGGTGGTTCGAGGAGAGACACGATGCGTGGCCGGCGGGGACTTAAATGGTAACTCAGTCACTCACAGGCCCAGGAGATCTTGCTGCCTTGAGCGTCAAGGAAGTAAATGGCAGTTCTCTGAGTTACTTGCACTGTGTACACGCAGTCTGCTCTGCACCCTGAGGTGGGACCGGTCTGCCGGATGCGGTGCGACCCCACTGGCCTGCGGTGGTTGAGCGCTGGGTTCCCAACACAAACGGAGATGTGAACATGTCACAGGTGATGTGACGGACAGGACCCCCAAGCTGCCCCTGACCCTTGACGGGCGTGTGTGGGACACGGATCCGAAGGCCCATAAACACAGAGGCTGAGGGTGGACCCTGGACCTGGGAGTGTCTGGTTGAGGCAGATTATCTGAGGGAGGCCCCGGGTTTGACCGTGTCATGGGGCTGTTGTCCGAAGGGGTGGTGTGTGCTGACATCTGCGAGAGGTCAGCTCACGCACCTTCTGTGGAGGCTGAGACACAGCCTCCAATGTTCACAAGAAACGGCTCCGTGTTCACGTCCTGGTTGACGGGAACATGTACACGAGGAGCAGGGAGCCCCGTTTGCGTGTCTATGACACTGTGGTCTCACTGGGAGATTTGACTGCGTCCCCACCAGCTGGAGAGGGAGTGACGTCCGTATGGGGACTGAAAGGTCCCAGTCGGCCATCCCCAGTTACGCCACCCTCCCTGCGGTCTGAGTTCAAGGGTCTTGCTTTGGTGATGACATACAGGAATACTTTTACACACGTTTTACATATTTTATCATTTCAATATCCTCAAAATGAAAGGATTGGGCTTATGTTTTGTGTGCATTTGCGTTCAGTTGGCACAGAAAAATCTCCTGTCTGGCTCACCTGAAATCACATCGGTCTTGACGCCGTTTTGCAAACTCGTGTTTCCATCCGAGAAAGGGGGGCTCGCGTGCGTGGGGTGTAGGGTTCCCAGGGGCCCGCAACCACTCACCAGATGCTGCCCAAGCCCTTTCAATGTATGACTGTCGAAAGTACCACAAAGAGCATGTTGTGAAAAGATTGTGTCTCTCTGTGCCCAGCTGTCCCGCGACCTGACCCGGTTAAAGGCGCACTATGAGAGAAAGATGAGGGAGCTGGTGGCCAGCACGGTGGGCGCAGTAGAAATTCAGCAGCTAAAGGAGAAGCAGGAGCTGAAGGTAGCATGGGTCCCTCCCCACCCGCTGGTCCACAAGCCGCATCGGGAACCGAGACACGCGGGGCCCCATCCACCCTGTCCTGGACGGTGGTTCTTAGAGCGGGGCTAATGCAGGCAGGGGTGGGAACCTCTTTGCCAAGGGCCCCTCGGATATTTATAACGTCATTCCCGGGCCGTACAGAATTATCAGCCTAAAAACCAGCCTGCTCTGCTTGGTCGGGCTCACTTGGTGAGGCTGTGATGTGAGCTGGTACTGATTTCGTGGCCACCCGAGGGCCAGACATCCCCTACCCCTGGTCTGGGCGTTTCCAGGTGACCCCAGACACTCAGCGACGTCCGGCCAATCTGAGCCGCGACTTGCCTTTCTCTCTCTCTCTCTCTCACGCGGGAGCGGAGGGCTCCGCGTGACACAGCCGGCGGGAGGCAGACTCCAGCGTCTGCGACCCAGACCCCCAGAGGTCGCCCAAAACACAGAGAACACACCTGTTATTTTTGTTTTGGAAAATACAGTAATTTTTCATAAATGTGTTAACTAAGATAATATTGATAGATTTATTACTACTTCACCGTGAATAGTACTTAAAAATGCTCAGAACTTTTCTCAACTTTAACCTGTCACACAGAAAATACAGATAAATAAGATCCAGGCAGCCCGGCCAGTGTGGCTCAGGGGTTGAGCATCGACCCTGCAGCACGAGGTCGCGGGTTCGATTCCCAGTCAGGGCTCACGCCCAGGCTGTGGGCCTGATCCCCAGTGGGGGGCGTGCAGGAGGCGGCCCGGTTTCTAAATTTCTTTCCTTCTTCCTTCCTATTTGGAAATCAATAAAGAAAATAAATAAATGAATAACTAACTAACTAAATAAATCAAACATAAAAATCCCAGGCAAACATTAGCTTGTGGGGCTCCTGGTCATTTTCACGAGCAGAAAGGGGTCCTGAGGCCGGAGGTTTGGGAGCTGCTGGTTTGGACATGGTTTGAGGGCCGGTCCCTTGAGAGGTGTTTTAAAAGGCCCGTCAGGTGATGCTTCTTCCCCTCGGTCTTCCTTCCCGGGCCCCGGGAGCTGTGTGTGTGCTGGGCGGTGCCTCCTGGACGCAGACGTCTGCTCAGAGATGCCCCCTCTGCTCCATCGCCCTGCGCCCCGGGCTCCGAGCAGGGAAAGACAGAGCACAGTGTTCCCGAAGTCAGGGGCAGAGAGACTCCGACAGGTGGCAGTGTCTGGGCACAGGTCCCTCCCTGGGCGCATCCAGGGTCTGGCGGTTTCCAGGCTGCCCACAGAACAGCCACCCGGAGCCAGGTCCAGCAGTTTGAGAAGAGGCGGCTGGTCAGGAGCGGCAGGGCCGAGGGGCTGCGGGCACCTGGGCAGTGTGAGCAGTGTGGTGGCCAGTGCAGGGCCGGCCGGCAACTCTCACTGGCCGAACGTGGAGCCAGGGTCTCGTCCGCCAGCTCCCCGGGCCAGCGTCTGTGTCCCCTCACCTGGGTGGGCCTCAGACTGAGCCAGGACGGGGTCAGGATGAAGAGGAGGTGTAGCCAGCAGGTCCGGGGGAGCAGGAGGGGTGCGGGGCGGGAGGCAGCGGTGGGCCTGTGAGAGAGGGCGGTCTCAGGTGTGCTCGGGGTGTGTGCTCCCCAGGACGCCCGGTGGGGTGAGGTGCAGGGTCGCGGGCCGCGGCAGTGTTGACGAGGCTGCACAGTGGGCCTGCGGCTGATGCATCAGGTGGGTCCCGCGGGGACCTAACCTGGGTTTCACTGGGTCGAGCGAGGTCTCGGTGGACATTTTCGGGAAGGCGTCCGAGGCCGGGAAGCGAGGGCTGCAGAGATGGGCTGGCCGTGCCCCATGCGACTGGAAGCTGCTCCCAGGCGGATGGGGAGCACAGGGCACACCCGGACCAGCCCCAGCCCCGGCCGAACCCGCAGGCGCAGCTGCCGCCCGATGATTCAGGGGCCAGCGCCCCGCACTTGGGCTGGCAGCCGGGGGTCCCCTCCTGGGTGCCGGGGAGATCAGGCGGAGCGGAGGGAAGGCAGCGGGCAGATGAGCCGGGAGGTACCAGAATCTGCTGGGACGGGGCGGCCAGGGTTGAGGTCACTCTGACAGGCACTGGACCATCACCTGGTTTCCTCTGGAGGAAACACGGGCGTCCGGTGACCAGTGCCCCAGACGTAAGCCCTGGAAAGAATCCAAAATGCCTTCGATGGCCAGTCCGAGACTGGCTGGTGGGACAACGTCAGTGAGGTCCGTGCGGAGGGCGTGGTCTCTGTGACCCCGATGTGTGCAGAGGAGCGGAGGCCCGTCCGGTCCTCCCTCGCTGTCCGTCCGTCCGTCTGTCTCCTGTCTCTTAGCACCTTCTTGCCCTTCCAGTGGGCACGGGCGACCTGTGCCCAGGGTGGGCCGGAAGCCCCGGGCCCCACGCGCTCAGGCGGGGCTGGGAGCCCCGGGCCCCACGCGCTCAGGCGGGGGCTGGGAGCCCCGGGCTTGGCCCCACGTGCTCAGGCGGGGCTGGGAGCCCCGGGCCCCACGCGCTCAGGTGGGGGCTGGGAGCCCCGGGCTTGGCCCCACGCGCTCAGGCGGGGGCCGGGAGTGCCCGGGCTGCCGGGCGGGCGGGCGGGCGGCGGCTCTACCCATCCCTGGGATGTGTCATGTACCCCGTGGGCTGTGCTGTGCCCTCCAAGGTCCACGGTGCTTCGCGTGTCTGTCGTGATTCCCGCAAAGGTAGGAGGGGCTGGGCTTTAAACGTAGCAGCTACTTCTGTAACCATGTCAAGGAGCCCTCCCTGCTCAGCGAGTTTCTCTTAGAAAACAGCCCCAACCAGCACACTCACCCCCACGACAGCCAGGAAAACGCGCCCCGATCAGGGAGCTTTTCACACCAGACCCCTCGACAGCCTCGTTTCAGAATAAACGAAAAGCAGCAGGTGGACTGGCCAGGGGCGCCCCTCACGCTCTGCTCCCCCCGCAGATGCAGAAGCTCGTGAAGGCCGCGAAGGAGGGCACCCGGGACGGGCTGGAGAGGACCAGGGCCGCCGTGAAGAGGGGCCGCTCCTTCATCCGGACCAAGTCCTTCATTCCTCAAGGTCGGCACCTGCCGTGCGCCCCCCCCCCCGGGCTCCGCCAGCCTGCCCCCCCCCCCGGGCTCCGCCACCCTGCCCCCCCCCCCCCGGTGGGGCTCCTGAGGCCCGGGCAGGCGCCCAGCAGTGCGCACCTGCCCAAGGGCACAGGCAACAGGCAGCAGAAGGTTGAGAGCATCTTCCAGGTCCCAGATGGCACCTCTGGTATCGTCCCCTCCAGCCCTGGGCGTCGGCGCCCCACCCCCAGGGCCTGGTCCCCGGGATCCAGGGCTCGGTGTGGGGGTTCCCCGCAGGCTGCACAGAGCTGGGAGACGCGCCCCGAGGTTTCTTCCCTGGTTGGTGCGCTGCCCGCGGCTGGCGGCAGGTGCTGAGGGGCCGTGTCAGCAGGAACCTGGGCACCTCTGTGCTGCGAGGGGAGGTTCGGGGTGACTCCGGAACCTCGGGGTCTGACACAGCCCCCAGGGGGCGGAGCCGAGCTCCGAGAGTCAGCTCCCTCCGTGCCGAGAGCCCAGTGTGGCTGTCGCGGGAGTGACTGTTGCAAGCCAGGCGCCAAGGGCTGAGAGCGGACGATCCAGAGGTCCGGGGACCGACTGGTCCTGAAACACACTCCTGGTTCCTGCACCGAGCTCGTCCTGCTGGTGCTGGTGCAGGTGCGGCGTTTGCGGACGGTACTTGGCAAGGACCTGAACCTCTGGGCTCGGTCTGGGACTGGCTGACTGTCGTGGCGCCAACACTAGGTCTTCGGAAATGTGGGCCTGAGAAACCTTCAGCCTCCGTGGCGAGACGGGAGAGGCCGTCAGAATCCCACGGGGGCGGGAGGCGGGGCTGGGCAGGTCCCGGGGCTCGGGGAGGGCGTGGACTTGGCCCACACGTGCTTTCCTGGTGTCCAGACTTTTTGTGGTGTCGAGTCCGTGAAGAAGAATTTAGTTTTGGTTTGGGAGCTTGGCTGTTTCAGACGGGAGGTGGGGCAGGCAGATGGCCGGGCGGGCAGGAAGCCCCCCGAGAGTCTCTGGTCCTGAGTGCTGGCCTCAGCCCATCATGCTTTGTTTCCAGTTGTGATGGTTTATTTTTATTATTATTCTTTAATCCTTGCCTGAGGATATGTTTGTTGATTTTAGAGACAGGAAGCGGGAGGGGGAGAGAGTCAGTCGTCCATCAGTTGCCTCCTGCACGCGCCTTAACCGGGGATCCAACCCCCAACCCTGGTATGTGCCCTGACCAGGAATCGAACCCGCAACCCTTCAGTGTCTAGGACGATGCTCCAACCAACTGAGCCTCGCGCCAGGGCTGACTGTGACGTTTTATAGACGAAAGTGAGATACCATCCAGATACCCAGGACCCCTCTACCTTTTGAAGTTAAACTTCAAGGATTGAAACTTTCAGAAACCGGCCCTCTTGTGGGGAGGATGACTCCTGGGGTTTGTGGGGTTCCCCCTCGGTCATCACGGTGGGCGTGATCATGGGGGCCCGAGACGCCTTCCCAGAGCCTTGATTCGGCAGCGTCTTTACGGGGCTCGATGTGGGGACACTGTTTCCGTGTCAAACCGGAGCGTCTTGACTTTAGATCCCAGACCGGGTCTGGAGGAAGAGCAGAGCTTGTTCATCGACGTGGACTGCAGGCACCCGGACGCCGTCCTGACCCCAATGCCCGAAGGTCTGTCTCAGCAGCAGGTAGGACGGCTGGGTGGGCACCCGGTGCCGTTGCCTGCACACCTCAGCTGCTGTCCGGTGTCTGAGTGTTCACATGCCGCCTGGGGCACACCCGCTGTGTCCCGACTCCTGGCCACTCCGGCCACCAGCTCCTCCGTCGGCCTCTCCTGGCCCACAGGTAAAAGGCCGACCCAGCAGGGCCTGGTCAGCAGCAGGACCCTGCGTTCGGACGGTCCCATCCTTACTACTTTGAGTATCAGTCCCAGTGGAACAGAAATGTGGGACTTTCCCTTCTTTGTGAGAGTTGCGCACGCTCGTTCATCGCAGTGGGTGTGCCCCAGAGAGGCCCACAGCGTGAGGAAAGTTGAGTGTGGGCAGAGCTGAGGGCCAAGGGCTGTGGCTACGTCAGCTCGTTACTGTTGCATCAGTGAGTGACTTTGTGGTCAGTGCCGTGGGTCTGCGAGTGCTCCTGCCACAGTTTGTACCCTGGGTTTAGGAATCAGTGTAGCTGTGGCCGAGGCTGAGAAATCCACGTAGCTGTGGCAGTGGGGAAGAGACTGTGTGGGTGTGCAAAGTGCAGGAGATTTCTTTGGTTTCATTTTTGTATTTTCATTAAATTGTTTTATACCAATTCCAGGTCCCGGGGCTCCATGCATTAGTATTATCTCAGGACTTTAAAAAAATAAATATAATTCCTAGATTAGACCCCAAATAGTCTCACTCCAGACTTGAGGTAGTGTCTGGGGTTCTGAATGGTGGGGAAAGGCTGGCCTCGGTTTGCCCCTCTGACCGTCCGGGGCGTGACCCAGTCCTGGCATGTGGTTCCCATCGGGAGGGACAGCGTGCGACGCAGCCGGGGCCGCAAGGCTGGGCTGCAGCTGACGCGCTTGTGTGCTGGGGTGTTAGTCTCAGGCGCAGCAGCGTTTCCCAAGTTATCACCTCTTCCTTCAGAATCCAGAAGGGCTGATTTTGGTCTTAATTTTGTGAACCGAGTAGTCCTTTGTGTAAAGAAAAAACCAGACCCTGTCACGAGTGGTTTGTAGCCCTGGTGGCCCTGGCCCCTACCTGGAGGCTCCTCCTGTGAGAGAGGCCATCCCTGCCACTAGGTGGCGCCATGTCCTCTGCGGGTGGCGAGGTTCCCTGGGCTGCAGGGCTGGGGGAGCGTGTGTGCGCGCGTGTGTGCGCGCGTGCGTGTGTGCGCGTGTGCGTGTGTGCAGGGCTGGGGGAGTGTGTGCACGTGCGTGTGTGCGTGCGCGTGTGCACGTGTGTGTGGGTTTAGGACCAGACGGTCTTCACGACGGCATCAAGAACCATGGTGCCTTCACCAGGCATCTCAGGGCTGACGTCGGTGCTCGAGCCAGGTCGGCAGTGACGCCGGAGCAGGACATGGTGTCCGTGTTCGGGGGCAGCACCCCAGGTCGCCGCGAGCTCTGCACCGAGGTGCCTCTGCGCGGTCAGAGGGTTCCCCCAGGACCGCGCCCTCCTCCTTCCAGAGGTTCTCTTCTGTGACTGGGGGCGGAGACCGTGTTAGGCAGGGTGGCCAGCGGCACTGGAGTCCGGAGGAGCTGGTTCCGGTGCGCGTGCGCCTGGGACGTGCCCCTCGGGCGGGCAGGTCAGTGGCTGCTTCCGCTGGTCACTGTGGCGTCAGTGAAGGGCTCTGCCCGCTGCAGAGTGCACCTCGGGGTGTGGGGAGCACCGTCACCGTAGCAACGGGGACGTACACTCCGTGTCCATAATGTTGTCAGTGACACACCTTGTACAGTATTTTAGAGGTTTTGGGGTTTTCCTTTACCTACTATTTTTGTTGCTGTTGTTGTTGATCCTACCTGAGAATATTTCCCGTTGATCCTTAGAGCGAGCGGCCAGGAGGGAGAGCGAAACATTGGTGTGAGAGAGACACGTTGATTGGGTGCCTCCCACACGACTGACCGGGGCCGGGGACTGGACCTGCAACCCTTCATCCTCAGGCCAGTGCTCTAACCACTGAGCAACTGACCAGGGCTCATTTACCTACAGTTTTGAAAAACACACACAAAAAAACCTCTTTATCGACAAGCCCCAAATAGCAGTGAAATCTGTGTGCATGAAGTAATTTCCTACCACTGCGTTTTCAAATCGACAGGTTGTGAGGAGGTGCATCCTGGGTCTGATTGTCGACAGCGAGAAGAACTACGTGGACGCCCTCACGAGGATCCTGGAGGTAGGCGTGACCGTCCCGAGTACCTGCGTGTGCCCTTCTCACACGCGTGTGCGGCAAAGGCTCAGCGTGGCAGGGCTCTCGAAGGAGGGGACGCCTGCGTAGTGATGCCCACAGTCAGGCGATAACAGTAAAACCACAGAAGAAACTCAGGGACAAGAGAATCACGGTAGTGAGTGGGGAGCACACCTTTGTCGCTCCCACGAAACAGGGTGCTCCCCTCAAGGACAGCGCTCCCCGCCCGCTGAGCCCCCCGCCCCGTGCACTCCCCACAGACCCTGCTGAGCGGCACACGCCAGCCCCGCGCCCTCACAGCGCACACTGGTGACACCTCGCCGTCCTCCGCAGTCGGCCCGGTCACCAGGCTCTTCCATGTCCACCTTTAAATCGGACGCAGTCACTGAGAAACGTTTGGAGGCCACTGACATGCTCCGGTCCAGAGGGACCCGTCGGCCCGTGTTGTTTAAGAAAGGAGTCCAGGGCCGCGTTCTGGGATAGAGGTGCCGCCCTCAGGCGCCCCTGCGCCTCACCCCTCCCCCCCCCCCCCCCGCAGCAGTACGAGCGGCCGCTGTCCGAGATGGAGCCGCGGGTCCTGAGCGACAGGAAGCTGAAGGTGGTGTTCAGTCGCCTCCGGCAGGTGCTGCAGGGCCACCGCCTGTTCCAGATCGCGCTGGCCAGCCGCGTGGCCGAGTGGGACTCCGTGGAGATGATCGGCGACGTCTTCGTGGCCTCCGTGAGTGAGCGGCTGCCCCGCCCCCCAGTGCTGCTCCCCCGGGACGCTCTGTCCTCCTGTGGTCACCCTGCCGGCCAGGCCCCGGCCCGCTGGCCCCCACGAGCTCTGCCCCCTGCGTCCTCGAGGGAGGGGCGTGGTGGGCGTCGCCGGGAGATGAGACCGCAGGGGCGTCCGAGACGGTCACTTACTGCACCGAGTTTCGGGCACGGCCGCTGGGATTTGATAGGCTGTGCTCCGTAACTGTGCCGCGGGGTGTCCCTTCCTGTGAGCTCCAGTCCCCTCCTGGGACAATGGGGAGCTTGCGGGCAGATCCCAACGGCTCCCCTCAGACCTGCCCTGTGGCTGAGCTGCCCGTGCAGGTGTCCGGGCCCCGCTGTGACGGGGCCTGAGGAGGGGCAGGCCGTGCGTCTGGGCCGGGGCCGTCCACCCAGCTGCCTGGGCCCCGGTGGCACCATTAGCATCAGGCTCCTGAGTCTCCCCCTGGTCGGCTCCTGCTATGTGCCCTGTGCCCGTGAGTTTCCCGCCCAGAGACAGCGCTCTGGGGTCGGACAGACGGCTCCCGAGTGTCTGTAACAGAGACGCCGTCCGTGGGGCTCGAGCTGGAACGTCATCAGAGTCTGTGGACTTGAGGGGCCGCTGTGACCACGGTGCGGCACCTCCCTTTCTCCTGCGTGATCTGTGTGTGCGTGAGCGCGTGTGCCACTGCAGGGCGCCCGGGACATGCCGAGGAAACGGGGTTCTCACTGAAACACACGCACACTCCCCCCACGGTCTTCTCGGAAAACAAACAGCGTCAGATGTTCCCTTTGTCACCCCTGAACTTTTACTCCGCTCCCTTCTCAAATATTGACCTGGGGAACAGAGTTTTGAGTGGAAGAAATCTTTTGTCTTAAGCATCATGTGGGTGAAAATGTCCCTCCTCTAAGGGCCCGTCACAGGGGTGGCACCTGAGGGTGTGGCTTCCGTCCTGGCAGACAGTGGACTCGTGGAGCAGCAGAGCGAGGCCACGTCTCTGCCCCCCGAGTCTGTGTGTTCCCAGGAGGGGGGACCTCTGTGCGGCGTCTGCTGGACGGGAAGCCCAGGGAGCCCGGGTCGGCGGAATTTAAGGGGGGGTGTCCGCCATCGTCATCGCTGCGCGTCGGGGGTCGGGGACATGTGCTGAGACCAGCCTGCCCGGCACCAGGGCAGCAGGACAGGGTCACCCAGCCACGTGCACAGAGCCCGCCGAGCTCGCAGGAAAGGGCACCCACGGGCCTGGTCGGGTCCATCGCGTGAGCGCGCAGCGTGGAGGTTACGCTGGGCGGGAAGGGCCGCAGGGGCGCCACGCTGCCAACGCGACGCCGTGTCCTGCGTTTCAGTTCTCCAAGTCCATGGTGCTGGACGCCTACAGCGAGTACGTGAACAACTTCGGCGCGGCCGTGGCCGTCCTCCGTAAGGCCTGCTCAGCGAAGCCCGCGCTCCTGGAGTTTCTGAAGGTGAGCGGCGTTTCGGTCCGTCCGGGCCCCACGTCCCTGACAACAGGCTGCACGTCAGGCTGCTGGCCAGTGGGCTTCGGTGTATGACCTTCGCCGGGAAGGTTTCAGCACCAACAGCGGTGACGTAGCTTTTAAAAATAACCTCTAACCCAGTCGGTGTGGCTCAGCGGTTAGAGCACCAGCCCTCGGACCAACAAGTCTCGGGTTCGATTCCTGGTCAAGGGCAGGTATCCGTTGCAGTTTGATCCTTGGCCCTGGCCGGGTCGTGCGGGAGGCAGCCAGTCAGTGTGTCCCTCTCACACCGATGTTTCTCTCTCCATCTCTGACCCCCCATCTGAAAAAAAAAATCCATGGAAAAATATCCTCAGGTGAGGATTAAAAAAACAGACAAAATGCTCTACGTGCTCATCCTTGGAGTGTGGCCGGCTGGGTGGACGGCCAGGAGTTAGGGTCAGATCTCGAGTCGAAGGACAACGGACGCAGTAGCCGGAGTGACTGAGACTGTGGCCCTGGGTCAGAGCCTGAGCACCCCCAGGGGGCGCCCAGCTGGGGCCGCGGTCAGGAGGGGCCTGCTCGGGTCTTCCAAAGGGATGTTGACCTGTGCCCCCTGGTCAGCCGCAGGGCACCCCGTCCCAGGCTGGGCCGTCCACGGGTCGGTCCCATTTCCGTGAGGCGCAGTTTACGATGTGGAACCGTGAGCCCCTGTGTCCCTGCTGCTTGAACTGGATGCTCGGAAACCCGCCGCCCGAGGGTGTGAGCGCAGGGAGCACCCACCAGCCACAGGCTTCGCTGGAGCAGAAACGCTCCCTCGGCCTCCTCCCGCCGCAGGGGCCCGATGGGTGGCCGGCTGGGTGTCCCGGAGGTGAAACCGGTCCGGCTTTGAGAGCTGAGGTTCTCTGCTGTCTTCCTCTCGGGGGAAAAACGTGGGTGATTTCTGCCGGAGCCTCTCCTGGGGCCGCTCGGCCAGAACCTGGACGTGGGGGCCATCGCGTGACTTCCCGCCCGGGGCTCAGCGGAAGCAGGGGTTTGGCTCCTCCGGGGCAGGGTGGGCAGCGACACCACAGAGGACCCAGCTGGGTTCGGGCTCGGCTGCCTCGGGGTTCTGGGGGTTGTTTCTCGTCCCTGCCCCCCTCCTGTGGGTGCAGAACCTCAGAAAGGGACTCAGCCCTCAGGGGACTGACTGATTCACACACGGACAAGCCCCCCCAACCGCCACAGGTGCTCCCAGAACTCGGAGCAAAACAGTCAAAGACCCGACTCGGAAACCAGCCACCACTGTCGGGCCGGGTGGCGTGAGGCGGATGGAGGAACTGCAGGGGGCAGGAGGTGCAGACCCTTTGGAGGCCAGCTGGGTGAAGCGTCCGCCGACGACGCAGCCCCCCCGGAGCGGTGCCTGGGCCCCACGGCTGTCCTGGGCGGGCGCCGGAAGCCACGGTCCCGCCCGGAGGTGCTGAGACCCGTCTCCCCACAGCAGAGCCAGGAGTCCAGCCCCGACCGCGTCCCGCTCTTCAGCCTCATGATGAAGCCCGTGCAGAGGTTCCCGCAGTTCATCCTGTTGCTCCAGGTACCCCGACCCCTGCGGCCGCCTCTCAGCCCCTCCTCCCGCCGGCCTGGCCCCTGCGGCCTGTGTCCTGCAGTTCAGCTCCGTCACAGCACCCCGAGAGTGTCAGACCCCGAAGCTTGAGGGTTCTGTGCCACTTCAGCTGCCAAAGGTGGTAGTGGGTCCCAGGTTACCCCGTTCTGTCCGACCTGGCTACCAGCTGGGGGTCCCCTCGCCCCTTCCGCCTGCTCCGTGACTGGCCAGCCAGGCTCCCAGAGCTCCGGAGGTCACTCACGGGGTCAGACGTGGGCCGAAAGTCCCAGCCTCTGAGCTGCTGGCCCCGGGGCTGCCAGCCCCACCCTGAAGCCTCGGGGCATCAGTGGTCACACACTGCGTGAACCCAGGGGCGCCAGGCTGGGCTCTCTCCCCGCCCTCAGAAATTCCGAGCACTTTGGGCTCTGTGCCCACAGCGTGACAGGGCCGAGGCCGAGCTGGGTCTCTACAGGCAGCAGCTCTGGGCTTGGGGAGCGGGCTGGGCCGGGGCCGGGCACACAGCTGCCCGCTCCCTGCGCGATGGCCCCGGGCCTGACCCGGAGCCCGGTGGTCAGTGCTCTCCCTGTGCCCCGGCCTGACCGCACATGGCGCCCACCAAGGGCCCGTCGCCAGGCGGGCCGCGGACGGGAGGTCATGGTCAGGAGCAGGCTGCCTCCCTCCGGTTGTCAGCCAGGGGTCCTCAGCTCCGCTCGCCAGCCGGCAGCCAGGAAGGGTCACATCAGGACCATCCCCCTGGGTGCTGGGCCGTCTGCTGCCCTCCAGGGCCACGCTGTCCACCACGAGAGTGACCGAGCTACTGCGTGGGGCCGGCACCCACCTCGCGGACGCCGGGGCAGCCGCTCCTGGGGGTCTGATGAGTGGGCTGCGCTGGGCTCCTGGGCGAGAGCGTCCCTGGGAGGAGCCGGCGGCGGGAAGTAGCCCAGGCCCCTGCCCTGGGGGCCTCGTTTCCTTTGCAAACAGCCCCATCTGTGGAACCGCTCATGAAACGAAAGCAGTCCCAGAAACACGGAAAAGGATACGCTCCAAATATGAGCGCTGCTATTTCTGCGCGTAGGCGCGGACGTCATTTTTCATCTTAGTCTCTTTTGTCACTTGCATTTCCCACGGTGTGTCGTTATTGTTCAGATAAGCATAACGAGAGCCATTATTTCTCTAAAATCAAAACGTCCAGAAGCGGTGTTTTACTCCTTTGGTTGCCGAGTCCTTCCTGGGCTGTCGGTCTGTGCCGACACCGCGAGCTCTGGGGGCGCGAGCGGCGGGAAGGACCTGGCCCCACGCTATGCAGGTCGTAGGGAGCGAGGAAGAGACGTCGGATAAGCCTGTAGACAGTTAGTGCTCTGGCCACCTTGGGGCAAATTCACCAGGTGAGTGGAGGGTGCGGGGAGATCGTGTCACAGGGACCAGAGCACAGGAGGAAGGCTGTGTAGCCAGGCGTGTAACCAGGTGTGTAGCCAGGTGTGTAGCCAGGAGTGTAACCAGGTGTGTAGCCAGGCGTGTAACCAGGTGTGTAGCCAGGAGTGTAACCAGGTGTGTAACCAGGCATGTAACCAGGCGTGTAGCCAGGAGTGTAACCAGGTGTGTAGCCAGGCATGTAACCAGGCATGTAACCAGGTGTGTAGCCAGGTGTGTAACCAGGCATGTAACCAGGCGTGTAGCCAGGAGTGTAACCAGGTGTGTAGCCAGGCGTGTAACCAGGTGTGTAGCCAGGTGTGTAACCAGGTGTGTAACCAGGCGTGTAGCCAGGAGTGTAACCAGGTGTGTAGCCAGGCGTGTAACCAGGTGTGTAGCCAGGTGTGTAACCAGGCGTGTAACCAGGCGTGTAGCCAGGCGTGTAACCAGGTGTGTAGCCAGGCGTGTAACCAGGTGTGTAGCCAGGTGTGTAACCAGGCGTGTAACCAGGCGTGTAGCCAGGAGTGTAACCAGGTGTGTAGCCAGGCGTGTAACCAGGTGTGTAGCCAGGCGTGTAACCAGGTGTGTAGCCAGGTGTGTAACCAGGCATGTAACCAGGCGTGTAGCCAGGCGTGTAACCAGGTGTGTAGCCAGGCGTGTAACCAGGTGTGTAGCCAGGTGTGTAACCAGGCATGTAACCAGGTGTGTAGCCAGGAGTGTAACCAGGTGTGTAGCCAGGCGTGTAACCAGGCATGTAACCAGGTGTGTAACCAGGTGTGTAACCAGGTGTGTAACCAGTCCGTGTAACTAGGCCGTGTAGCCAGGGCGTGTAACCAGGGCATGTAACCAGGCCACGTAAGTCCCAGCGCAGCCGCCTTGGTAAACGCTGTGGCCATCCCTGGTCTCTGCGTCGGCTCCGAGTCCTTTGTGGTGGGAGCAGAGGTATTTATCGTGTCTTCTATTGCAGGAAGATGCGACTGTTCCCGTCAGCGATGTTGTTGAGTAGGTTAATTTTGTTTCTGCAAAAGGAGCTGCTGAAGGTCCAGCCGGGTCGTGGTTCACTTGGTCTGTCTGTCCCGCGGGCGCTGTTCCCCCAGAAGTGGCTGACGTCCTCCACACACCCGTGGCCGGGCGGGTGATGCGGCCGCTGGGCTGCAAGGCCCCCCTGTGGGTCGTGACGCCCCACCTCGTTTCTCCCCAAGGACATGTTGAAGAACACGCCCCGCGGACACCCGGACAGGCTGCCTCTCCAGATGGCGCTGACGGAGCTCGAGACGCTAGCGGAGAAATTAAACGAGAGGAAGAGAGACACTGACCAGCGCTGTGAAATCAAGCAGATCGCAAAGGCCATAAACGAGCGATACCTGAACAAGGTTGAGGTTCCGTTCACGTCTGTGCTGAGCTCGCCTGCTTCACTAACGAGCCCTCCCGGTGTCAGCGCTTCTCACTAACCCCTGGGGCCTTCGGGGCAACTCCCGGGGCCCAGCCTCTTCCCGGGGAGCTGATGGCGGGTCCCCAGGCCCGGAACCGCTTACGCTTCGGAGTCTGCGCGTTCCTCAGAAAAGGGGTTCACGGGTTCATCGGTCCTCGAATGGACTTAGGACCCCCAGAAAGGTGGAGGGCCCCTCTTTCCGCTGAACTGTGCTTACAAGTGCATGATTCCATTCTCGATGCTCCTCGCTAACGCACCGTATACATTGACGTGTTCCGTTTGTCGGGGCGGTGCGTGGACGCAGCCGTCCTCACGGGCAGAGAGACGCAGGTGCGCGCCCCCTGGGAGCTGTGTTCCAGCCTCCTGTCCGCGACGGTGCCTGGTCACGCCCAGTGTCCCCGGTTCACAGGAAGGGGTTCACTCGCATGAGCCGGTTACATAGCTACATGGAATGTTCACGGTTGGTCAGGAGGGTGAATTTCCTAACCCTCAGTGACACTCTGTCTTTTATCTCAAAGAAGTTTATTGTGATACATTTTGAGCAAGAGACTTTTTTCTAATTCTCCAGAAGACGTAGGGATTTTTTGGGCGGACAGTCGCATTACACAAGCGTCTCTGTTTAACGTCATGCTTCCCGATGGTCCTTGCTTTGGAAAAGGGTCAGGGGCCCGCGAGGGTGGGTGACGCCTTCTTCCCGTGGGCAGTCAGGGACGGCGAGACCGTGCGCTGAGGGCGCGGACTCTCTAGGGCGCGGACCCACTGTAAGTCGTCACTTCACAGTGACACAAAGCTCCCTCCCAGGGGACTCCGGGTGTCTGTGGGCTCCGGGGACTGAAATAAGTCTCCGGAGGAGTGGCTGATGGAGCCGTGCCGTCCGCGGGGGAGTAACCTGACAACAGAGCCAATTTCAGGACGAACGCTCCTGTGGACAGTGGTCAGTGCAGGGGGCTGACCAGCTGCGGGCAGGTCCGGGAGGAACGGAGTGTTTACTCGAAGTCACGTAGGCGGAAGGAATAGGCAGCTGACAGGTGCCCCGTCGATGTCTCTCAGCCACAGACGTGTCCACGGGGAGTCAGGGTCCTGTCACCTTCAGAGTGGCCGAAACCCTGTCTGTGAAACCTGTCCTCACAAAGGGGAGTGTGGTCCCCCCTAAAGACGGCCGTGAAGCGCGGCCCCGCCTGCGCGCCGTGGAGACCCCTCACCCTTCTCTTTCCCGACAAACGCGGCCGTGGTCACTGGGTCACGTGTGACTTTGAATATCCAGCTTCTCAGCAGCGGAAACCGGTACCTCGTCCGATCCGACGACATGATCGAAACCGTCTACAACGACCGCGGAGAAGTCGTCAAGACCAAAGAGCGCCGCCTGCTGATGCTGAACGACGTGCTGATGTGCGTCACGGTCAGCGCCCGGTAAGGACGCGCTCCTCCCGGGGCTTCGCGAGGGCCCCACTGACTCTCACTCAGCCCCTGCCGTGCGCAGAGCTCCGGACCGTCCCGGGCAGGGGGAGACCGCGTGACGACCAAGCATGCTTGTCCCCAGTGGTCCCGCGTTCGTCCCCAGTCAGTGCTGGCAGGAGAGGGCGGCGGGGGCCTTTTCCTCAGACGTGGGCTGGGTGCTGGGCCTGGAGGCGGGGTTGCCCTCCTCCTGACCCCCCGACTCTGCAGAGTGCAGACCCCCCGTGTGCAGATCCTCCCTCCTCGCTGCTTCTGTCAGTGTGTCTGATGAGTGTGTTTCTTGTGGACCCCGACTGGGCACACTCAGCTGTGTAGAGCCCCCCCAGCGGGATGGAGCCCCCCAGCAGTGTGGAGCCCCCTCAGCAGGGTGGAGCCCCCTTCAGTGGAGTAGAGCCCCCCTAGCAGGGTGGAGCCCCCCCAGCGGGATGGAGCCCCCTCAGCAGAGTGGAGCCCCCCCAGCAGTGTGGAGCCCCCTCAGCAGGGTGGAGCCCCCTTCAGTGGAGTAGAGCCCCCCTAGCAGGGTGGAGCCCCCCCAGCGGGATGGAGCCCCCCCAGCGGGATGGAGCCCCCTCAGCAGAGTGGAGCCCCCCCAGCAGGGTGGAGCCCCCCAGCGGGATGAAGCCCCCCCAGCAGGGTAGAGCCCCCCAGTGGGATGGATCCCCCTCAGCAGGGTGGAGACCCCCAGCAGGATAGAGCCCCCCCAGTGGGATGGAGCCCCCTCAGCAGGGTGGAGCCCCCCAGAAGGGTGGCGCCCCCCCAGCGGGGTGGAGCCCCCCAGCAGGGAGAGGGTTTTGGTCCAATGTCAGCGGCGTCTCCATCTTCGAGATGTGCCCTCGAATTCAGCCCAAGTGGGCTGGACACGGAAATGGATCCTCTGATGTCAGCGGGGTGAGGGGGCTCCAGTGCCCCCTGGCTCCCCGTGAGCTCTGGTGTGAGGGATGACCTCCACATGTTGGTTAATACACACACACGCACATACAGACACGTGCACACATGCACATACAGACACGTGCACACACGCACATACAGACACACACACACACATACACACACGCATACACGCACATGCCTTGAGGAAAAGCATCGTGAGAAGTAAGAAGAACGGCTGTGTCTGGGTGTTCTCGTCCGACTGCACGTGTGTTCATGTTGCTTTGTGTGTTTGCTCCACGTGTGATGAAGGGGAACTCTGTATGGGTCATGGTTTTTTTCCATTTAATTTTGCATACTCAGCGAGAATTGTAATTGTGGAGGACAGGGTATGATTTTGTTTGTAGTCCTCACCCGAGGATATTTTTCCATTGATTCTTGGAGAGTGGAGGGTGAGAGGGAGAGAGAAACATCGACGTGAGGGAGACTTGTCGATTGGTTGCCTCCGCATGCGCCCTGCCTGGAGCTGGGGACCGAACTGCAACCCAGGTACGTGTCCTTGACCGGGAATCAAACCGATGACACTTCGGTGTGAGGACAGACGCTCTAACTGCTGAGCCACGCTGGCCGGGGCGACCTGGTACAATTTGATTTTATTAAAAGGGTGACGCCGTAGCTAAGAGTAAGGAAGGTTTTAGAGCTGACCCTCGTGAAGCGTGACGGGGTCGCACAGGAGTTCCTGGTGGGCAGTAGTGGCCGGACGCTCGGCATCTGCTCAGATAGCCGCCCAGCCTCGGCCGACTAGCCCTTCCCGGCTCTCGGAAGGTGTTACACTGCAGGGGCTCCCCTGTTCTCCTCCAGAGGCTCCCCGTTCTCTAGGGGCTCCCCATTCTCCTCTGGGGCTCCCCGTTCTCCCCCAGGGGCTCCCCTGACCTCTGCTTGCTCATCTGATTGGGGGCTCGTGATGCGGCGATGGCACCGGCCCCTGCGACGCGGAGGCGGGATGTGTGGACAGCTCCGGGGTCTCCTACTGGAGTTCCTGAGGGTGAAAGTCTCGCGACCTCCCGTCATCGCTGACGGTTGTTGTTGCAGGAACTCCCAGGACAGCCACACGCTTCTGTCGGCCGGCCAGAGGCACCTGTTGAAGTGGAGTGTGCCCCTGGGGCAGGTGGCGGTGGTGGAGTACGGGGACACCGAGGGTGCAGCCGAGCACCCGCCCGAGAGCCTGGCGGTGGTGGCCGGCACGAAGCCACGTAAGTGCTGGGTCATGACGTGTCTGCAGACCCCCTGGGGTGGGAAGCGGGTGGGAGACGCGGTCGTCAGCGTTGGCGGGTTGACCTGCCTGATCGGTCTGACCTTGGGACTCAGCCCTGGGCGGGCCATGGGCACCTTGGGTTCACGGTGAAGCCCCCTGCGTCTGGGCTGTTCCCCATCACAGTCAGGACTGGGGCTCTGGTCCTGCGTGTGCACCTCCCCAGCGCGTGGCGGTGGCCCTCGGCTATGGACTTCCCGGGGTAAAGGGGGGGGAGGGGTCACGCACTTTGGAAAGACCGCAACAGTTGCATAAGCTGTAGCCGTTGTTTCTGGATGGTCTTCAGACTGTAGAGCTTGAACTCAGTAGCTGTTACTTTCTCCTTCTCCCCTATGTTTTATTTTTAAATCCAAATGAAACCAGGCTGAGCCTCATCGCTGCCTGGCCCCTGCCCCTGAATTTCAGAGCGTGCGGATCGCAGGAAAAGGGACTTCCCGGAAGTCCCATCACACGTTCAGTGAACAGTGCCAAGTGCGCAGTCACCTTCCAGGCTGTTTCTCAGGCACTCGGAGGGTCCCTCAGAAGCTTGAACTCTTCGCCGGGTGCCCACATTCCCCGGGATTCAGAGGAGCCCGGGGCAGGGGAGAGAGCAGGCGTGTCCAAGGCGTGGTCAGTGGGTAGGGGACTAGATGCCCCGGCCGTGCCCCCCCCCCCCCCACATCGCTGGTGAGATCCAGCCCGCCCACGGGAGAGGAGCCCAGAGAGCCTCCAGGTCCTGCGGGGACTGGGCAGCTCCCGCTCCGGTGGCGGCGTCCTTCCGGGAGGCAGGGCTGAACACCTGAGTGACCGGCGCACACTCCCCCACCGAGACCTCGCTCCGCCTTTGTCCGAGGACCGCCTCCCGTGGTTTCAGGGCATGCGTGGTCGACACCACGGACGAAGCCAGAGCGAGAGAAAGACAGCCAGCGACTAGCTGGTCCCTGAGAGGGCTGAGCAGGGCGGTGGCTGAGGGGGTGACGCTGGCTTCCAATGGCGAGGGGTTGGGGTGCTGTGTGGGCAGGAAGACACCCAGGTCGGATTCTCCGGGCTTTGCCGGCCCGGTGACGGGATGTGACGCTGTCGGCGTTTACCGAGACGCTGGGCGTGCCCGCAGGTCGTTGGCACGTTTGCAGATGGTTCTGACCCGCCAGAGCCCTCAGGGACGGGCGGTGTGCTGTCCGGGCAGGTGCTGAGCCGCCAGGTCCAGGGTCTCGGAGTCTGGCCCCGGCTGCCGCCCACAGGTCCCAGGCTGTGCCGTGTCCCAGCCGAGAGTCTCCATGTGCTGGGCCGAGCGGCCCCGATTCTGTGGGATGGCCCCAGATTTCCCGACAGCCCTGGCTCCCCCTGCGCCCCATGCCTCTCGCCCTGCGTTTGTGAGGAGCTGAGGTAGACCCCTTGCTCTCAGCTGGTGCTGTGGGACTTTTCCGCTGCTTGGACGACTGTTCTGAGAGTCAGTATTGGGAAGTAGGGTCTGTTATTCAGCGTTGAAGACAGAGTGGGGCGCCACTGCCCAGCCACCCGTGCCCGTGGGAGCTGCGTGGCCGCCCTCCGTGGGGCCTGGCCGGAGCTGTGGGCAGGAAGCTTCACATCCCTGAAAAGCACCGCGTGGAGCGTGCCTGAGCCTTGTAGTGTTCGTCTGCGCGTAACTTTTCTTGGGTGCCCTTGGGTGTCTGTAGGTGTCTGTGGATGTCCGTGGGTGCCCGTGGGTGTCTGTGGGTGTTTGTGGGTGTCTTTTGGTGTCCGTGGGTGTCTGTGGATGTCCGTGGGTGTCTGTGGGTGTCTGTGGGTGTCTTTAGGTGTCTGTGGGTGTCCGTGGGTGTCTCTGGATGTCCGTGGGTGCCCGTGGGTGTCTGTGGGTGCCCGTGGGTGTCTGTGGGTGTTTGTGGGTGTCTTTAGGTGTCCGTGGGTGTCTGTGGATGTCCGTGGGTGCCCGTGGGTGTCTGTGGGTGTTTGTGGGTGTCTTTAGGTGTCCGTGGGTGTCTGTGGATGTCCGTGGGTGTTTGTGGGTGTCTTTAGGTGTCCGTGGGTGTCTCTGGATGTCCGTGGGTGTTTGTGGGTGTCTTTGGGTGTCTGTGGATGTCCGTGGGTGCCCTTGGGTGTCCGTAGGTGTCTGTGGGTGCCCGTGGGTGTCTGTGGGTGTTTGTGGGTGTCTTTTGATGTCCGTGGGTGTCTGTGGATGTCCGTGGGTGTCTGTGGGTGTCTGTGGGTGTTTGTGGGTATCTTTAGGTGTCCGTGGGTGTCTGTGGGTGTCCGTGGGTGTCTCTGGATGTCCGTGGGTGCCTGTGGGTGTCTGTGGGTGTCTGTGGGTGTTTGTGGGTGTCTTTAGGTGTCCGTAGGTGTCTGTGGATGTCCGTGGGTGCCCGTGGGTGCCTGTGGGTGTCTGTGGGTGTTTGTGGGTGTCTTTAGGTGTCCATGGGTGTCTGTGGATGTCCGTGGGTGTTTGTGGGTGTCTTTGGGTGTCTGTGGATGTCCATGGCTGCCCATGGGTGTCTGTGGGTGTTTGTGGGTGTCTTTAGGTGTCCGTGGGTGTCTGTGGATGTCCGTGGGTACCCGTGGGTGTCTGTGGGTGTCTGTGGGTGTTTGTGGGTGTCTTTAGGTGTCCGTGGGTGTCTGTTGGTGCCCTTGGGCGTCCGTAAGTGTCTGTGGATGTTTGTGGGTGTCTGTGGGTGCCCGTGGATGTCCGTGGGTGCCTGTGGGTGCCCCTGGGTGTCTGTTGGTGTCTGTGGGTGCCTGTGGGTGTCTGTGGGTGCTTGTGGGTGTCTGTGGGTCCTCTGGCATTTCAGGGTCTCTTTCCGTCCCCAAAGCAGTGACTTGGTGCCCCCCCTGCTGACACCACTGCACGTGCCCAGACCCCTGTGGCCTGGCCGTAGGGAGGTGCTAGCAGGAGGGACAGGACTTGGGGACAAGGGAGTTTGCCGTCATGACCACAGTGAGCGAGCAGAGGCCACGGGTCCTTCAGCTCTGAGCAGGAGGCTCCAGGAGCGAGAAGCGGGAACAGGCCCCTGGGAACCAGTTTGGGCAGGTCCTTCCACAGAGAGCAGGATGGGCGGGGGAAGGGCAGAAAGTGGGGGACTCCCCCTGAAAGTTCCGAGCCCCCCAAACAAGCACACTGACAAAGGACAAGCCCAGGAAGGAGCAGAGACGAGAGAGAAGCTGCAGGGAGAGGCTCTGGTTCTCGGACAGAAGTGCGCTCGGCTGGGGCGAGCTGGACCGGGGGTTGGGACCCAGATCCGATCCGTCCAAAGTGGAGGCGGACTGAGAAGCCGTCGCCGTCATTTTAAAACATGAGACTGCTTCCGTGAAAGCCCCGCGTCCCACTCTTCGGGGCGTGGCCAGCAGCGTGCTGGGCGGCGTGGTTCCGGGGATCACACTGTGAGCACAGCGACCAGTGTCGAGGTTGATCAGACGCTCCCCTCCCCTCCCCTCCCGCCAGGCTTTGTCAGCGGGGCTCCGTGTCCCAGGGCAGGGACAGCACTGTGTCCTGTTGAAGCTTTGCTGACCTCATCCCTGACCCTGCCCCGCTGAACTTCACCTTGGGGATGCCCGGGCGGGAGGGGGCGGGGCCCGTTGTAGTGACTTCAGTGATTCGAGGTGCGCAGTTCAGGGCGGCTTGAACATCGCAGGGCCCCTGGTGGAGGAGAGGTCGGCTCCCTGGGTGCTCCGGGGAGGGGAGCTGTGTGCCTTCATCTGGAGGGGGGCTGGAACAGCGTGCGGGGGTGCGGGGTGCAGCGCCGTGTCTCCCGTGTAACCTACGAGCGTCCAGGTTTTCCTGAGTCCCGGGGCTCCCAGAACCATGGACGTTCTCGGGCAACTATGGAGACAAGACGTGGCCAGCCTGCGGGTCTGCTCTGGCGCCTCGAACAGTCTCCTTAGTTCTCCTTCAGTGAAAATAAGTTTGCTGCTTGATTTTGGGATGTGGAACTTTTCTAGATTAAAACACAGACTTCTGGAAGGGAGGGCCTGAGGCCTGGAGCCTGAGGGGCGGAGTCCTGGTCCCTGTGGGCTCCACGTTCGGCCCAGCGCCCCCCCTCTCGCCGCCCGGGGCGTGCTCAGCCTCCACAACACCTCTGCTGAGAGCCCGCCGGACGCGGAGGTTTCCCAGGACCAAGCTGCCCAGGAATCCCGCCCACACAGTCGTCCCTTGTCTGCCCCTGGATTCCATCCACTGGGCAACCCGCGTGTTCCCCCAGCGGCAGAGGTTTCCATGGAGACGGAAGCCCCGTGGTGACAAAGGACCCAGAGGGGCCCTCGGACGTGGGTGATCGCCTCTGCACAGGGCAGGGCCGTCACTCAGCCTGCTGGGCGCTGTGACTCGGCCTGGAGGTCACTCAGCAGAAGCTTCTATGTGCCGATTTGCTGTTTCGATACATTCGGCCAGAAAAACAAATCCTTTGCTCAGCCTCAAGTGACGTTGGAGAAGCCGCTCGCCGCTGTGCCTGGTGACCCAGGAGACACTGTCTCCGTGGGCGTGGTCTCTGCTCAGCAGGACGTCTGCCTCCTGTTCCTTGTGTCCCCAGCACGCTCTTTATGAGGTACGCTGTCCGACCAGGAAACTCGACGCCGACCCAGCCGTCTCTAAGGGCCTCCCTGCGCGGCTGTCCGTCCACCTCGGAGACGCCGGTTTCACTGGCGTGTTCTCTGCGTTATGGTGGCTTCAGCCCGAGGAGGAAATATTTCTTTCCAAATTCAAGCCCCCAAGTCACAGGATCACTTTTACTCTGTGCCGAGTGTAGGACTCAAGAGGAGATGTGGGCAGAAGAGTAAAGTTACTGTCGTGCCTGTGACTTCATCACAAGGCTGGCTCACCGGTTTGTCCTCTAAAGCTCACGGGGGCCCACGGGGGGACATCTGCAATATTTCACAATAAAAATGGATTTTAAATGGTACATATCTAAGTTACTGGCCAAAATGCCTTAAATTACAAACGTTTTATTATAAACATGAATTATCTACCGTTAAGGAGAAATTCAGTTGATGCGTGTGATCATTGGGTCGGCTTATCCCCTCCTCCTCCTGTGAAATTTTATGAAGATACTTGAGCTGTAACAATCGTAGAATCTGTCTAGATCGGTGACGAAAGCCAGGCCGCCTGAGCGCGTCGAGATCCGTCTGTAACCTGCGGTGCCGGCCAAGTCCAATGGCGTCAGGCGTCTCCGGATTCACAGGGATCTGACCTACGTGGACGGGACGTCCCGTGTCTTTCCGTTTCACACACGTGCACCACGTCCGTGGAGGACGGGACCCGCACGGGGTAGGACCCGGGGCCCCGTCACACCTGTTAGGACTCCAACGTCAACAGCAGCACCTTCGACTGCTGGGCGGCCGCACACCGTCCCCCTGGTTCTATGTACCGACTTCTTTACGTTAATTCACAGCATGTTTACACTTCAAACTACTTTTAGCTATTAACACACCGTGTGTGACGGCTGCGCCAGGTGAACTGTGGGCAGGTCGCGGGACCGTGAGCCGGGCCGGCCCAGGCGCCATGTCCAGGGAGCGGCTGCCCTGTTCCACCTGCCTCCTCTCCTGCCTGGACCTGGAATCGGCGACTCGGGCAGCACCTTGCTACAGAGAAGGGACGAGAGGCCGGCGTCTCTGCACCCCGGAGCCGCTCGGAGCTCCGCCCGCGCCATGTGGCCTCGGGCAGTGCCCCAGCCCAGCCTGCTGGCTGTCCTCGCCGGCCCGAGACCTCGCTTCATCCCTCTTTCTTGGTTTGACTCAGAGAAGGCGCCTGGGAGCTCGTTCTCGTGTCGGGCGAGCCTGGGACCTCTCGCCACCAGCACTGACTCCACCGTGTTGTCCAAACACCACGAGAAGTGACGCACAGGCGTCAGCTCTGAATCGTGGGACGGTCTCGAGAAGAACCTAGAAGTGCCCCGACTGGTTTGGCTCAGCGGCTGGAGCGCTGGCCTGTGGGCTGAAGGGTTGCGGGTTCGATTCCTGGTTGGGGGCTCGTGTCTGGGTTGCAGGTTCAATCCTGAACCCCTCAAGGTCATGCGGGAGGCAACCGATCGATGTGTCCCTCTCACATCACTGTTTCTCTCTCCCTCCTTCCCTTTGTCTCTCTTACGAAAAAAAAAACTCAATGGGCCCTGGCCGGTTTGGCTCAGCGGTTAGAGCGTCGGCCTGCGGTCTGGAGAGACCCGGGTTCGGTTCCCGCTCGGGGCATGTACCTCGGTTGCAGTTTGTCCCCGGCCCTGGTTGGTCGTGCGGGTGGCAGCCACTCGATGTGTCCCTTTCACGTCGATGTTTCCCTCTCTCTCTCCCTCCCGCTCTACCTGAACAAAAAATGGAAAAATGTCCTCGGGTGAGGATTAACAAGAACAAAACAAAACTTACCAGTGTCCTTCAACACCTCAAGGCCACGAAAGACGAAGATGCCTCGGGGCTGGCCTACATTGAGGGGGTTCCGGAGGAGAACCAGCTCCATGTCGAGGGCCCGGGTGGACCCAGGGCCAGGAAGCCCCAGCTCTGGGCAGTGGGGACATGCTGGGGGGAGGGGCGCTGATCGGGGTGGCTTCCCTGCTGACAGAGGTGCTGTGGTTCCCTAGGATTTTAACCGCGGGCAGCCCCACTTTCCCATACATCTAAAATTATTTCAAAATAGAAAGGAAAGGTACAATTTCTAAATGCTTGAAAATATTTACTTTTTAAAAACTGGAAATCAGCTGGAATTTACGTCCGTGTCTTCTCCCCTCGGCCCCCGCCTGACGCGTGGCCGCCTTCCATTTGCTCCTTCCGCAGACAGAGTCTACGTGGGGCCCGGGCAGCTGTACCAGGACCTGCAGGACCTACTGCACGACCTCAACGTGGTCGGTCAGATCACGCAGCTCATCGGGGACCTGAAGGGACACTACCAGGTACTAGCCGGAGCCACGTGGTGGCAGATTCTTTTCCCACTTCTAACTGGTGGCCAGCACGTGGCACTGCACGTGGCACCTCACGTGGCACCTCGTGTGGCACCTCGTGTGGCATTGCGCGTGTTGCAAGCTTAGATCACGTTCTCAGTAAGACCGAGCAGGTTGTTTTCCCTGGTTGGACGGGGGGGGGGGGACCCGGTCAGTGGGACTTTGCCGACCTGTGTTGGGTCCACGGCAGAAGCACCTCGGCGCCCACCGTGCAGCCCGGCTCCCAGGGTTTGTTTCTCGTCATCAGACACGAGTTTTCCACGTGGCAGCCCCCCCCGCCCCGTGGCCTGTCTCACTAACACTTGCCGTGGGCTGCGTCCCCTGCCAGAACCTGAACCAGGCCGTGGCCCACGACTGGACGGCAGGGCTGCAGAGACTGGTGCTGAAGAAGGAGGAGGAGATCCGAGCGGCCGACTGCTGCCGGCTGCAGCTGCAGCTCCCGGGCAAGCAGGACAAGTGAGCGCCCGACGGGCCCGCCTCGCGCCTCCTGGCCGCTGACCCGGCCGGCGCTGGGGAGCGTGCGGCTGAGCGTGTCCGTGACGTGGGTCTCTGTGCCTCCGGCAGGTCCGGGCGGCCCACCTTCTTCTCGGCCGTGTTCAGCACCTTTGCGCCTGTCCTGAAGGAGTCGTGGCTCAGCAGCCTGCAGCTGGCCCAGCTGGCCCTGGGTGAGCGCTGGCGTCCCCTCGACGGGCGCGGGCGGGCGCGGGCGGCGCGCTTCCCGTCCTCCGGAGCTTCCTGCACGATGACACAGGTGCCCCAGAGGACAGTCAGGCTGCAGAGGGATTGACCGTGGTCCTCCACGCCCCGAGAGCGCTTTTCAACAGGGAAGCTGACCCCCGCGCAAGGCGTGGGACAGTTTGGCATTTAGGGGGCGTCAGGAAAAGCTCTCACTGTTACAGAAAAACCCGTGTTGGCCAATCTGTGTTTGGCACAAGCAACACCCTGAGCCAGGAGTCGGGTCTGGTCCCGTCGGGTCTGGGTCCGCAGGGCAGGAACCAGGGTTTGTCGCGGCCTCTGCTCTGTCACCCGCTTGTGCGCTGGATGTCCTGGCCAGCACAGGCGGCTGGGCGTCATCATCGGTTTCTTGCTCCTGTGTCCTTTTAGTCTTTTTTGGAACACTCGGGGCGGGGAGAAACAGGTTCACAGTGTTATTACAACTTACTGTATCGTTTTCCACACGGACAGTGAGCCCCCTTCTGCCCCGCCCTGCACATCCCGCTGGCCGTGTTGACAGGTCGGCGTGGGAGCTCCTCGTTCACACTCGGCTCACGCCGGGCTCGGGCGGGTCCTCTCGGAGGCAGACAGGTCCCCTGGTCACGCGATCCCCCGACAGTAGCAGCCAGAGGAGCTGTGTCTGTGGGAGCCACACGAAGCCCCGCTGTGAGCTGCGGGCCGAGCCCGAGGGCGAGGGAGTGGACGGTGACCCGCCTTCCTCTCCCCCGGCGCAGTGGTGTGATCTGCCGGCCGGGCTCAGGGTGACTCCGCAGAGGGCGGCTCTCTGCAGAGGGGACGCTGGTTCTAAACAAGCCCCTTCTGTCTCCACGCGAGCGCCATGCTCCCGGCCGGGGCGAGCGCTCCCTTGGGTGGGAAAACAGGCTCCCTGTTCTAAGACTGCTCGCGGGATCCTGAATTCAAACATCTCCGCCGCTTTAGAAACATGAGCAAACATAGCCCGGGGTGTTCACGTGGTGAGGCCACGGTCTGTCACTGGCGTGTGGCCACGGGGCAGTGCTGTGCGGCCGTCCTGGGAGGAAAGGTGTCCCTGCTCCAGGAACAGACTGGGACCCCCCCCCCCGGCACAACGTGGGCAGCCGGTCACTGCTGTTCTTGCCCCTTTCCCGACCTCGCAGAGGAGGACAACCACATGGGCTGGTTCTGTATGGAAGACGACGGGAACCAGATAAAAAAGGAGAGACACCCCCTCCTCGTGGGACGCATGCCAGTGACGGTGGCCAAGCAGCAGGAGTTCAAGGTGACAGGCGGGGTCCTCGTCCCGCTAGGGGGTGAGTGACGAGCAAGGGGCAGGGTCCTGATGCAGGGCCTCGGGTCCGAGAGGTGGCTCCTGCCCTCGGCCTGGGGTGCGTCTGTGAGAAAGGAGAGGGATGTTCCTTCTCACTCTGGTCTCCGGCGACACCCACACCCAGAGGTCGAAGGGGACCCTTCCCAAGGGAGATGCAGTGGGCAGGAAGGGGACAGGGGCCTCGCCCCCTCCACCCAGGAGCTGAGCCTGCCTGGGACACGTGCATGGCCCGTCCCAGCGGGCACTGGGGTCTGAAGATAAAAGACTAGAGATGGCAGCACCCACTTAGATATTCGCTTCTGAAAGTTAATGTCTAGGACGTGACCTTAATCTTCCCCGTTGGGTGAGTAGCGACCTGGGGTTTCTCTGGTGGAGGGTCGAAACCCGGCCATTGGTCTGGCATCATCGACGCCTTCTTGTCCCAGTGTAACGCGGGCGGTTGGTTCTCTTCCTTAGATCGAATGTGCGGTTTACAACCCGGAGCCCTGCCAGGGTCGTGGGGGCCAGCCGGACCCGACAGCCGCGGCCCAGGGCTTCCTGTGGGTAAGGCCTCTCGAGCTGGGGGAGGGGGCAGGGGCGCAGGCCTGGACCGGCTGCAGCTGCAGGGGCCAGTGTGTCCTGGGTTCTCTGTCCACGTCGTCATGACAGGGAGCCCATCGCTTCTGGAAAAGATGTCGGATTCTTAGGAATAAAAATGTTTTTCTCTTTTTTTTTTTTTCTCCTCCAAAACTTTGCCAGATTAAATTCAGTCCAAAGACAACCAGCCTAACCAGCCCTTGGATAAGTGTTTCTTCCGTGTGGGTGGCTTTCGCCCCCTTCCGAGACACTGCCGGCTTTTTACGCTGGAGACTTGGCAGTTACGGGAATGGGCTCCAGCAGAACACGGCACTGGGGCGGGCAGTGGGCATCTCCCTGGCGGGGGCCTGGTGTCTGTGTCCCTCCCCAGCTCCCCCAGGAGGGCCCCTCCCCAGGACCCAGGTCCTGCTCCCAGCAGGGGGCGCCATGGGGGGGGGCGGAGACCTGAGAGAGGACTTTTCATTGATCACCTGTAGCTGCCCCGCCCCAGGGCAGGGCAGGCAGTTCATCTTTCCCCAAGGGCTGCCCAGGCAGGAGGCTCATCTGTACCGGGGAAAACCCGGCAAGAATAGCGAGGGGATCCCCGCGCGTCCACAGCTGGCCGGAAGGGAGAGCAGTCTGGGAGAGCAAACACCCCAACCCACCAGCTCCCTCTTCCAGAGCCGGGCCCTCTCTCCCCTTAACAAGGCCTGACTGTGTCCCACTTAGAAAGTGGTTATATTTAACTTCAAATCAGACAGCTCTGCCGAGTGGCCTCACTGCTCCCCAGAGCCCGAGGGCGGGTCGCGGACACCTGGGCGCAGGTGTAGGGCAGGAGGGCCGCTCCGCCACCCCAGGGGCAGCTCACCTCTCCCTTCGCCTTGGAAACCCTGTTCCTTAGTTTACGGTTTCTCTGGTCTACTGGACTGTGAAATGACCTGCAACTGATTAAGCGGCCTTGTAAGACGTTAAATTGGGTGTGAATACCACTGTATAGGGCAAGGTATTTGATTTTTAAAGCATATAAAATGTGATCTTTCAAAACTCTGTTCTTGGTATCAGTTCAAAGGGGAAAATAACCTAGTTCGCCGTGGAAAGGGGCTGTTAGCGGATGTTCACGGCCCCTGACCTGCTAGCGCGGGGCTCGCGGGTGGGACCTGGCTCTGGTCCCGAGGTGCGGGGCCAGGTCTCGTGTGCTGTGGGCTCCCGGCTCAGTCCCCTGTCCCTCCGGGCCCAGATCGGGAGCTGCGCCAGCCAGATGGGTCAGATTGCCATCATCTCGCTCCACAACTCCAACCCCAAAGTCACCGAGTGCTTCAACGTGGAGTCGCGCATCCTCTGCATGGTGCACACGCCCGCGGAGTGGAGCCCGGAGCCCCGCCCCGCCACGGAGCCCGGGGCCGCGGCCGGGGGCGCACTGGGCGTCCCCACCGTCTGCCTGGGGACCGAGGAAGGAAGGTGGGTCTCACCCCCAGAGTCCCCATCTCGGCCGCTGTCACTCCAGTCTGAGAGGGGGAGCTGGGGAGGGTCCCACAGAAGCTTGTGTTTGGGGACAAACCGCCACAGTCCGCGCTAACACCGCCACGCGGACGGACACAGCCGGGGGGAGGGAGGCAGGAGGGTGGTTTCCCTGCGACCCAGACCTTCTCCCTTAAACACAAGGGAGAGGCCAAAGGGGGGGAGTCTTGAAAACGTGGTGCAAGTTCCTAGAAGGGGTGGGGTGGCGCCCCGTGGAGAGGCCTCGGTCCCGCGTGCGCCCTCGCCTTCCCTCCGCGGGTGCTCGGGGCGCCCCCCTCTCGCCGCGCCGCACCTTCCTCCGCGGGTGCTCAGGGCGCCCCCCTCTCGCCGCGGGTGCTCAGGGCGCCCCTCTCTCCCCGCGCCCGCGCCTTCCCTCCGGGGGTGCTCAGGGCGCCCCTCTCTCGCAGCATCTCCGTCTACAAGAGCAGCCCGGGCGCCAAGAAGGTGCGGCTGCAGCAGTTCTTCGCCCCCAGCAAGGCCGCGGTCCTGAGCTTGGCCTGCACGCCGCGCAGCCTCTACGCGGGCCTGGTGGACGGGGCCGTGGCTGTGTACACCAAGGCGCAAGGTGAGGGGCCGCGCGGGGTGGGGGGTTCTGGCCGGAGCCCGAGGCCAGGGGCGCTGCCTGGTGAGGCCGACTCCTGCCTGCAGGTGGCGCCTTCTCCCCAGGACGGCCCGTGGCAGCCTGGACGCTGGTCTCCTCCAGGCCCTACGAGGGCCCCCAGCCCGGTGCGGGCCCCACCCTCCTGACCTCGCCTGACCCCAGTCACCTCCCACAGGCCCTCCCAGGGCCACGCTGGGGTTAGGCTTCAGCTGCCCATTCACAGAGGGCCCTGCCCTGCCCTCCGGCCCCGGGCCCCACCCAGCGCTCTGCTGTCTCCACCTGAACTTTCTCCTGGGACCTCGAAGCTGCGTTTCCAAACCTGCACGTGTGGGTGCCCCCCGCCCCCCGTGTGCTCCCAGCCGTCCTTTCTCTCCTCAGCCAGTGGCCTCTGCCTCCACAAAGTGCTCCTGGTTCCTGTCCCCCCGACACCCCTCCCTCAGGAGCCCCGGTCCCACTCCCGTCACCCCCTCTGCCCAGGCCCCTGGCATCCTCTGTCCTTCCAACACACCAGGCCCTTCCCACCCAAGGAGCCGGCCCCAGCCAGCTGGTCCGTGTGCCTGGGAGGCTGTTGTGCCCTTGACCTTTGACCTTCAACCTCACCTCCTTGGAGAGGCCTTCTCTGATCACAGAGTACAGACTGACCTCAGAGGTCCTGGGGGTTTGGGTCCAGGGCTCCGGACAGAAGTGGGAACTGAACTGGGGACCCCACCTTTTCTCTTGGACGAGAGCGTGAAGCCTGGGTTTTCAGATGATACCTCAGCGAACGCTGGGTGTGGACCCTGGAGAGCTGGTTTTAATTGTTCGCAGGATGGTTGTATCAGCCACATTGGAAGTGTGTGTTGAAGCTTGCTTTGAAATATTTCTCTTTTTTTAAATTTTTTTTTCTTTTTATTGATTTTTAGAGAGGAAGGGAGAGGGAGAGAGAGATGGAAACATCGATGAGAGAGAGCATCTATTGGCTGCCTGCTGCACGCCCCCCACTGGGGATCAGGCCCACAACCTGGGCACGTGCCCTGACTGGGAATCAAACCGGCGACCTCTTGGTGCAGGGTCGACGCTCAACCACTGAGCCACACTGGCCAGGCTGAAATATTTCTTTATCATTCTCTAAGTTGTCCTTTGACTCACACCACATGCACCGTGTGACAGACCTCATCAGTAGGTCTCAGAATATTTTCAGCCCAGAATACTTATTATTTCCTGTGTTTCAGGAATAGAGCAAGTTCCTTATTTCCACTGAAGACGTCTCTTCTTCCCATAATGCGGTAGACATCAAGGGATACTTCTAAGTAAAAGCAAGCGTGGGATATTTAAACATTTGCCAAATTGCTTTGGTACAGTTTCTTTTAAGATGACGGAATAATTTTACATATATTGTCGTTGTAAACACCAGTCTGCCACATGCTGTGCTGAGCTTTTAGCTGCATCATCACATTGTGAATTCTCACAACCACCTTGGAGGCACGTGGCAATATTGTGCCTGTTTTGCTGAGAAGGAAACGGAGGCTTAGGGTGAATCATGTCCAGGGTGCACCGCACGGCGGGGCTGGGTCGGCTCGGGCCTGCTGACCAGAGGAAGGCTCCGTGTCTAGTCGCCCGGCTGCTGGTGGACACAGTGCACGTCGGGGAAGTGGGGACACCCAGAGCCAATCCGAGTGTCAGAGCCACAGATGCCGCTTTCGTGGTCTGTTATTCAGGGTGATCTGGGCTCCGTCCCCCAGCCCCTGTGCGCGGACAACTGACCATGAAGGAGATTGACAGAAGTATTTCCTTTTAAGACGGAACCTGGGACCCCGAGCCTCAGGAGGTGATGAAACTGGGTGTGCTGCCCGTCAGGAGCCTGCTGGTGGCCGAGGACACTCTGTGGGCAGCTTCCGGGGGTCAAGTTTTCATCATCAGCGTGGAGACCTACGCCGTGGAGGTGAGTGGCAGGAAGTGACTGTGCCGAGTGGGGGGGTGCCCCCGGGACAGGTCTGATCACCGTCGGGGGCAGGAGGTCAGCGCCTCCGGAACAGGTCACTCGGCAGCCCTGAGGCCAGAGGACATTCCTTCCTGATGAGCGTAGAAAGACAGGGTCGCCTAGAAAACTCCACTGACCCTTGGCTGCCACTCCCCACGGGAGCGAGTCCTCCCCGCTTACTGCAAAGACCGCGTTCGGTGGGGACGTACCACCTTCTGGGCCACCCGAGCTCACCTTCGCCGGGAGTGGCGGTTCAGACCCGAGCGGAGGGCGGGCAGACAGTCACCACTGGGCAAGGGGGAGCTGTGGTCAGGCCCCGCCCCGTTCTGCAACATTCGAGGAGCGTGCTGTTGAGATTGCAGGTCACATCTGGGTGTTCAGAGAGCAGGGCGCTGGCGTCCCTGTCTGGCCGGGAAGACGTCTCAGGGCCGCACCAAGCTCCTGGCTGCCATAATAAAGCAAAGCATTTGGTAGCTATAGAACCTTTTCTTTTTCCACATTAATATGTGTACGTATCAACATTTTTATGAATTAAAAACTGGGACCTGGCTGGTGTGGCTCAGTGGATGGAGCATTGTCCATGGACTGAGAGGTCCCGGTTCGATTGCGGGTCAGGGCACATGCCTGGGTTATGGGCTCGATCCCCAGTAGGGGGCGAGCAGGAGGCAGCGGATCAATGTTTCTCTCTCTCTAAAAAAATCAACAACAGAAAATATTTTTAAAAACCCCGGGGAAAGATATGCTGGGCGCCGGCCGCATCTGTGACTCAGAGTGGATGTCGTCAGTGCAGAGGGAATTCCTACTATGCTTTCAAGAGAGAAAACAGCTAATGGAAAATGTCAGACACGAAAGGCAGCTCACAGACCACACACACCTCAGCCTCACTGAAACCAGGAACCGATTTTCAGTGGGCATCGGGAAGGTGCTGTGCGCTGGGCACAGGCTGCAGGGCCGGCGCGGAGGGTGCGGGCAGGTGTCTCCAAGGCAGCCCCGTGTCCCCATTGGCGCTGACAGCCGCACGGCCGTCCCTGGCCATCCCCCCCGGCTCAGCTGGCACAGCATGCTGGGAGGTTCACTGCCCTGTCGTCTGGCCTCACAAATAAGTGAGCCCAGTGTGGGGGGCTGGTAATGAGGGGTGTGCTCTGCGCATGGGCAGCGTGGGTGGGAGGGGCACGTCGTGGGGAAGGGGTGCAGCCGCCCTGGGACTGCCCGTCGGAGGGACGCGGCGGCTGCCACCAGCGTCGTGTGTTAGCCGTCCTCCGTGGTCGTGTGGCGTGTGTGTGTTCGTGTGTGTGCTCTTGCCACAGCACAGAAACTTCTGAAAAGACAGATCGAAGCTGTCACTTCTAAGCAGGGGGTGGGATGGCAGAGAAAGGGTTGGTTTTCACTGGCCTTTTGAATGTTTTAGCCACGTCACATATCACTTTTATTTATTTATTTATTGTTTTATCTTCACCTGAGGACATTTTTTTTTTTTTTTTAATCCTCAGCCAAGGACATTTTTCCATTTTTTGTTCAGGTAGAGTGGGAGGGAGAGAGAGGAACAGAGAGAGAGAGAGAGAGAGAGAGACATCGACGTGAAGGGACACATCGAGTGGCTGCCACCCGCACGATCGACCAGGGCCGGGGACAAACTGCAACCAAGGTACGTGCCCTTAGCGGGATCCGAACCCGGGTCTCTCAGGATCACAGGCCGACGCTCTAACCGCTGAGCCAAACCGGCCAGGGCACCTGAGGACATTTTTGCATTTATCTTTAGACAGAGCATGAGGGAGAGAGAGGGAGAGAAACATTGATGTGAGAGACACATCGAGTGGTTGCCACCCGCATGACCCCAACCGGGGCCGGGGACAAACTGCAACCGAGGTACGTGCCCTTAGCGGGAACCGAACCCGGGTCTCTCTGGTTCGTGGGCTGACGCTTCAACCGCTGAGCCAAACCGGCCAGGGGTTACTTTTATTTTTAAAAACCTCGTATACCTCATTATTTTCTGTCTGTCTATGACCATCTCTTACCTCGGTTCTTCCCTAAGTGAACTCCAATCACGGGCATGTTTTTCAGCCTATGGAATGAATGTCTCAAGAATGAGATTTCAGACGAGATTCATAGGAGGGTCCCTTTCCCCTCTGGGGCTCCCGAGGCTGCGTCTCCCCTGACTCGGGGACACTGGGGTGTCTGCAGGTCCAGACTCTCCTCTGGGGGGTCAGGTTACAGGGGCAGAGACTTTTAACCACTTCGCTGATATTTCACGAGACACATTATAAGAAGTTCAGGACATATTTGGTGGCGTGTTCTGTATTCTCAAAGTGGGACGAAGCCTTCAGTAGCTCCTTATGTTGTAGAACCTGGGCAACGGTGGTCAGCGCCACTGCGTCCATGCAGACAGGGTGGACAACAGGGCTCTGTGACGAATCACCAGGTCCCACACCAGGGGCAGGGGTTCAACCAGGAGCTGGGTCCCCACAGACGCCAGGCGGAGGCCACTCCTGTGGGACCACCCATAGCTGTGCTGTCCCTCTCGTTTTGACGCGACCTTCCCTGTGTCCTGCGGGACCCAGCCTCCCAAAGCCGACAGCCTCGGTCAGTGGGACACTGGGTAGGAGAGGGGTTGTGCGGCTGAATGTCAGGGCAGGACGGAAACCCCTCAACCTGTTTTTGCCCGGTATCTTATAGCAACCTCTCTCTACTATCAGATACTTTTTTATTTCATGTGTCCTTGGGGAAGGGGACCTTCAGCCCCCCGTGGACCAAATACTGAGCCAAGCCCTGCACACCAGCCGTCATCCGAGTCGGCACATAGAGGGCACCCAGCACTGGCTGTTCTTTATTACTGCGATACGTTATTTGAACGAATATAATCTACAAGAGACAGAAACGACATTTTCAATCTGCATCTGGGTTCCTTTTCACAGAGCAGGAATGACAATATAACAATCTTTCTTTAAAACATTTCTCCAAAAACAATGCATTGATTTTCCCCCCATAATTTACACCAAACATCTGGCCCGCGGTCTCTACAGCTCCTGCCAGGGGCTCCCCGGCTGACGTAATGTTACATTATGACCTTGTAATCAAAACATTGTTTCCACATGTCCCAGAGACTTCATATGCTATAAATCTTGGCGACTCAGAAGTAATATATTTGGACCCAAATAAAAGTCTCCTTTCTTTGCACTTTTAGCACCAAGACGAGTCAGTGCATTAATAGAGAGAGAAGCAGAAATCTGCTCCCTTTGTCTGTAAACAACTTGTTGTGGGCCCTGCTGTGCGGGAAACCGCAGGGGGCTGGCCCAGCACAGGCCTCTCCTCCGGGGTGGGGGCCCCGCTGAGAGGCACGGTCCTGAGTGTGCCCGTGGGCGCGATAGAGTGGGTGTGGGCTGAGCAGGGCGCCAGGTGCAGGTGCTGATGGGAGAAGCAGCTCCGAGGCTCGAGTGTCCTAATGTGACGGCTGCCGTGTGGCGGCTGGTGCGTACAGGCGGGGACACGGGTGCGGCCCGGCGCTGTTTCTCTCAGTCGGGCAGCAGGGGGCGCACCACCCAGGGGTGCTGGGCCCAGCAGGTGTGGGTTAGAGAGAGAGAGAGGAGGGAGAGAGAAAGCCTTCCTCCTGCCCCCACGGGAGACGAGTGAAGGGATGGAGGAGACTCGGAGGGTGAGGTGGTGACTCTCTGCGTCCACTCCCTTCTTCCTGTGAGAGACAAGAGTTGAATGGTTAGGCAGGGGACAGACAGACAGCGCCAGGCCGACAGACAGCTGGGTCCCAAACCACTCACCCCAGGCCAGGCCCTCAGGTCGCTCGATCTACCAGCAGGTGTGGGTTAGAGAGAGAGAGAGGAGGGAGAGAGAAAGCCTTCCTCCTGCCCCCACAGGAGATGAGTGAAGGGATGGAGGAGACTCGGAGGGTGAGGTGGTGACTTTCTGAGTCCACGCCCTTCTTCCTGTGAGAGACAAGAGTTGAATGGTTAGGCAGGGGACAGACAGACAGCGCCAGGCCGACAGACAGCTGGGTCCTTAACCACTCACCCCAGGCCAGGCCCTCAGGTCGCTGGATCTCAGGGTGGCAGGGTCTGAGGCCCTGTCTGCAAACAGAACGCAGGCTGGGAGGAAGCAGGAGACAAGCCCACCCCAGGTGAAGTTTATCATTCCCGTCATCCCTCATCCAGCAGAGGTGCCATGTGCTTCCTAGGTACCGGGCTGGAGGAAGCTCACAGACTTACTGAGGTGCCAGAAGGGGTGTGGGTACCATGAAACTGAGGGTGACACCAGCCTGAGGGGTGTCTGGGGTCAGGACTGGCTGCGTCGTCTGCAAAACCCCATGCTCAGCAGTGATGACACATTTAAACGTGGCGGCCTCAGGCCCTCGAACCAAGGGCAGGGCCCTGGGCACCTGCACCTGCCGTGCACCCCAGAGGCTGGCCGCGCGGGAGGGGGAGGAGTTTGTTGGAAGGATGTCTCAGGGAGGAGGAGATGCGTGTCAGGAGGGGAGGAACTGCACGTTTTTCTCTTGCGCTGAGGCAGAGGGTGCGGGGGCTGGGGTGCTCAGAGGGACCGCCTACCTAGTACAGGAGCTCACGGCTCATCCCCTCGGTTCACTGGGCCCCTCAGGGCCACCTCCCCTCAGGAGGTCCATGGGCCGAGCTGGAGGTGCCCTTGACCCCTGCAGGCAGCACCGGGCCTTCTTTCTTGGAGCAGATGTGTGAGCGCTTTTCTCCGGACACCACCACGCCGTGCGCAGGGCGAGCCGCTGGGGCTCGGACGTGGGATGGATGTTGTGAAATGCGTGTTATTTTGCCAGCAGTTCAAAGGGGGTGAGAATGGAGACCAGAGGATGAACTGAGAGGGTCGCTGCAGGAGACTGAAGACTCCCCAAGTGGACAGGACAGGGGGATCGAAGCAGACTGCAGGACTGGAGACCCCCAGCACCAGGCAGTCCTTGAAGAAGGCGTGTGACCGTGAAGGGAGCAGATGGCAGCAGACGCTGCGTCAGCTCCCAGGGGAACGGGCACGGGGCGCTCCGGAAGCACCGCCGAAGAGAAGGGTGACTCCCCCGACCCACGGGAGGACGGAAGAGGAGTTAGCAGGGACGAGGGAGTACATACAAAGCAGCGAAGGGGGCGTGGACCTGCAGCGTCTCCTGGGAACGTTCGAGAAATGCTAATGCTGGGATCCAGGGCCAGCAGGCTGTGTTTTCCTGGCGTCCTTCAGAGGAAGTTTTAATCACGAATAGTTCAGTCAGACCCCAGAAGGTTCCTTTACCCCTTTGTGCTCAGGTGACACAATTTCCCAGCGGGCAGCTGCACTTCTGGCTGTCGCCTTTCTGTGCCCGAGCACTTTTCCAGGGCTGGTCGCTTCTGTTCTGAGCTGATGTGAGGAACCAGCAAGGTGCCGTCTGGTGCCCAGAATGGGCAGGTGCCTGGCTTTCTGCCCTCACGGGAGACGTGCAACCACGTGCGTAGAGGCTCCTGCCCATCCCTTCCCACCCCTCTCTGCGCTGGGACCCTTGAGAGTTTGGCGACAACCAGGGCCGTGGACGGTGAGGCGGCTGCCCGTCCTCCAGCCCTCGTCTTGTCTTGGCAACGGGGTTCCCCTGGAGGAAGGCAGCGGGGTTCCAGAAGAGCAAAGTGGAAACTCTTCCCCAGGAAGCCCGACAGAAGGCTGGCGCCCCATCTCTCCCCCGTGACGGTGGTGTGGGGCCACCAAACTGCCTCTGAAGCCCTGGTCCTCTGTCCCACCCCCTCCTGGCAGGGCTGCGGTGCTGACGGGTGGTCCTGGGCCTGCCATGCGCCCTCCTCCAGTCTGAGTCACTGCTTCGACCCAGAGTGCTGCTCTGTCAGGATGAAGGGGAAGTCACAGTGGCCGGTGTTTGTGCCGGGCAAACTGTTTTATGAGCCTCCTGAAGTTTGATCTGTCAACCAAAATTAAATTCCAGGCTGTAATAAAAGAAGAAAGCTTTTATTTGGGCAAAAGGATTGCAACCCGAGAGACGCAGAGTCAGGTAGGAACCCACCTGCGCTCTGCAGAGAACACAGAAAGCAGGTTATGAAGGGAAACCCAGGTGGGCTTCATGCAAATGAGGATGGCTGCTGGTGAGCAGGGATTGGTTTATTCTGTATTCAAATGAGGATGGCTGCTGGTGAGCAGGGATTGGTTTATTCTATATTCAAATGAGGATGGCTGCTGGTGGGCAGGGATTGGTTTATTCTGTATTCAAATGAGGATGGCTGCTGGTGAGCAGGGATTGGATTCATATGCAAATGAGGGGATTAAAACCACAGCAGAGATCAAGTCCTCCTGTGTCCACAGGGCAGCTGTCCTGGGTGTTTGTGGCTCAGCCTGGACAGTGCTGCAGCTGGTTAGCAACTTAGTAGCAGCTCTGAGGACCCAGAACTGACGCTCAAGATTGCACAGGCCCCGCCTCCTGGTAGCCTGGGACTCTATCTCCAGTGACCCTCTTAGGATGTTCATGCTATTTTAATATTTTTCTAACAAGACCCCCTCCAGGAAGCAGAAGGTGCCTCTGGGGGTTCAAACCTGGGTCACTAATTCAGAAGCTCTCAAGCTTGACAGCACAGCACTGTCTGGGGACCTCCTGGAGCAGGGCTGTGAGGATGGAGCCCCGGCCGACCTGGTCTGCTGGGGATCAGGGGGTGCCCCCAGGGCCCGGCCAGGGCAGGTGCTAACAGAGGGCAGGCCAGCCTGGGCTCCAGGAGCCAGGAGTGGTGGGACATGGGTCCTTCCTAAAGCCACAGTGACTCTGCGTCCCCAGCGCCCTCCACTCCTTCCCCTCCCCCAGCAGCCCGTGGGGGAGGGGCGTGAAGTGCAGCTTTCTCAGTCCTGGTCGCTGGGAGGTAGCCTGGCCCCGAAGGCCCTCATCTGCTGTGGAGGGCGGGCAGAGAAAATGAGACACACGTTCGATGGCCTGCGGAGTGCCTGGTTTGGAGTGAAGGTCCCTGGCTGGACATCCTGAGTGCATGGTCAGTGACCCGGGCTCCAGCGGACAGCCACAGGCAGGACCGTGGCAGGCCCAGAGCTTCGAGCAGGTCAGAGGGCAGGTTTCAGCCTGGCTCCTGATGCCCACCGATGCCCACCTGTCCCTTCTTCACGACTCCCCAGAGCCAGCTGGAGGCCCACCAGGAGGAGGGCATGGTGGTGTCCCACATGGCCGTTGCCGGCGTTGGCATTTGGATCGCCTTCACCTCTGGGTCCACTCTGCGCCTGTTTCACACAGAGACCCTCAAACATCTCCAGGACATCAACATAGCCACCCCTGTTCACCACATGCTACCAGGTAAGCGGGTGTGGACAGGAGGGTCCTGCCGGTGGAGAGGGTGTGGGGGCCGGGGGGGCAGTGTAGAGAGGGGGTGGTGTGTCAAGGGGGGTCGAGGAGGTGGGGGCTCAGCCTGTCTCACAGTTTTACGTGTGCGCATTTCCATCATGGCAAACATCCTACCTGTCAGGTGACTGTGGATTGGTGCAGAATCCAATTAAAGTGATTTTGTAGCCGCAGATCCAGACGATCTCCCAGCGTTAAGCTGACAGGCTGGGCCCTGCAGCTGGAGACGGAGGAAAGGAGATTCCTGGGGTGGGGCTGTCAGGGTCACAGAGGCAACCCCCATCTGGAGGCGTGTTCCAGAGGTCGCCCCATGGGCTGTTACCTAGGCGGCAACAATGCATGAGGCTGTCCTGTGAGCTCACTGGCCGGCCGAGTTCCAGCCTTTCTAGCGATGGAGGCTTCCCGAGCCCGGAAACACGTGCACTGTAGCCCGCACCTTTCCTGGGGGGGAGCCCCGGGAACATCTGTGGACCTCCTCAGCCAGCCACGCCCTCCCTCCGCGGGATGTGGGACTGCATGGCTGGTCTTTCCCTGTGGGATTCAGTCCTCAGAGGGTCAGGCTCTGTGACACAGCACGTCCGATAGCCGTCGGGCAGCTGTCAGCGCTGCCCCTGTGGCCAGCACAAGGTGCCCAGAGCGGCATCGAGCCTCAGTCCCACGGGCTCGGAACAGCACTCTGGTGAGGGGGCCCCACCGGGCCGCAGACGACCCCAGGAAGCTGCACCGGGGCCCAGGTGTTTCCTGCTTCATCCACACGGTTCACAGAAGAGGATCTTTAGGGGGAAGTGCTGAGACCTCATGTTAAACTAGCCCTTCAGTGTCCCCGATGAGCAAATGTGTTGTTTTCCAGGAGTGATGTAACCAAATAGAGTGGCCAAAATTTCTATTTTTAAAACAGGGTAAGTTTTCTCAATACCAGCAATAACATCTTAGGGGAACTCAGCAAATTAAACCAGATTCAAGGTTGTTTATGACTTAGAGAACAAATCCCAGAGGTGAGTTCATGTCTCCTGGCTTCCTGCTGCCATCCTGGGTTGACCAGCGACTAGTTAATCAGCAGTTAACTCTGTTAACCAGCAGCCTGCCTGCCCACTTCCTTTGCTTGACGTTCCGGCTGAGAGCAGACCGACTTCCAGGCTTAACAGAGCTTCCCAGACTCTTACAGCATATAGCACAGACGTCAGAGCTGGGGACAGGGCGAAAAGCCAAATCCCGTTACATGCAGACAGGTGGAAAATGTGTGAGGAATAAAAGATCACTTTTAAAATATATTTCTGAACAAAAATAGTCAAGTTTTATACACACTCTGTCTCATCCAAAAAGGTGTCTCCTGCCCTGGCCAGTTTGGCTCAGCGGTTGGAGCATTGGCCTGCGGACAGTCTTGGGTTCAGTTCCCGCCAGGGGCACGTACCAAACAACAAAACAAAACCAAAAAGGTGTCTTCTGCTGGCACAGAACCTGCCTGTTGTGTGCACATGTGCCCTCATGTGTGCATGTGCAAGTATGCATGATGTGTAAACACGTGCCTGCATGTGTGCCAGGCAGTGTGCATGTGCGTGGATGCATGTGCAAGTATGCATGGCATGTGGTATGTACACACATGTGCCAGCATGTGTGGTGTGTACATACACGAATGTGAGTGCATGTATGTGTGCACTGAATGCACGTGTGCGCGCATCTTTCTGTGTGCCCATGTGTATGTGCGTGAACCTATGCACATGTGCACAGGTGTGTGTATATGCACCTGCATGTGTGTGCATGTGCCTGTGTGTGTGCATCCATGTGCAGGTGAATGTGTACATGTGTGTGTATACACCTCAGGCTCCGGTGCTGAAGTAAATGGCTACAGAGATGATCAAGGACATTTGATTTGCCTCTGAAGTTATCAGCCCGAGCGAGGCAGAGTGGACGGGGTTCCCGCCGGGCATCTGCTAAGGAGCTGTCCCAGGACGTGCTTCCCATGGTCTTGTCTTTCTCATCCGGTTGAGGAAGTGCAGGCTGCAGGCCAAGGATAGAGCTCCAGCGACTGCTGCCTGGGAGGCTCGCTGTTGACATGAGCCGTCGGGGGCCAGGCCTGTCGTGCGTAGTTCCAGACAGGACGCCTGCCCACCTGGCCTCAGCTCTCCCTGTCTGTCCCTGCAGGGCCCCAGCGGCTGTCCGTGACCAGCCTGCTGGTCTGCCAGGGCTTGCTGATGGTCGGCACCAGCCTGGGACTCGTGGTGGCCCTGCCGGTCCCTCGTCTGCAGGGCATCCCCAAAGTGACAGGTGAGCGGAACCTTCTGGGCCCCCGTCCCTCCTGTAATCTTGTTAAGTAAGCACCTCAGCCTGTGTTCTGTTTTATGATCCTGGTAATCGCTTAAATGATTTAAATTATTTGTTTTTCTTTTCAGTGTATCATAAAGACTATGTCTGTTAATTGGAATAGCCTTTTCTTTTTCTATCCTGTCGTATTATAGAATATATACCGTAATCTGAAGTACTATGGGATAGGTAGGATCATTACATATTGCATATAATATTTACGTATCATGCTGAATGGCATGTTGTAGTATATGTTACGTAGTATTTTGTGTTCTCGGGTATCCCTCCTCTTTGCCACTTCCATTTCTGTTAGGGGTCCAGGGAGAGTTACCTTTACTGCCCCTGTTGGTTTCTATGACCAGATGGTTTCTCCTAGTGAAAACGATGCCTCACGTTTTATGTGGTTAAGAAAGAAGCCCGGTCGCGGGGGCTCCGCTCCGCCCGGCGCTGGTGGAGATCACACGGGCTCCGCCTTTTCGGAAAGTAATCTGGCGTTTGGACCCTGCACCTGAAAAACACTCCTGAGGTGGGAGCCGGGATTTCCCACCCAGGACTCCGGGGAGCAGCCTCCGCAGACGCCTGATGCAGAGAGATTTGCTGCAGCGTTCCATTTTCAGCAGTGTTCCAAATTAGGGGTGAGGAGATGTTTAAGGAACAAAAAGGTCATCTTGCCATTTTAGAATCTCAGTGCAGCCAGTAAAAATAGTAGGTGCGGAGCAGTTTGCATACCATAGAAAAATGTGAATTCTGTAGGTTAAGTAAAACCAAGAGCTTACATCTTATGTTGCTCACGTAGTATCAACCACTGGGCGGGAGGGAGGGAGGGGGCAGGACTCTCACGGAAAAAGATTTGTAGAAAACTCTGCAAAACGTGCATAAAGTTTCTGCTTCTAGTGTTTGTGGCTAATGTCAACCCAGAATGTTCCACTGGGCCCGGACCCCCTTTCTGTCCTCGGCTTTGACAGGGCTGCCGTGGAGGGGTCCGGGGTTCGGGACATTCTGGCAGGCATGACCCACCTGCGGGGACGAAGGACTTCAGTCTGTTCCGTCGTCCCCTGTGGTGTGTGCGATGGGCTGGCCGCCCTGCCCCCGCGGGCTCAGTGGCATTCGCCTGCTCAGTACCGAGCAGCCCGCCTCGTGGCCACGCCTCGTGGTGGCTGTTCAGTTGTCCCAGGCTGTGTCGGTGCGGTGCCTCTGCTCCCGTGGGCACAGCTCCCCCGGGGCTGGGGGCATGGAGTCCTGGTGCGTGGGGAACACCTGTGCTCCGGCACCAGGTGAGGCCGGTGCCTTCCCAGCCTGTCCAGCCTGGTCCCACTGCCATCACCCTCCATGTCCCCCCAGCCCTGCGCTGAGGGGGTTCTGAGTTTCCCGGCTGTCCCTTGAGGAACGACATCTCACCTCGGCCAGGGGCCACGTACCTAGTCGTCGGCTGTGGCCCACGTGGGACACAGGACAGGGCTGCAGGCCTGTCAGCCAAAGGCAGGAGGGGGGCAGGGCAGCTCCCTGGACCCCACCCACCTCACCTGGGAGGCCCCTCGGGATGCACCACGGGCCTGGGGAAGTCGGCACTGCAGGCCCCGAATTTCACAAAAAGACCTAAAATTTGGATCGTACCACCTTCAGGCTAGACAGCCCCCTTTGAATTAGGGTGCTCTAAAGAAACCCCAAACCTTCTTGTAATGAACAATGGCAGGACGGCGAGGCTTCTTGGTCCTAAGCGGACACATTTCAGGCGCAGGCTTTCTAAACCGAGACTTGGGAAAATTAAGTTTCCTTAGAGCCAGCGGAAGGCATCTGTGCAGAGAACCGGAAAAGAGCTATTTTTTACGATAGACGCGCGCCGTCGTATTAGAGCTGAGATGCTGTTGGTGGAAATCCAAGGCTGCGTTTAAGACCATTTTGAAAGCTTCCTTTGCATCAACTAAAAACCCACAAGAATATAACCTAGAAGCTATTTTTATTTTAACTGCCATTCCCGTGTTGGGGCTCTTTGCAGGACTTTGTCACTGGGACACGAGAGGAGGGTGGGGCGGGCCGGGCCCGCGTGGCCTCCGTCCTCGCCGCCACTGAACCAGGTGATGGCTGACCCTCTCTCTCTGCAGGAAGGGGCATGGTCTCCTACCACGCGCACAGCGGGCCCGTCAAGTTCCTGGTCATGGCCGCTGCTGCCCCCAAGGCAGACAAGGACAAGCCCAGGGACAGCCCGCCCCCAGGCGCGGACCCCCAGGATGAAGACCGGAAGGATGCAGCCCCCAGCGAGGGGGCTGGGCCCTGCCTGAGTCAGGGCAGCCCCGACACCGTGTGGCTGGGGGGTTCGCTGGGCTCCGTGACGCACAGGAGTGAGCTGTGTTCCTCGTCCGGGTCCCTGGAGCCCAGGTCTGAGGACAGCATCATCTATGACCTCCTGCGGCACCCGGGCACCATGCCGGGTCCAGGGCGGCGAGCCAGGAGGGCGAGGGTCAGCTCGGTGCTGGTGGTGTGTGGAGGCCAGGGCCACCGGCGGGTGGGCAGGCGGCCGCGGCAGCCGCGGCCAGAGGAGCTGGCCTCCTCCATCATGGTCTGGCAGATCCCGCTGCTGCACGTGTGACGGAGGGTGACGGCCATGTCCACACTGGCCGGGGACAACCTAAAACCCTCTTGGGGAAGAAATGTGCAATATCGCGATGGTGGCTGGCGTTCGGTGCCTGGGCGTCCTTCTCTGCATGTGGAGACCTGACCAACCCGTGTGGAGGAGGCAGATCCGAGGGCGCCCCGTGTGGTCGGAGGTCCTGGGATCCCCGTGCTTGACCACCGCTGTCCCCGCCAGGGCGCCGTGCCCTGGGCCGTCTTCCCGGCCTGCTACTTGGGAGTTTGCAAGCTAAGAACTTACCATAACCTATAGCCTCTTCAGTGGTGCAGGAGTTTATTAACAATTCTTAACCTAATGTTCTTGATTCAGAGTCTCTACTTTTATTTATGTTGTACACCTGTTCATTCCAGAGTAGGGTTTGACAGTGAAGGAAGCCCGTGCACGCGGACCAGTCCAGGTGTCACGCGCTCTCCGACATGAGCTTTTCCAAAGTGGTGTGACGGGCGTATTGTACATTTTAACAAAGTAGTATTTTTATATTGCATTTTTTTCTATTAAAAACGAACAGCTAATGTTTCAGTGAATATACGATCTGTAACAGCTCGTAAATAATGTTTGCTTCGAACCAAAAAGCCCCCACCCGTCGACGTTCAGCTCCGGCACGGGCGCCAGGATGGCTCCCTTCCCGCGGTCCCTGCGGATGCGCGTCCGCGCAGGGCGTCCCGGCCTGTAGGAAGTGCACAGAGCGCCCGGCCAGTTCTTCGATGCCCTTTCTGGTGCCTGTTGACCCGAAGTGCTATTTGGAGGGTGCGTTGGGAGCGACTCCCGCCCCAGGAGCCCTGGGCCGCGTCACTGCTGGGGGTGGGACAGGCCCGCCCCTGCCTCTCGCCAGCTGGAATGTGGGGTGCACGATGTGGCCGCGGGTCAGGGGATCCGCAAGAACTCGGGCGCCCGCCTTCTGCTGGCTGGGTGATCGGTAACCAGTGCCCCACTCCCCAGAAGCACACTGCTTAGCACTTTACAGGACTAAAAATGCTAATTCTGTGACTCGGCCAAATATTTCCCAAGGTGCATGTCTTGTCCCCACAGGACAGGAGCTCTCCCTAGACTGTCGAACACTGTTAGCTGCTGTCTTATTTCATGAATAAAGTCTTTTTATTTAAAAAAGGGCAGTGTTGTGAGTTGCCTCCCCCCACCGAACACAGGGGCAGTTACGTCCAGAGAGCCCCTCGGGCATCCCCGCTTGCCGGTCTGGGAGCTTCAGCACATGCAGTCAGTGTGGGGACACGTGCTCTGAATCTGAAGAGGCCGAGGGGCTTTGAGAGACTCGGGTCCTCAGCGGTGTTTGTTCTGAGCGACACCAGAGAGGAACGGGTTGAATAGTCAATGTAGAAAGAAGTCTGGGGGGCGGAGCGAGCCCCTGGCCAGAGCCGTCGGTGTTCCACTGTTGAATCAAGCGGCCACGCCCCGACACGCCTGTGTAGTTCCTGGTACTGGAAGGTCTGCTGTCTGCACCCGTATCTCAAGGAGCAGATTTCTTACGGCACAAATAAGTGAGAATCAGGAGAAGCGGCAGCTGAGTGCAGAGACCTGCTTCAGAGACCAGCCCGTCAGGAGTCCTGCCCGCTCCGGGCCGCCCACAGCGTCCCGAGGGGCTGGAAGGCCCTGCATTCACCTGCCCCCTGCAGGGCCCGAGGCGCTTCCCTGGGCCTGTGGACGCCTCTGCCAGCCGCCCAGAGACCTGACCATGGGGCAGGCGAGGAGACGGCGCCGCTGTGGCCTTGTTGCTGGCTCCCTCCTGTCCTCGGGGGAGGCCAGGCCGGGCTTGGCCTCACACCCTGCGGGGCCCAGGTCTGGGCTGCGGGTCCTCGGGGGCCCCGGTTCCTTCCATTTCAGACTCTCAAACGCCTGCACTTGGGGTTGGCACCCAGAACCCCAGCAGCACCCTGCACAGATGACCTCAAAGCCACAGGTGTGGGTGAGTCTGGGACGGTGCTATGGACTGAATGTCCCCCAAATTCACAAATTCAGTCTTACCTTTATCCCTGAGGAAATGGTGTCAGGAGGCCGGGCCTGTGGGGGCGATGAGGTCATGAGGGTGGAGCCCCACAAACTGGATCAGTGTCCTTTATAAAGGACCCCAGCGCCCCTAGCCCTTCCCGCATGGGAGGTCACAGGACACGCTCACCAGACACGCAGTCTGCTGCATCGGTCTTGTGCTCGCGGTCTCTGAGTTGAGAGCAGGGCTCGGCTCCAACGGCCCACCCGTCTGCCCTAGGACAGGTGCTTCTTCACGCTGCAGCTTTAAGCCCTGTTTGCAAAGGGGCCTCCGCCAGGGACACAGCTGCACAAAGCTGCACCTGGGCTCCCTGCACTGGCCCAGCCTGGACTCTGGTCCCCAAGGGACGAGGCTCCACTGTGGAGGAGCAGGAGGGACAGGACGGAGGGCACCATGAGCACTGTGCCCCGTGATGAACGTCAGTGACCAGCTACAGCCACCACAGCCCCACAGGTCGGCACCTCGAGGGTGGATTCAGGCTCATCCAGGGAGAGGGTGTCTAGAGCACACACACACATGCACATGCATGTGCACACGTGCAGTCACATACCAATATACACACACCGACACATGCACATATACACATATTTACACATGCGTGTACATTGACACATATACACACCTACTCACATATCCGTGTGCACACGCGTACACTCCCATGCATGCACTCTCACAATGCACATATACACACATTTACACATGCACACACAGGCACGTACATTTATACATACACATCTACACACTCATACCCCCCCATATCCGTGCGTGCACACACGTACACTCCCATGCACGCTCATGCACACAGGCACCCCCCCTCACACACACACACACTTCTCCAGGCTCCGCCCTCCTGCAGGGTTGTTTGGACAATGTTTACTGGGGTGGAAAAGAAGCCACTGGCAGGGCCCTTGGTCTGGCTTGGCTGCTGCCTGGACTCTCCAATGAGCAGAAAGAATTAACCCTTGAGAAGCAGGTCAGAGTTTGTTGGGGTGAAGGCGTATCTCTGTAGCCTCTCTCCTGGGCTGACAATGCCACCTGGGTCCTCAGTGGTGGGGTCATGTCCAGGCCTGAACTGGGTGCCACCTCCCTCTGCTCTGGTGAGAAGGTGCGGAGCGGGGAGGAGACAGGCTCCCATCATCGGCGTCACCTGAGCATCGAGGTGACTGAGCGCTGAGGGTCCGGGGCTGCGGGCCGCTCCGCAGGCCCTTCTCTCCGAGCTGCCCCATGTCTGACTGAGGGCCCTGAAGGTGCCTGTGGGCCACTCCGCAGTCCCTTCTCTCCGAGCTGCCCCATGTCTGACTGACGGCCCTGAAGGTGCCTGCGGGCCGCTCCAGGGCAGCCACCCAGGGCAGACGTCCTCACCTTCCCATTTTGCGGACGAGGACACAGGGCTGCAGTTCAAGAGTCTTGACCACACGACTGCCAGAGAGCGGCAGATGCTGGGAGCTGGGGTGTGTCCCCGGGGTGCCTCCGAGGCAGGGGGCTGCGGGTGACCCACCGAGGTCAGGAGCTGAAGGTTCGTCCCAGCAAGAGGGCGGAGGCAGCCCACGTTCATTAGCCGGACTTGCCGGGGTCAGGCTGGGATTATGTAGGGGGGGGGGAGGGTAAGACGTGGACCCTTTGCTGACAGCTGGGGGCTCAGCCAGGGTTGCATGACCGTGGCAAACCCAGAAGGTGCTCCCAGAAACCGGGGTTTCACGCACCTCGGAGCTTCTCCTGCGGGGTTGATTTAAGTTGCAGGGACAACTGAGCACACTAGGGCACGGTTTGCTGGCTGGAAATGTCGCGCCAGATTGCCCGCATCTGCGGTGGGGGGTGGGGTATCTGTGATTACGCTTCAGAGAAAAGAGTCCCCTGCAGGGAGAGCCTGCACGGGCTGGACCAGCTGTCCTCTGTGAGAGGGGCCAGAAGATGCCACCTTCTGTCCCAGGAAGCTGGCTGCTGCCTGGAGCAGGAACCCAGACTGTGGTGGTGCCTTGGGGGGGGGGGGGCAAGCTGAGCTGGAGACCAGCCTGTGCCTCTGCTCTGTCCCTGCCTCCGCTTTCCCTGGCTCCTCGGACACCTGGTGTGGGTGCAGGGCCGCGCCCGAGATGTAAGCGGACAGGAGCGGACAGGAGCTGGAGAAGCGACCCAGGAAGTCTCGCACCTGGAGGAGCGCCGGTCGGCTCCCCTGGGCGAGACGTGAGGCGGAGGGACATGCTGTGTGTGGGACTCCGGGTGGGTAAGTGCCGAGGCCTCATCCAGAAATACCCGCCTGCTCTTTTCGTTGCTGTGAGTTTTTTTCGGTGCTAACATATGGATCCCGCTCCGTCTTTAGCTTGGTGGTTGTCAACCCGGAAATGTTCACTTCCCCAAGGGGACATCATCATGTCTGGGGACGTGTTCTGCTGTCACTTGCAGTGAGTGTCACGGGTACTAGTGTGGGGCCAGGGATGCTGGCAGGTGCCCCGTAGTGCACAGGGCTGCCCCAGCTGTCAGCCGCGCGGGGTCAGGAACAGCTGCTCATCATCAGGAAGGGAGACCCCCCCCTCCCCCGGAGAAGCCGCTGGTGTGAGCCTGGTGTGAGCACGGGGCCTGCTCTGCGCAGAGCCCGGGCGTCCCGGCCTGTGTGGCTGCCGCACCGCCATTCTAATTTGTCTGTTTCCATCGTGAAGTGAGAACAGGTGCGTGGGGGCCGGGGCCAGAGGGCCCTGTGTGTCTGTAGTTGAGACGCAGGTTCACCCTTGGCCACAGTCACCGGGACCACCGCCAGGCGCGTTCAGCATGACACCAGGGTGAAGGTGGGCTTGGTCCTCCGCACCCACCAGCGAGCCCCCAGGGACAGGCTCCTCAGACGAGGGTGTTCCTCCCAGGTTCCGGGCACCCACAGGGTCCGTGGTTGGGCCTCCGTTTCTCCCTCATGAGCAAGTCAGTAGGTGCGGCCTCTCGAGGTGACAGGTGTGGAAACAGAATAACGGGCGGGGCTCTCTGTGTGCGGGGGGGGCAGGCCTCTGCTCAGCTGCCTGGCCGCTGGGCCTTACGAGCACTTTCCCGCCGGCTGACCCCCCTCGCAGGGTCCCACAGGCCACGGTCCCTCCGATCATCCACAGTCGTTCACGTCGTAGACACTGTCATTGCTTCAGTGCCCATGTGTGGCCTGCGGCAGTGGCCAGGCCCAGGGCCAGGGGCGGGGATGCGGAGAGGGGCAGGTCCCACCTGACACTGTCTGCTGTGCCCCCTCTGCCTTCCCGACACACCCCACTCTGGTGGGCGGAATGCCACCCCCACAGGTGTCCGCACCCTGGTTCCCTGACACTGGAACGTGATTCTGCAGATGTGACAAACTAAGGATCTTGAGAGGAGGTGACAGTCCTGGGTTATCTGGTGGGTCTCGGGTCCTCATGGGGTCCTTAGAGGGGGGAGGTGGGTGGTTCGTGATGATGAAACAGGCTGGGGAGGGTGCGTGTGACTGTGTGTGCAACTGTGTGTGTGACTGTGTGTGACTGTGTGTGACTAAGTATATCTGTGTGTGGGTGTATTTGTGAGTATGTGTGATTGTGACTGTGTGAGTATGTCTATGAGTGTATTTGTGAGTGTGTGTGTGAGTGTGTGACTGTGATTGGGACAGAGTGTGGGACTATGAAAGTATATTTGTGAGTGTGTGTGTGTTTGTGAGTGTGTGACTGAGTGACTGAGTATGTGTAACTGTGTAAGTATATCTATGAGTGTATTTGTGTGTGTGTGTGACTGTGAGTGTGTTTGTGAGTGTGTGTGACTGTGTGACTGTGAGTGTGAGTGTGTGTGACTGAGTGTGTTTGTGAGTGTGTGTGACTGAGTGTGACTGTGAGTGTGTGACTGAGTGTGAATGTGTGAGTGTGTGACTGAGTGTGTGTGTGAGTGTGTGTGACTGAGTGTGACTGTGAGTGTGTGTGGCTGTGAGTGTGTGACTGAGTGTGGGACTATGAAAGTGTATTTGTGAGTGACTGTGTGAGTGTGTGAGTGTGTTTATGAGTGTGTGTGTGTTTGTGAGTGTGTGTGACTGTGAGTATGTGTAACTGTAAGTATATCTATGAGTGTATTTGTGAGTGTGAGTGTGTGAGTGTGTGTGGCTGTGAGTGTGTTTGTGTGTGTGACTGTGTGTGTGACTCTGTGTGTGAGTGTGAGTGTGTGAGTGTGTGACTGAGTGTGTGACTGTGAGTGTGTGTGTGACTGAGTGTGTGTGAGTGTGTGAGTGTGTGTGAGTGTGAGTGTGTGTGGCTGTGAGTGTGTTTGTGAGTGTGTGACTGAGTGTGTGTGTGACTGTGAGTGTGTGTGTGTGTGAGTGTGTGTGACTGTGAGTGACTGTGTGAGTATGTGTAACTGTGTAAGTATATCTATGAGTGTATTTGTGAGTGTGAGTGTGTGTGTGTGGCTGTGAGTGTGTGGGACAGTGTGTGTGGCTGTGAGTGTGTTTGTGTGTGTGGCTGTGTGTGTGACTCTGTGTGTGTGAGTGTGTGGCTGTGAGTGTGTTTGTGAGTGTGTGACTGAGTGTGTGTGTGACTGTGTGTGTGAGTGTGTGTGTGACTGAGTGTGTGTGAGTGTGTAAGTGTGTGTGAGTGTGAGTGTGTGCGTGTGGCTGTGAGTGTGTTTGTGAGTGTGTGACTGAGTGTGTGTGTGACTGTGAGTGTGTGTGAGTGTGTGTGAGTGTGAGTGTGTGGCTGTGAGTGTGTTTGTGAGTGTGTGACTGAGTGTGTGTGACTGTGAGTGTGTGTGTGAGTGTGTGTGAGTGTGAGTGTGTGTGTGACTGTGAGTGTGTTTGTGAGTGTGTGTGAGTGTGTGTGACTGTGAGTGTGTCTGTGACTGTGTGTGACTCTGTGAGTGGGGTGTGAGCAGACGCTGCACATCTGGCTTTCAGGATGGAAGAGTCTAGAAGCCCAGGAGTTTGGGGGCCTCCAGAAGCTGGAGCTGAGAGGCACCCAGACTCTGGGTGGAGCTGGTCCTGCCAGCGTCCTGACTGAGCCCAAGGAGACCCAGGTTGGGCTTGTCGCCTCCAGAGCTGTGAGAAATACCTCGGGGTCGTTCTGAGTCACTGATGTGACGGCGTTTGTCACGGCCGTCGGAGAACCGCCGCCGCCTGTAGATTGAAATGTGCTTCCCTCCTCGGAACGCGGGGCTGGCACACACGCTCAGTCACACACACCCGGGTCTTGGGCTGCAGCCTCCCGGCCCGAGAGGGAAATTCTATTGTTGCAGCTGCAGCCCGTGGTTCTGTGACAGCCGCCCGAGCTGGCGAGTTTGGGGGACGTGATCTGCAGCCACCACCTGGGCATGTGGAGGGACTGTCCGGGCCCTGTGCCGGGCTGTGTGCTGAGTCGCCTCCCACCAGGTCCTCACAAAGGACGGGGCCAGACAGCTGGGGAACGGTGCACCTCCCCGCAGCGGTGGACGTGACCACAGATGTCACAGAGGGGCCCTGGGGTGCAAGGGACAGGCTGCAGAAGCTTCAGGGGTGAAGGGGCCTGAGGCAGGGCGGCGGCTGGCCAGGTCCAGGTGACGGTGACGGTGACGGTGGAGTGGGGGCAGCATGTAGCAGGGCGTGTGGAGGGCACAGAGGTGGTCAAGCCCTGGGGCATTAACTTCTTAGCTCACAGTTGCTCTCACGCTCTGGGAAGCGCCCTGGGTCCTGCTGGAGGGTCAGCGGCACACGCACTTCCATCGTCACCATTACAGGAGGGATGTGCCCGAATGGGGCGTTACTGTCACCCTCCGGTGGCAGGAAAAGTGGGCAAAGCCTCCCTGGCCCTCACCTGGCGGTCACCTGGTGGTCACCTGTGTCCCTGGTGAGGAGAGGAGGCCAGCACTTCCCACCACCGAGTCCTGCCTCAGCCTGGACCAGAGTGGGGCACAGAGAACAGGGCACAGGAGGGACGGAGCCTGCGGATGGGGGGCTGGGGTCTCGGAGCAAGAAGTCGGACGGAGCTGAGAGGCTGGACCCAGGCCCCCTGCCCTCCCTCCCCCCGCCTCAGGGCCAGGGCCAGGTGGTGGCTGTGAGCACACACAGCTGGGCTCAGGTGGCCTTCCCCCTGAGTCCCCGTTTCCCGGGTGTGGGCAGAGGCTCAGCCCAGGAGGACCCCAGAGCAGGGTCGGGAGCGGCCCCACATCCCGAGGCTGTGTCCCCCAGATGGCGTGTCCACCAGGGTCGATGGCAGCGGCTGGAGCCCAGAGAGCAGCAGGAAGGGACTCGTGGAGGGGAAGGGGGGGGGGGGGCGGCCGGCAGGCTGGGAGGCTTCTGCCTGTGCTCCCTGGACATAGTTTGCAAACGTTTCACCCCCTTCCCATCCACAGAACCCTAACTTTTCATAAGTGCACCCTGCCGCCACAGTGACCCGTGGCTTGGAAAGACTGTGGTTGGGAGAGTCCAGCTCACCGCTGGGTGCTGTGGTCCACGTGGCCGTGACGTGTGCGGGTTTCTCAAGGTACATGGGCCGGGCGTCCCTGGGGCCGGGTCCCCCTGGGGTGCTGCAGCCTTGGTGAGCCCGGAACTGAGATGCCAGAGTGACTACGGCTGTTTAGCTTCACCCCAAGGAAATGCTTTGTCTATGTTTTTCAATTTTTTTCTTTGTCTAACAATTCACTTCCGTGGATCGAAAAGGAGACAGTGAGCTGGTCCTCACAGCAGGTGGTTTGGAGAGCACAGCTCGCTCAGCAGGGACGCACACACAGCCTGTGCAGCAGCTCGCGGGGCCTGCGTGACGGGGCCGCGGGGCCTGCGTGACGGGGCCGCGGGGCTGCGAGAGGGAGGCCACGGGGCTGCGTGACGGGGCCGCGGGGGCTGCGTGACGGGGCCGCGGGGGCTGCGTGACGGGGCCGCGGGGCTGCGTGACGGGGCCGCGGGGGCTGCGTGACGGGGCCGCGGGGGCTGCGTGACGGGGCCGCGGGGGCAGTTCTTCAAACGGCAGGGATGTATTCTCTCTCAGCCTGGAGGCCGGGGTCTGAGGTCCGGGTGTCGGCGGGCTGGGCTCCTCTGAGGGCTCTGGGAGAGGGTCCCGGGAGACTCCACCGCTCTGGCCTCCAGTTTACAGCGTCCTCGCTGTCCTTGGCTTGTGGCCATGTCACTGCAGTCTGTCTCCATTGTCACGTGGCTTATCCCTGTGTGTGTCTGGGCCATTCCTCTTCCCACAAGGTCGCGGGCCACACTGAGCAGGGCCACCCTGATGACTTCACCGCGCTCACCTCATAGAGACGCGTCTCCAGACAAGGGCACGTCTGAAGTCCTGGGCTGAGGACCCCCACCTGCCCTTTGGAGGGGACACAGGTCAGCTCACAGGGACCGTTACTCGGGACTGACTGGACTGTGCTCTGTGATGAAGGGTCATATATAATTTGTCCTTTTGGGGATTTGCTACTTAGACCCAGCGATGAAAACAGTTTACACACCTTGAGCACAGTTTGAGAACTGCTGAATTGTTATTATCATCTCTTTTCAAGGCGGGTCTGTTCGGGTGAACACTAATACACTGTGTGGCCGTGTGGTGGTCGCATGTTTGTTCCCGGTGGCTTCCGTCCCTTGAAGTGTGTGCACAGCAGACCCGTGCCCACGGAGGGTGTGAGGAAGGACCACAGGAGGGGGCGTGCGGTCCACGCAGCTCCGCCCACCCACTGAGCCCACACCCACAGAGCACGCTGGCCCGGGCTCCGGGGACAGGCAGGTCTCTGTCCTCATAGTCAAATCAGGACCGCAGGGGCTCGTCGGCACCCAGGACTCCCTGGGCCGTTTGCAGTGACCACAGCCCACGGTCCCTGTGGGAGCTGGTGACGGGCATCAGGTGGCCCAGAGCACACAGGCACTGTGCTTTCCCAGCGCGAGGCTCCAGCCACTGGCTTACGGGACATTCGGGACCAGTCAGACACGAGGGAAGAGCTTTGGGGAATGGCTCACAGAAGAGGCAGGTGCACCCAGAGTTCACCTGCGCAGTGGGGAGGAGCCACGGAGGGGAGCTGCGGGGAGGACGGCTCTCTTTCCACACAGGGATGGAAGTCGTAAATGCAACAGTGAATATTGTTCCAACGCCAACTCAGATATTCAAATTAATTTTTCATGCCAAGAGACTCAGAGTACTTTGTAGCGATTGGATCCATTCCTGACAGCTACTGGAATTTAACTGCTGCTTTTTGGAAGGCGGGGAGACGCAGGAGCTCCTACGGCTATTCAAGGCTTCGGGGAAGGGATCAGTACTGGGCCCTAGACACACAGGCCAACAGTGACCCCACAGGGCTCAGAGCCAGGGACTGTGACTGCCCAGCCGTCCCCTCCTGCTCGTCTAAGCACCGGTTGTGCACATGAAATCTGTGTCCAGAGGTAAAAACACCTGCTGCACGTCCTCCAAGGGACCGCGACAGAGCGGACCTGACACAGGTGGCGTCCTGCCGAGGGTGCGGTCCAGTGCTCTAAGTGTAGGGCACACACGGCCCGGTCCCCCTGGGGAGGGTGCCACCCCACCCCATCTACAGAAGAGGACGAGGGCACAGGGAGGTTCAGTGTCTAGAATTCACAACACTTGCAGAGGGCGATACTGGTGTTTGAAACCCATCTCTCGAACCCCAAAACTGGCTCTCTCAACGACTTCCAAGTGGGGTTCTGAGTCCCCGGGCCTCAGTTACTGGACAGTTGCATTTGGGGGTGCACACCATCACCCCCAGGTCAACTCCATGAGCTTCATGTTTGCTGGGATACACTTGTACATGTCTTCAAGTCAGTGGAGAATAGAAATCGTAAAACGTTATTGCTTTTGGAATACTTTGTGTTGTTTAACATCGGGGATGAGCCCTCCTCGTCCTGACGTGATTGTCCCCAGTTTGTCTCAGGAACTCCGGAGGTCCCCGTTCTTCGCGTGAACGAATCACATCATGGACTGTTCCTCCGCAGCTCCCCGGGCCCTGCGGGGCCACAGCCCACTTTAACAATGAAACGGGACGGTCCAACCACAGATGGGGTTCCCACACTCCTTACTCGCTAGATGGTTGGTGTAGGGGTTTCAGTTCACTCGCTTATTTTTTTCCTTCCATCAGTACCCATTTATTGAGAACCTAATACAGGCCAAGCATTGTAAACCCAGTGGGAAGAAAAGTGAGCTCTAACACCCCCTGATCGCCGGAGGGTGCAGAATGGTGCGGAAGACAGGCCGGGCCAGCAGCCGAGACTGGGGACAGCCAAGTGCCCTTGGGGGCTCACAGAGAGGTGGGTGAGGACGCCAGGTGTAGCCTGAGGCGGTGCGTCCACCCAAAGTTGCTCTTGAAATAAATGTTGGCGGCGGTGGGTGGCATGGTTGGGAAAATGACTTTAAACTCCACTCCAGACCCCTGTAAGCCAGGCAGAGGTGAGCAGGGCACACACACAGCAGTCTCTGGCAACAGTGAACAGATGCACCAACAAGGTCCCAGGAGATCTTCAGATAGTTTGGGGGTGAATTGAACAAGATAAAAATGGAGCACGACAGGAATTATTTCAGCTCCGATAAGCTGTGTTCCCATTAGTTAACTGACCATCAGATATAATAGCTATCCCAGTAGCTGCTCAGTTTCTGCGTCTTTAACCCAAACCTGATGTGAAGTAGTGTACTTTTCAGCTGAATGAAAACGTCTGTGAGGATGTCCTCAGGGTAGCAGCTCTGATACTGACATCCCAGCAAAACCTCTCAAAAGCAAAATTGGAGAAAAGAAAAGAAAAAGTCAAGCCTCGGCTCCCTGGGCCTGTGGAAATCGATTCGTTATTTTGTACCAAACCTTTAAAAACTGTGCTCACCATTGGGGGGTTCAGTCTCAGACAGAACCTGGGTGGAACAGCTGTTCCTGTTTCAGAGGGAGCTGGGGGGAACCTGTCCGGCCCTGAGGCTTCACCGGGGTGACCAGGGCGGTGGCGGGGGGTCACCCGCAGGGACCTGGAGGAGCGGAGGCCCCATTTCAAGACCCGAGAACAAGTTTCAGTGCGTCATCCACTGTGTTCCTAACGTCATTGTCTTTCATTCTGGAGCCTGAAAGGGTGTAGGCAGTAGGTTGTTTATTAAGTTTTTATTTTGAGAGGAAGGGAGGGAGGAGGAGAGAGAAATACCACGTGAGAGTGCGACAGGGTTGGCGCCTCCTGCGCACCCGCCAGGGGTCAAGCCGGCACCTTTCCGCGCCACAAGCCAGCCACCGGGCCACACGGGTCGGCAAAGGGTTTTAACCACTGGATTTGTCAGCAATGCCGCACCCTGGCTTCTCAAAACCATCCCGGCGCCGATTCCATTGTCCCCGGTCTCCCAGGGGAAGAGGGGGGGCTGGAGGGGGGAGGCCAGGCCAGGGTCTTGCATTTCTTGGCGGGAGGGGGTCACACGCACCACTCACCAGGGGAGGGTTCGGAGGCGCCCTGTGCACAGCAGACCGAGCTCCCTGCGCGCTCCCGCCTGGAGCACCCTCCCCGCGGGACCTCGGCCCCGGGCGAGCTGGCCCCCACCCTCTCCCGGCCCCCCGCCCGGCCCCCGCCCGGCCCGGCCCGCGCCGGCGCGCTCCACCCGGAGCCGCCCCCCGCGCCCCCGCCCCACACGCAGCCTCGCGCTCCTCCCAGCGGCGGGGCCTCCGCGGGCGCGGGTGAGTGCGGGGCCCGCTGCGGTCGCTCCGGGAGCCCGGGCGTGGGAGGCGGGAGCGCGGCGAGCAGGGGGCGGGAACGGCGCCCGGGACAAGCGGGCGCTCGCACAGGTGCGCGGACACAGGCGCTCGTACAGGTGCCGGAGGCGGCCCGCGCGCACGCGCACCGGAGACCCCCGCGAGGGCCGCGTCCAGGCTCGGGAGGGCGCCAGGCCAGAGGGCGAGGCGCGGCGGCGAGGTAGGGGTGCCCGGGAGGCTGGGGGCGGAGGCCGCGCGCGATGCCGGGAACGCGGAGGACAGGGCAGCGGGGGCGGCGGGAGGGGAGGGCGGCGAGGGGAGGGCGCAGATGGGGGCTGTGGCCGCCCGGCCGGGGAGGCGGCGGGGGTGGTAGTGCTCGTGTGGGGGAGCTGCGGGGTGGGCGGACCTCGGTCCTGGGGGCCGCGTGTACATGGGGTCCGGGGGCCCCACACCCCCTCCCGGGCGCTCCTCCGGGAAGCGGGAACAGCCCGCCCGCAGCGTGCGAGGGGGGACAGCGAACCCTCTCGATGACGAGGACACAGCCGCGGCCACCAGGCGTTCCCGCCACGATCGCGTGTCCCCGCGCCCGGCCCACCGAGCCCCGCGTTCCTGGGGAGGCAGCCGGGCGCCCTGACACGTGTGCGGCCGGCGGGGCTGCGTGCGGAGCGTCCGTCCCCGGGGCCTCGGGGAGTAACTCGGCTCCGCGCCCGCGGGCACCTCCGTGGCCCTGCGCCCCGGCCCCCAGGACCCCGCTCCTCCTGCTGCGCCGGATGGCTCTGGGCTCCCGCAAACTACTGCTTTGTTTTCGCGGAGCCTTTGCCCCACTGACCGCGGGAACAGCCGGCGATGCTGAGGCGCGTGCGCGTGCTGACCTCCGGCTGGGACGGGTGGGGGAGGTGGGGGGCGCAAAGGGGCAGCCGGGGAGCGGGGCCTGCGTGTGACCAGCTCCCCCTGCATCGAGATTCCGGAGTGGAGTGGCCCCCGCCCCATGTGCTGGGGGACCAGCCTCCTGGGAAGGTCTGGGCCCGGCTTCCTTGGGGGTCCCTCTCTCAGGCGTTACCGGCTCCCCTAACGTTATTTAAGGAGGGTTATAAAAATTGGCCCTGGCCGGTTGCTCGGTTGGTTAGAGCGTTGTCCGGATGCACCAACGTTGTGGGTTTGCTGCTCCGAATCAGCCGATGAAGGCGTCTGCAAGGGGAGCAACAAGTCTCCCTCCCTCTTCCCCTCGTGCCCCCCCCCCCTCTAAAACCAATAATAAAAAATATTAACCACCTGGTAGGTTCCTACAGGGCCATCTTCTCTGTGCCCCCCTCTCCCATGTCTATTCTAAGGAAAAAGAACAAACCATTGTAATAAGGAGCTTTATTTCTGCTAAACCCTTTCAGGCAGGTGACCCTCAGAGGTAATTCCTGCCCACCCCTCCCCCACCCACGCACTGAGGACATGAAGGATCCCCCCTGCTCCCTGTCTCATGAAGTAGCAGCCACTCCACCTCTGCTTAGGAAACCCTGCTGGATGCCCGGGCGCCCTGGACACTGTCTCCCCAGCGATTCGTGTCCTGTTTAGAACACCCCTCCCCGCGAGCTGAACCCCAGCAGCCGTCCGATTGCGCCCGGCACAGCCCAGGGTCTGCATGTTCATGGCCATTCATTCGGCTTCTAATGAAGCAAAAACTTGAACGAGGCAGAAAGTCTTGGGGCTTTTCCTGTTCATCGCAAGGCAGTTATTAGAAGGCACAGAATGAACAGAAAGGTTTCGTTTGCAGTATTGAAGGCGACCGTGGTCTTGGGAGGAGGAACCGGGGGTAAATGCCCATCGTAGGGCAGAACTAGAGACAGTGTCTGGGGAGGACGGTGGTCGTCCTGCCTTCTGGGCTCTGCACCACATGGTGGGGGTCCTGCCTGGGAGCAGCCGTCTGCCTGTCGCTGGGAAGGTGGACGGGCCTGGGCTGTGGGGGTGAGGGCAGCCTCATTTCTCAGCACCCCTCCGACGGTCCCCACGGCTTCCGATCTGGCCCCCCTGTTTCGGTGAGGTTGTCAACAGGAAAGCAGGGGTCTGTTTTTAGCTTCAAGGGCAGGCTTGGTGTTTTGTCCCCACGTGGAGGAAGCAGGGAGCTCTCCACGCTGCGCTGCGCACGCCTCCGCCGGGGATGGCACCTCGTTGCTAAACGCGCTGCTCGGTGATAACAGCTGCGCAGGGAGCTGGACTCGCTGAGGCAGCTGGGATGCTGCTGAGCCCACGGCCTGAGGCTCTGTGGCCAGAAGGCTGGCTGTGGGCTGAGGGGTTTCCGCTCAGGAGCTGGGCCTGTCATTCCGGAAGCACCTCTCCCCTGGTGACAGGGTGGCAGCTGCCCTTCTCTGTGCTTCGGGGATGACCGTCTCCATGTGGCCTTCAGTTAGGCTTTGCTAGTGAAATCACTGTGATTGTGCTGAAATCACAGTCTTGGCACCAGCTCCCGTTTGCGAGATCGTCAGCAATGAGCGGGAACCTTTGGGGGAGAATAGGAACTTGAGGAGCCTCCCCGGGCAGCACCAGCCCTGCTAGAGGAGAGTCACAGTGAAACTCCTAGTGCCCGGGGAGCTGACGCCCCGTCTGCCTCTGCACCTGGCGTGGGATGAGCCTCAATCCCCTTCTGGCACAGTACTTATTGACGGCCTACCACAGCCAGGCACAGGTCCAGGTGCTGGGCACAGCGGCCAGTAAAACAGTCCCAGCTTAGATTCTAAGGTGAAGGGATTAACACCGAATCAAGTACACTCACGTGTAATCACCCGAGACAAGGGCTCCGAGAGAAGGAAGGACCGGAAAGCCTGTGGCAGAGGGTCCTGAGCTGAGGTCTGCAGGAGGAGGGCCAAGGAGGACTGTGCGAAGTTCCCGGAGAAGAGCACACGCAAAGGCCCTGTGGTGAGGACTGGGGCGCCCTGGGGAACTGAAGGGAGGCAGGCAGTGCCCTGGAGCAGTGTCATGATTTGTAACTTGCTGTAATTTCTATTCCTAATTAATTGTGCTGTTTCTTTTACGTAGAGCAATGGAGCTCTACGCTTTGGGGCTCGATGGGTTACGTAGGAAATGATTCGTTTTGCAGCACTGAGCTGTGCTGTGTCATAAAGGGGGGGCCATCGGGGCGATGCAGATCCGACGTGTTGTGAGCGGATGGCCGCGGCTGGATGCTACTGATACTGTTGCATCAGAGTCTCAGAGTCGGGGGGGGGGCTTCAGAGTGCACGGCCCCGGGTCTGCTACCTGAGTCCACACGTCACCATCGCCGCTTTCTCTGCGGCAGAAGTCTCCCCGTGGGCTTCACACCTCTCTCGTCCCCTCGATCGGGTCCTGGTGCAGTAGTCAGAGGGGCATTTACAAACAGAACCCTTATTGCATAGGGCTGCCAAGGGCTCCCCATCGTCACGGGAGACAGCCCACAGTTCTGAAGGTGGTACCGAGACCGGTGTTCTGGTTACTGGTTCACCCACGCGCCCACCACACACGGAAGGTATGCATCCCCCACCCATGTGGAAACTGAGCTCCCAGTATGCCGGTGCTGGGAGGTGGGCCTTGAAAGGGGAGTAGGTGTTAGAATGGGGGTCAGTGCTCTTATGAAAGACCCCAAAGCCCCTCGCCCCGGCCTCCATGTGAGGTCACAGCGAGCCCTCCCCCCACCTGGGTCTGGGGACACCTGGGTCTGGGACTCCAGCATCCAGACCTGTGAGAAGTAAACGTCTGTTGTTCATGAGCCGTCCCACCCGTGCACCCGTCACGGCACCTGCACAGACGGACACGGCTCAAAACAGTGCGTGCTTTTCCTCCAGATCTGTGGTCTGAGCAGGGCCGGGGTGGGGCCAGCTCGTTGCTGTGCCTCTGAGTGTCACGTGGTGTCACTTGAGGGCTGGGAGCTGGGATCACCAGAGGCGCATCCGAGGTCCAGGCTGGGTGGCCTCATGCATCTGTTGCTCCTGGAGCATCTGTCCGTCTGTGCTCCTCTCATCCTGTCCGGAGCTCGGCAGCGGCAGGGCAGCCGGACCCCTTCCCTGTGGAATCCTGGTGACTGAGGACGGTGCCCCGAGAAAATATAGCTCGGGGGGGCCACGCCTCCTCTGCTAACTCCCCTCCGAAGCCACGTTGCGTGGCTCCCACCGCAGCAGCGGGCCGTGGGCCTCACGGGGCAGGGCGTGGGCCAGCTCTCGTGGTGAGACCGTCCTAGCGGGGTAGCACGGCCGTCTTTGGGCGCAGTCGTCACAGGGCCCCCACCTGCCAAGTTCACATCCCTGCCCTGTACGTGGGTCCCCAAGTCTCATTCTGCTGTGGCGTCTCAGGCTCATCATCAAAATCAGGTCTGGGGACAAATGGCCCACGGACACTGGTCCTCGGGCACATTCTTAGGGACGTGAGGACCTAGTCACCCCCGAGACAGGATGCTGGCCCCACCACCCAGTGTGCAGTGACAGGCAGCGAGGGGTGAGTGCCGCAGACCTGGCGTTAGAGCCCAGGGGAAGTCTGTGTGCAGAGGCTGATCCGTGTCCCAGATGGGCGTGTGCAGTTGTGGGAGCTGGCAAGCCCGGAGTCACCGTGGAGGTCAGCAGGCAGGATGCCGCGAAGTCGCTGCCGCAGCTGGGGTGAAGGCGTCTGCAGGCAGAGTCTCTGTCCCTCGGGGGCCATGGGCTTCCCCCTTCAACTGATTGGACGAGGCCCACCACACTCTGGAAGGCCGTTGGCTTCATTCTGGGTCCAGTGATGTTACCGTCAGTCTCATCCGAAAAAGACCACCCCGCCAACAGGTAGCCTACCTGGCCCTGCCAAGGTGATGGGATATTAACCATCCCAACCCCTGCTCAACAAGGGGTGTGGGAGGCACAGAGCGGCCCTGGCCAAGGCAACCCCGAGATGCTGTCAGGCCCAAGTGGGCAGTTCCTTGAGAGTGCCCGGCCCTGATCCCAGGGAGCGGTTCTTCGTTGCCCTGGGCTCTGCCCCTGGACGGCTGGCTCTGTCCTGAGTCACCTCCTCCGCCCATAAGAAACGCCTGTGTTTGCAGCCGACTGGTTCTCTCAGCCTGTTCCCAGCCCGTGGGGGTCGGAGGGTCTGAGGCGTCTTCATTCTGTGTCTCCTTCGGTCCGAGCTGGCAGGCTCCTGCGGACTGTCTCCGAGCCGTGATTTCCGTGGATCTGGGATCCGAGCCAGGAGCCAGCCCCACCCACACGGCTCACTGACCAGCTCTTGCTGCACCTCGGGTTCCCGCAGGTGGCTTTGTCCACCAAGAGCACCCCGGGGCCCCCCTGTCAACCCTTGCTGAGCCTTCTGTGTGGCCATGCTCTGAGGTCTTCACACCGGGGTGACCATGCCACCTGGTGTCAGCTGGGCTCTGACTTGGCAGCTTGGGAGGCTGGGAAAAAGAATAGTTCTGCCTCAAACCCAGCGCGGCCTGGCCTCTTCCGTCTGCTCCAAAGGTCCCTTGAAAACAGAGCAGTTCCCTCTCCGCATCGCCTTGCAAGTCACGGCCCTGCCTGGATGCCACCCACGAGCCCCCGTCCGCGAGTGCGGTGCCGTTTTCTGGTGTTTCAGGCAGCCAGGGACTCTGCCCAGCGTCCTCTGAGCTTCCCTGACCCTCAGAGCCAGGAGACGTCTGCTCGCTGACCCCCCAGGCCCTTCGGAGCGCCCGGCGCCCGAGGTCTGTCCACTCCAGGTTTCCATGTCGTCAGCCGCCGCCTCCAGGTGGGGCCCACAGCAGCCTCCCAACACGTACCGGCTTCAGCTCAACCAGGTCTACGTGGTTCAACGAGGTTTACTTGGGTCACCGATGTGCGATCCGGGCAGGTGGGGACAGCTCACCTGGCCTCACTCAGCCAGCAAAGCCAGAGTGACCTCTCGGAAGGCCAGCGCAGCCACGACCCAGGCTGGGGCACCAGGGGTGTCGCCCCTTGTCTCTCTGTGGCCTCTCCAGTGTCACTGACTTCTCACCTGTCGGCACAAGGAATCCAAGGTGCGTGTCCTCAAAGGAAGCCAAGCACAGTCTGGAGTCCAGCCCAGCCTCCCCTCAGGTCCCAGAGGAGGGGACGTCCCAACACGACGAGCAGGCAAACATCACAGGGCCCCTGAGACCCGCTGGGGTGGGGAACCCCGGGGCCACCGTGGGAGGGTGGTGGCTGCCCCAGGGCGCTGTGCCGCCCACCTCACAGCCTGGGTGCGACTCGGCGACCTCTCCCATCCAGCCCTGCTCACCCACCCTGCTGGGCCCGTCACCCCCCAGCCGCACCTTCTGAAGCGTTGTCCACACCTGTGCTCACCGAGTCATCACACCAGTGGGGTGAAGCCCACGCTCCCCAGCAGAGGCCCCGGCAGGCCGGCTCGGGCCCGTCGTGCGTGCGGGTCTCGGGGTCTGGCTCAGCGCCCTGCGCAAGGCGGATGTTGGGGTTGCTGTGATTTATTTAGGAAACTTCAGACGACGTCTGTGAAGGTGGGCGCCCCCCTCGAACGGGGCCCCCTGCAGGCAGGGTCTGGCCATTGTCATCGTCTCAGCTGGAGGCCTCGCTGTCGGTCACATGGCCCTCGTCACGCTTGTTGAAGGAAGGAGCACGTGACGAAAGGAGACTCTGCTGACGGGCGCAGTTCTGGAGCCGCGGTCACGGGGACACGTCTTCACGTGGACGTGGACGGAGCGGCCACGCCCCAGGGAGCGCGCCTCGCCCTGAGCTCCTGGCCCGGAGGGCAGCCACTTCGTGGGGACCGCGGCCCAGGACAGAGTGGCCAGCGGGGAACTGACCGGAGCCAGGGCTGCCCCGGTGCAGGTCATGGCTCCGCTGTCACCGTTCCCTCCCTTCAAGTCTGCAGGTGGCGGAAATCACTTCTGATTAAATACAGAAAGACAGTCAAACACTGGCCACGTCTGTCGTTACTTCGAGAAATCAAGGTAAAGCGAAGAACTGTCTTCATCTCCGTCACGTTAAAGCCACGTGATTCCTTTCAGCGCAGACGCCGCACTGCCAGCCGCTGAGCCTCCTGCTGGGTTCGCGCCGGGGGCAGAACGCCGAGACCCCGTCTGTGTGCAGTGGGGACGCGGGGATTCTCGTGGAACCTTCCCCGTGGGTGCGCAGCGGGGTGCTGCCGGGCTTCATGGGCCGATCCCAGGGCTGTGGCCTTGGGTGGGTGTGTGGTGGCCTCGGGGCCTATAGTGGGCGGTACCCGTGCCCTCTGCACCCCGACAGCCAGAGGTGGCCTTTGGCAGCCCCTCTCCCTGTTGCCCACCTTCCTGAGTCCACGTGGCCCAACCACGGAAACGGATCTGCTGGTCACGGCTACGTGTGGCTTCTGCGGGGTCGTGGGCTTTGTAGGAATCGTTAGAAGTTGTTGGGTCTTAGACTTACTTTGCTGTCTCTGGGATCGTGACGGTGTCGGTGAGAGGGCACCGGGGTCTTAGGCTCCTGTCTTTAACGTGGCACCAGCGTCAGCGAGCTGTGTGACCTTCTCGGGTGGGGTCACCTCTCTTGGTCTCAGCTCTGTCTGTGAAGGGGGGTGTCTGAACTGGACTCTCCCTTCAGGAAAACTGACATTCTGAGTTTGGGGGGACCTGGACCTGGTCAAACCCAGGACTGTGGACAGTCTGCGATACAGCGGTTTTGAGGGTCAGCATTTTTTTTTTCTTTAAACCTACAGCTTAAATCAGGCTCAGGATTTAGCAAAATGTGCTTTTTAAATTGTGACTTTTTTCTTCAGGGTTCTATTCCTAAAAACCCAGAGATTATGAGAGTACACATCGATGTCGCCACGTTCTACCAACACTGCTGGCTGGGGGGCCGCCCGTATTATCTTACACACAAACACACAGGTACGCACACACATGCACACATGTAAACCTACGTACACACGCATGCATGACCACATATGGACAGAGGTGTGTGTGCATATGTCTTCTGATTCTGACGGTCATGCATTACAGACCATGAAGAGACCAAAATGTCAAAATAGGTCCCTTGTAATCTCACTACAACATGCCTTGTAACTGTCTGGTATTTTCCTCAATGTTTTCCCGTGTGTGCATACACATGCAGGCACACGCAGGCACACGCAGGCTCACCCAGGCTCACGCAGACTCATGCAGGCTCACACAGGCACACGCAGGCTCACCCAGGCTCACGCAGACTCATGCAGGCACACGCAGGCACACGCAGGCTCACCCAGTCACACGCAGGCTCACGCAGGCACACACAGGCTCACACAGGCTGACCCAGGCTCACCCAGTCACACGCAGGCACACGCAGGCTCACCCAGTCACACGCAGGCACACGCAGGCTCACCCAGTCACACGCAGGCACACGCAGGCTCACCCAGTCACACGCAGGCTCACACAGGCTCATGCAGGCTCACACAGGTGCACAGAGGCTCACGCAGACTCATGCAGGCTCACGCAGGCTCACGTAGGCTCACCCAGTCACACGCAGGCACACACAGGTGCACACAGACGACTTTCTCCCTCTCTCATTCCCAGTGGCATCTTCCTTGTGCCCTGGCTCGTGGACTCGGCTCCGTGGTTGCCGACCATCACACAGCTCGGTGCACCGAGAGCCTGGGCGGTGACTGATCTGAGCTCTGAGGAACACCCTTGCCCGGTGTGAACCCTGTTGTCCTGGACCAGCCGGTGTGACAAGGTGACTCATGGTCGTGTCACTGAGCATGCTGTGCACAGAGCATAGCACAGGGTTTGGGGTCCCCGCATCGCCGCCCGTCACGCACTTCAGGTCCACAGAGACGGCAGTTGCATGTGACAGTGTCGTGTGCCCACACCGTGTACAGTGTCAAAGTGTGTCTTCGCGTCCACGGAGCTTCCCTGAAACCTAAAGTCCTTGGCAGGGGCTCCAGGGCTGCCCACCAAGGACCCCCAAAGAGAAGGGGTGGACTACCAGAGCACATTCCAGCAGGACACCTCCGGGTGGCCTGTGCCCCCTGGGGGCGTGCTGATGACCTCACTGTCACAGGAGCAAGGCTGGGGCGACTCTGGGCGGAGAGGACAGCCTGGCAGACCCTCCGCTGCTGGTCAGACTCCCTGCCTCTTCCTCAGACCGGAGACGCTGGGGCCGTCCAGGGCCCTCGGCATCTCCTCCACGTCTCAGCCGCCCCAGCGTGTGAACTTGGTGCCGCGCTGTGGTGTTTGCCGAAGTGGGAGCGTTGCTTCCAAAGTAACCACGTTTGCGAGACCGAAGTGAGTTCCCTCGTCCTGAACTCGCCGCAGCCATTAACTTGAACCCAGGTTTAAGGGGGACGTGGAAGAACCCCGACGCTGGCAGCCTTCGCCGACAAACCACTTAGTCAGATGCCGAAAGAACTCGGCGGGTGACCGAGTTCCCTGGCTTCAGTCCCAGGGTGAAATGTGAGCCCGTGGTTTCACCCACATCACGCCTGCTGTCCCCACACCCTGCGCTGACAGTCGGTCTCGTGTCCTGCGTGCGGGGAGCGGGCCTGTCAGGTCCGTGCGGCTGGGGCTTGAGAGAGGACGGATGAAGTGATGGGGGTGTTACTGCCCAGCGATAACCCCCTTTACTTACATTTCGGGGTGTACGGCTGCCGGTTTTCAGCAGGAGGCCGGCTGCCTCATGATAAACTCTGGTGGCTGTTTAAACACGTGCAATAACACTTTAAGTTGTGCCTTGTGAAATATTTCAGACACCAACGTAATAAACGGAGTTACTCGTGTATCCCCGTAAGATTTCATACCTGTTACCGTGTTGCCATTTCTCTCTCCTAAATCTTTTTTTGTTAAATATTATTTCTTTATTGATTTTAGAGGGAGGAAGGAATAGAGAGAGAGAGAGAGAGAAAAACATGGATGAGAGAGAACATGGATTGGCCGCTTCCCGCATGCCCCCCACTGGGGATCGCGCCCACAACCTGGGCATGTGCCCTGACCGGGAACTGAACTGGTGACCTCCTGGTGCGGGGTCGACGCTCAGCCCCTGAGCCACACCTGCCGGGCAAACGTCTTAAATCTTTAAGAGGTGGAGCCAGGAAGCCGGCTTCCTCCTTCCGAAGGAAGCAGAATTCACGCCTCTCCTTTCTACACACCCACGAACGATACGTGGTTTGTTTCGTGTTTAGAATGTTCGACATGGCGTCTTTCTGTAACCCTCCAGATACGCAGAGCTGCGGTTCTGAAATTCACTCACCTCGTTGCACTAGGTCCACCCAGTGTCCTCGTTCTCATGTGCGCCCATTTTGGCCGCGATGCAGGGCCCGTCTAAACCTAGTGTGAGCAGCTCTTTGGTGCGGCAGGACGAGGGCAGTGCTGCTCGGACACGGCTGACCGCGGTGCCCTGTGGTCATCGGGGCCCGTGAGGACTCCGCCCCGGGCGCATCGGGAGATTCCCGGTAATGGTACTTCGTCCGGTTAAGCCAGACGACCCCCCACTGCTACCCCCAGGTCACCCCTGCAGCTCACGCCACCTGCTGGGAGCAGTGGGGGACCCCCCCCCCCCCGGCCACGCAGTAAGGGCAGGACATTCCTGAGGCGGCGGCTGCACTCCTGGCCCTGCTCCTTCCAAAGCCCAGGGCTGACCGATGGTGACGAGTGACATCCTGTCCGGTGTCCCGTCCTCGCGGTCGGACGGGCCAGCACACTCAGCGCCTCCCAGAGTGTGAAGTAACCTGAGGACGGTCCCTGGAAAACGGGCCTTGGCTCCCACCTGCTCAGTGCGGTCGGGTCAGGTTCTGCCCGCTTTTTAGGGACGTCCTCTGTAAAACAGGCTGGAAGGGACGGACGGCGGCCTGCTGGGGTGGACGCGTCGGTGTCACTCCGTCCACCGGTACACGGACCCTGCTCATTCACTGAATTACTAATGAGCCGCGGCTCGCCGGACGCCTGTCTGTCCTCAACCACATGTCACACGCTGCCGCCTCGGTTCCGGTCCCGTCAGTCACTCGGCACCTCCTTGCTGGGAGCTTGGACGCCCCGCAGTCATGCGCCGCACACCCTCCGACCCCACACAGCACCTGCCAAGTGCCTGAACCCCAGAGTTAACCGGGTGTGTTTTGAAATAGGATAGTCAGTGATGATTCTTCCCACCCAGGACCCCAGCCAGCCCGGCCCGCCGTCCCCTGCCCATTTCTCACGGGCCCAGAGACGGGGTTCTCTGAACAGCATGTGTGCGGACGGCTGAAGCAGAGTCCCTCCACGATCGGGTGGAAATTCCAGGTTCCCCGCGAGTTTCTGTGACCGGATACTTTTTCTTACCTTCACAGTCTTGTTCTCCTCACAACGCAGAAGCTACTTACTGCCCAGTGCCCTCCGGGCCCGTGGGAGGCAGACAGGGACGGACAAGAAAAGCCACGAGGTGCCATGTGGGCAGAGAAGGTTCCTCAGAAGCAGAGGGTTGTGCAAGCCTCTAAGTCTGTTAACAAACGTGTTTGAAAACTAAGCTAATTGTTTGAAAGGAAGATTTATTTTCGCAACGTGTATTATTATCAGAAAGCCTATTTCATTAAAAAAACTAACATCCGTATCAAATACATACATAATGTCCATGTTAGGAACGCAAACACAATCTTATTTTTACAACTTCATATTAATAGTGAAAGAGCCCTGGCCGGTTTGGCTCAGCGGTTAGAGCGTCGGCCCGTGGACCAGAGAGACCCGGGTTCGGTTCCCGCTAAGGGCACGGACCTCGGTTGCAGTTTGTCCCCGACCCTGGTTGGGTCGTGTGGGTGGCAGCCATTCGATGTGTCCCTTTCACGTCGATGTTTCTCTCTCTCTCCCTCCCTCCCACTCTGTCTGAACATAAAATGGAAAAAGGTCCTCGGGTGAGGATAAAAAAAAGTAGTGAAATAATGGAAACACTAAGAAAATCTTTGTTCAGACATTTGTGAGGTTGAGGAGGAGCTGACATTCTTCAGGAGAATGCTACACAAACCATCTTGCACACAAACCTGTTGCCATTAACGCTTGTCCAAAGGACAGTGAAGACCTGCCGTGTCCGCCTGCCCCTCCGCTGACCGGCCTTCAGCCAGTGGCTCCTCCTGCTCACCAGCTGCTGTGATGGACGCACAGGGCTGCCCTGGGAGTCCGCACCTCTCAGGGAGGAGCCCACGGCCCTTGGGGGCTGTTTCAGTCACCGGGACAGCTCCCTGCACTGAGCCCTCAAGGGCGCCCTGTGCCCTCGGGCTCCAGAGCGAGGCCACCACGGGCGAGAAGCCCCTTCGGAAGCCTGACTCCGGTCCGGAGAAACCTGGCGTCTCAGCAGAGGGCGCAGGTGCTCCAGGCCTGTTCCCACGGAGCTGGACGCCCGCGTCCCTGCAGCTCCCCCGACACACAGGTTTACTGCTGTGCGCCCGTGGATGCTTCTTCCTGACCATGACTCACTGCTGTGTTATTTCCATCCGCACACCGGTGGCCTGCTCCTGCCGCGCATACTCTTAGCCTGGGCTCCAGGAGCCGAGTTCCAGGCGGCCCCTAGGGGTGCGGCTCCTGCCTGGACGGGTCTGTGGACACCGGAAGATGACTCCGAGCTTGGGCTCTTGTGCTCTCTAACGGGACACGCCAGATTGGAGGTCCTGGGACCCTTTTCCAGGCCAAAGGGAAAAGAACATACCGTGTTCCTGAGCCCTGAGGTCTTCTGTCGTGTACAGAGGCGTTAAAGGGTGAGCGAAGTCAGCTGGTTCTCTGGTGGACTTCAGACAGTGCGGTTCCTCAGTGTCCGGGGTAAGATGGGTCTGTGTGTCTTACTTTTCGCTTTACTCCCCCAGGAGGGGCTCAGCTGAGTCCCCGGGACAATGGCGGTGAACTGTGCTTACAAGACCCCTGCAGGTCCCCGTCCATCATCACTTCCCGCGCTGTGGGCCTCTTCCCCGCAGAGGACAGGCTGGGAGCAGGGCACAGGCCGCGTCCAGAGCACAGGCAGCTGAGTAAACAGCAGCCTGTTCTGTGAGCTCAGCATCCCCGGCCTGGGGCCCCGGGGCGGCTCAGGTTACTCAGCATTTCTCACAGTGCTCCCCCGTGTCCTGGGCAGTGCCTCCCACATCGCGGACAGGCCAGAGAGTCGCCGTGAAAGATGTCTGCTGGACACAGCGCAGTGGGTGCCGCGTTGACGGCCTCGAGACACTTGTTTGAAGAATAATCGGAGAGCTTTTCAGTGACACAGCAGCAGGAAGAGCAGGACAAGCAGATAAATGTGCACACACAGGCATACGTGCCCATGCACACATGCACACACGTACATGTGTGCACACAGGACTGCACACACATGCCTGTACACACGTGTGTGCACCCATGCGCACACATGTACACACACAATACACGTGTGCACGCACGACTCCACACACACGCACATGCACACACACCTTCACACATATGTGCACACACCCACACCCACACCCATGCGCTCAGCCTGAGCATTTGCAGGGATCAGGTCCCAGGATCAAGTATGACAAGCAGAGAAACAGCGATGTTGAGGAGAGGGGGTTCTGTCTCACCTCACCTCACTTCAGAGGAAAACGCATCCTGGAGGACGCTGTGAGCCTGAGCCCTGTGGGTCTGCTTCCTGCCTTGTTCCTCTTTGTATGCTGGGCCTCTCTGCGACCACTGTGCCCCCTTCAGGCTACAGGGCCTCCATGAAGGTTTGGCCAGTTCCGGAGAGATGCCTTCCGTTATTCTGGTTCCTCTGTGGCTCACATCTGCCTCCCGAGCACAGCGGGGTCTGGGGATCGCTGCTGCTGGTCGGCTCCCTTTGGCTTTGCTTTCCACCCTGTGGGCTTTCGGGAGCATCACTTCCCCGAGGTTCTCCGGACGCGTGATTCCAAGGACGAGCAGTTCAAACGGGGTTCGGCGCCGGAGCCTCCGAGGCCGACTGCGGGGCCCTAGCACCTGGCTCCAAACATCTGACGTAGCTGAGTTTGAGGGAGCAGACTGGGCGAGACGGCAGGAACGGGGCACACGGCAACAGCATGGGTTAGGCTGCGCAGACCCACAGGGCTCCCCACTGATGCTCACCTTAAAAATCCCCACGCGAGCCCGGCCGGTGTGGCTCAGTGGTTAGAGCGTCAGCCCGAGGACCAATGGGTCGCGGGTTTGACTCCAGTCAAGGGCAGGTACCTGTTGCAGTTCGTCCCTGGCCCTGGTTGGGGTCGTGTGCGAGGCAGCCAGTCGGTGTGTCTCTCTCACATCCAAGTTTCCCTCTCTCTCTCCCCCTTCCTACTCCATCTGAAGATAAAATGGAAAAATAGCCTCAGGTGAGGGTTTAACAAAAATCCTCACCTGAGGCTATTTTTCAATTTGTCTTCAGCTGGAGTAGGAGGGGGGAGGGAGAGAGAGAAACATTGACGTGAGCAAGACACATCAACCAGTTGATCCCTCATGACCCCAACCAGGGCCAGGGACGAACAGCAACTGAGGTACATGCCCTTGACTGGAGTCACACTTGAGACTCAGGTCCACCGTCTGGCGCTCTAACCGCTGAGCACACCGGCCAGGCCGGAGGTCTCTTTTCTTCAGGTTGAAAACAGGAACTGAGCCCTGGCCGGTTTGGCTCAGCGGTTAGAGCATCGGCCTGCGGTCCAGAGAGACCCGGGTTCGGTTCCCGCTAAGGGCACGTACTTCGGTTGCAGTTTGTCCCCGGCCCTGGTTGGTCGTGCGGTGGCAGCCACTCGATGTGTCCTTTTCACGTCGATGTTTCTCTCTCTCTGTCTCTTCCTCTCTCTCCCTCCCGCTCTATCTGTACAAAAAATGGAAAAATGTCCTCGGGTGAGGATTAAAAAAAAAACAAAAAAAAAAAACCAGGAGCTGATTGATGGCTTTGTCCCACGAATGCCCTTGTGCCACACGGCCGAGCCCAGTGTGTCCAAGGCCACTGCTGACCGAGTTCACCTTCACAGGCCCCAAGATCAGGGGAGGGGAGCGAGGGGCACTATTTACACCCCTTGGTTATTCCGTACATCTGATAACCCCACGGTCCAGCAGGGAAAGTCGCAGCCCCTCCGCCTCCCCACTGAGGTGACTGCTGTGCCCTGAGCATTGTGGAGGGAAGTGTGGCCGAAGCCACCGACACAAACAACCCTGAGACATGCAGACTCAAACATCCTCTCTCTCCTACCACAGGGACAAGCAGAGCGCGGTATGGAGACAGCTGCCATCCCAGCAGGGGAAGCCGCGGAGCGAGGCCCTGACTGATAAGAGACATGAGTTCCGTTCTGTTTTTCCAACACGCACCTGGCAAGTGAATTATGGATGCGCCCCCAAGAGCTGGGCGGGGACACGGCCACATCACCAGAGCTGCTGACGCCGGGCAGACCCTCTCCAGCTGACTTTTCATAACCCTGCGTGACAAACGGGAATCACAGAGAGAAAACCCCCCGGGGTGGCTCTTTACAAAAGGTAGAGTTGAAAACCAGGGTTCTGAAGGTGACCCCCTCTCAGATCTGCGGGTCCTCAGGGGCAGTGAGGTGATGGAGTGTAAGAAGTGAAGACTGACCAGAAAGAGGGTGCACCCTGGTTTGCCATGTGTCCCTGACAGCCCAGTTCCGCAGAGAGGGAGCCACAGATGAGCCAGGCCCTGGCTCCAGGCCAGCCGGGTGCACCCACTGGGGCATCGCCACCCCAGCCTGGAGGCTAAACTAGAGACCTTGGCACAGGGCTCTCCAAGGGTTCACCGGGACTGCACCTGGAGCTGACTTGCCCTCCTCGCAAGAGAGGAGGGTGGGACCGCGCCAGGGGAGCTGCGTGCAGCACAAACCAGCGTGGATACAGAAGTGAAATCTGACCAAGTGCCTGGAGAGGCGTGTGCGGCCAAGAAGCCCCTGCGCAGCCATCGACCTTGAGCAGCCCGAGGTCATGGTGGGCTCCTGACCTGGAGGAGGAGCCGCCATGGAGAACCCGGTGGCCCCCTGCGTCCTCTACCCCGGGGATGACCTGGGCCACGGGCAGGATCCCAGGGGCGCCTTGGCGCAGGGGAGCTGCGGCCCGGCTGGGGGCGGCGGCAGCGCTCCCAAGGCTCCGGGAGAGGGCAGCCTGCAGCCGCAGGACGCGGCCGGGGGGGAGGGCACCGCTTCCCAGGCGCAGTCACCCTGCAGTCTCAGCGCGTCGCTGTGCTTCAGCTCCGGGGACGACTCCCCGCCTCAGTCCCGAGCCTCTGCCGCAGAGGGCGCAGTGGCCTCCCCGCCCTCCTGTCACAGTGGCCAGTGGGTAGTGGAGAGGCAGTGGGAGGTCGGCGGCGCAGAGGCTACATCGCCCGAGGAGCCCGGGGACCCAGAGGAACCCGCATCCCCAGAGGAGCCGGGGGACTTCGCGTCTGTGCCCCCCGGAGTCGGGGCCGCGCACGGGGAGCCAGACCTGGTGATCGAGGTGTCGGGCCGCCGGCTGCGGGCGCACAAGGCGGTGCTGGCGGCGCGCAGCGACTACTTCCGCGCGCGCGCGTCGCGGGACGTGCTGCGGGTGACCGGCGTGGGCTGGGCGGCGCTGCGGCTGCTGCTGGCCTACGCGTACAGCGGGCGCATGGCCGGCGTGCGGCCCGACAACGTGGCGGAGGTGGTGGCCGGCGCGCGCCGCCTGCAGCTCCCCTGCGCCGCGCAGCGCGCTACCGAGGCCGTGGCGCCGCAGCTGAGCCTCACCAACTGCCTGGAGGTGCTGAGCGCCGCCAAACGGCAGCGGCTGGCCGAGCTGCGCGACGCCGCCTACCGCTTCATGAGCGACCACTACCTGGAGGTGCTGCGCGAGCCCGCGGTGTTCGGGCGCCTGTCGGGCGCCGAGCGCGACCTGCTGCTGCGCCGCCGCCTGCGCGCCGGCCGGGCCTGCCTGCTGGCTGCCGCGCTCGGGCCGGGCGGGGAGCGCGCGGGCAGCCGGCCGCAGAGCCCGTCCGGGGACGCGGAGGGCCGCGGGGACGCCGCCGTCTACTGCTGGCACGAGGCGGCCGGCGAGTGGAGGGAGCTGACGCGGCTGCCCGAGGGCGCGCCGGCGCGGGGCTGCGGCCTGTGCGTGCTCTTCAACTACCTCTTCGTCGCCGGCGGCGTGGCGCCCGCGGGCCCCGACGGCCGCGCGCGCCCCTCGGACCAGGTTTTCTGCTACAACCCGGCCACCGACCAGTGGAGCGCCGTGCGGCCGCTGCGCCAGGCGCGCTCCCAGCTGCAGCTGCTGGCCCTGGACGGCCACCTGTACGCCGTGGGCGGCGAGTGCTTGCTCAGCGTGGAGCGCTACGACCCTCGCGCCGACCGCTGGGCCGCCGTGGCGCCGCTGCCCCGGGGCGCCTTCGCCGTGGCGCACGAGGCCACCACCTGCAACGGCGAGATCTACGTGTCCGGGGGCTCGCTCTTCTACCGCCTGCTCAAGTACGACCCCCGGCGCGACGAGTGGCAGGAATGTCCGTGCAGCAGCAGCCGCGAGCGCTCGGCCGACATGGTGGCGCTCGGCGGCTTCATCTACCGCTTCGACCTGTGCGGTGGCCGCGGCGACGCGCAGGCGGCCGGGCCCACCGGCGGGGTCAGCGTGCTCCGCTACCACTGCGTGGCCAAGCAGTGGAGCCGCTGCGCCGCGCCCCTGCGGCCCCCGGGCGCGCCCTCGGGCCTGCAGCCCTTCCGCTGCGCGGCGCTGGGCGGCAGCATCTACTGCGTGAGCCGCGCCGGCCTCTGGCGCTTCGTGCCCCCGCGGGATGGAGAGCCCAGCGCGGATGTGGGCGCAGACGACAGCTTCGAGGCCGAGGCGCTGGGCGGCCCCCTGGACGTGCGGGGCGCGCTCTTCCCCTTCGTGCTCAACCTGCCTGAGAAGCCGGACCGAGGCGAGGAGGGCGCGGAGTAGAACAGGAGGGGGTCACCTGGGTGTCTCCCGGGGGCAGCCCTGGGAGGGAAGGCCTCCTGGGCCGAGGTTCCCACTGGGAGTGGAGGAAGGGAGGGAGACGGTCGCGGGTGGCCCCTGGCCACCTGCTATGTAAGGCTTTGAAGTGGGGCCTCAGAGACTCTGAAATGCTGCTTCAAGGTTCGCTTTCCTGTTTGCTTTTCCTTTCGCCCCCCCTTGCGGACGGTGTGAGATGCAGGCTGTGCACAGACAGGTGACCTCACAGGAAGGATGTTCAGGGGGAATGAGCACAGGACAGTGCCCAGGGTGGGCGAGCTGGCCGAGCGTGTGTTCAGGGTGTTCCTGGGGGCCCCCAGCAGGTCCTGGAGTACACTGACCCCTGCGTGGAGTGCCCAGGCAGCCGGACCGGAGCCCTGCCTGCGCCTTTGCTTACCGCGCCCCGAGCAGCTGCCTGGAGTTGGGAAGGTCAAGCAGGCCCACGTGACCCCGATCAGCCGACCACAGACAACCACAGGTGTTTTGGCTGAGGGTTAGAATAATTGGTGGGAAAGCTCTCAGACCCTTTCTCACAAACTGAGTGCAGGGTTCCTCACCTGTACTCAAGGTTTGCTGGGCTCCTTTGGTGACAGACGGTCTCTGGTCCAGGAAGCAGCCCGGCATTTTCTCTGCCGTCACCCAGGCACCACGGGGGGTGGGACCCACACATGGCCCAGGAAGGCTCCAGCTCCGTGTTCAGAGATGGGCTGGACATTTTCAAGGAAAGCATGTGACTAGGTTCCATGATACAGTAACGATTTACTGTTATTTGGACTTTACATCTTTGGTGAGTAAATGTTTACCAAAGAGCAAGTTCTCGACTAGGAAAAGGTGGCTGCCAGGGCCGCCGGTCTGTCTTAACCCTCAGTAGCCACAAAATAGGCTCAGTCACTTCTATATTCTGTGGCGGACTCAGAGAAAGACGGATTTCCCCCAAAGAAGGGTAAGCTCATGGCAATAGGCAGTCCTGGGGACGAACATGAGGGCACCCTCCGAACCCTCTGCCTGTGGCGTGGCAAGTGTGCATGGTGTAATCTGGTGAGGGAAAGGGGTTTTAAAGAACATCATCCTAAGAACACGTGGCGGAGTGAGAACCAGCCTAGGAACCCGACAGGACACAACCTATGTTTATAATGTAGTCCTGCAGGTTAAAGCTACGTTTCCCTAGTTGTGAATTTCAAAATGCCATAACAGAATTAACAGGAAACTCACTACTTTGACAGAGCACAAAGATTAAAAGCAAATCAGCTGTTCTCATTTGTTAAAACATTTCCGTTGCGCATATGGACAGACGGGGCTGTTTGTTTAGACTTTTAGGGTAAAATGTATGCTCGTAAACAGGGCAAATGGTCTGGATTCTGAATCCAGGCTGTTTTTGCTGAAAATAGGAAGGGTCACATCGAAGTCACTGGGGCACGGTCAGGTGGCATCACGCCTGGCTTAGCACTGTCGACTTGTTAATCCAGTGACGGGCGTCACATCTCGGTAGCACGCAGTGGGTGACTGGAAGTCGGTTGTGCTTTGTCCAGAGTCTGTGGCTATGCAAAGTAGGTGTGTTTGGAAATCAGTGATCAGCTTGCATCCTGAGCATGTGCATGAGGAATGGGAACGTTGACAGTTGCAGTTAGAGTTCGGGTGACTGGATGCTAATGACCTGAGGAGGTAACTTGGCAAATCTGTTCATCGTCTCAGGAGAGAAACAGGCTTCACGTGGACTTGACCTTTCGTCGGAGGAGACTGGAGATTCTCGTGGGAAAAGAACTTAGAGCCAAAGGAAACAAATCATATTCTTTTAAACAAATGTACCTTCCATGTTGTGGTGCACGTTTCTGTAGAACTGTGTCGCTTATGCTAAAACTTTTATATGACATGAGAGCAGGCTGATGTTTTCATTCCTTAACTATCAGACATGAACTAGTACCACTGTGATTCTGCTTGAGAAATCACTCCTGTCATGTTGACCATTTCACAACAGAAGGCGGAGGGTGGGCTTCCCGAGTGAGATCATCCCCGCAGAGCTGCTGGGTGTGGGGTGTGGACGGCCACACGGCGACACGCCCCAGAGGAGTTTAGGAAAGGAACACCTGTTCCGGGCGTGGCCTCCCCGTCTGGTCTCGCGGTCCAGGGATCTGTCAGATGAAACACAGGACGCACGAGGGTCAGTGAAAGGGTGTGGGATAGGATCTATCATATTTCTAGATAGACTGTCACAGGAAACAAATGCTACAGGACCTGGCCGGCCGCGAGGGCCCGTTTATTTGCACTCTGGGCAGTTCCTGGGGGGAAGCCACAGGGGCCGCACCCGGGAGACAGACAGGAGAGCCACCCTGTCCCGCAGGCCTGACGGGACTTGGCTGCAGGGAGGGGCCTGGCTCCGGACACTGATGTTCCCAGGAAGGATGTTTCGTGTTCAATGTCATGTTCTCAGTTTGTATCCAACTGACACTGTTTTGAAAAACAGTTGGTGCAAAACTATTTCTGATCTTGGGTTAGTTGTCTGATGAAGGTGATGCGTTTGTGACATCTGTCCACAGCCCTCAGCGAGGGGAGATGGTGGGGACAGAGGGCCCGAGCCGTTGGTTCGCTGACGAGCAGTGACTGAATTGTCAGGGTGCATTTGGAGGCCAAGGGGTCGGGCTGAAGATGCCTTCATGTTCTTCCTCTTTTTATTCCTGGCTGGGGGATGGCCCCCGCGCTGTGTTTGGAACTTGTGACTTCATGTCTGAGTTTCTTTTCTTTTAGGAGAATGGATGCTGGGGAAATGCTTTGGCTACTTTGTTAACACTTGTACCCGGGTCACTTTGTCACAAATACTCAGAGAAGGGATGGTCGCTCCATCCCTGCACCCAGCTGTCAGGAAGCAGTTCTGGCCCCAGCAGGTCAATCGCTTGGTCTCCTGGGCGACTTCCTGTGAGAGACTTGGAAACGGAATGTTCGGTGGTTTCCTGCCCCTTCCTGGAGTAGAGGTTCGGGACCTCATCCCTTGTAACACCTTAGTGGGTGGATGGACAGGAACGTGCCCTGTTGTGTTCTTACGTTAGAGGCCTTCCTAGCTTACACAATGTTTTATTTTGCCTTTGAAAACATGGACATCCCTCTTCTCCCCTTGCTCTGCCTCACGGGGAGCGGCGAAGAGATGGCGAGACCTCCAAAGGGCGCCTGCGGTGTGTTCGCTGCATCTGACCGTGTGTCCGTGGCCGCGTCCTCTCCGCACCCACACCCAGGACCCTGCCCAGACACGCGGCTCCAGCCCCCGTGACAAGCTGGCAGCCAGGCGCCTTCCGGAGCTGAGTGACTGGCTTTGGAGTGACCCGACGTGAAGGCGTGATGCTCCCCGTGAGGCGAAGTCCTCTGAGGTTCCGAAGGCCCCACATCGGCAGTGTCGCCGCTCACCGGACACACTGCCCTGTTTCAGGCGGCGGCCGTGCGGGGACTGTGTGTCAGTGCTCCGTTCACAGCCCAGGCACAGTGCTGTCAGCCTCGTGGTGTCTGTTTCTGCCGAGACGAAATAAATCGTTGGAAAATGCCAGTGGTCCTGAGGTCTCTGTGGGGTGGCTTGTCTCTGGCTCGGTGGCACAGCCCCAGGTGGGGTGGCCTGTCCTGGGACCCGTGCTCCCCTGGGCTCCCTGTCTGCAAGGGTCGGAGTCCCCCTCTGTGACTGAGGACTTTGGTGACTCCTGAGGTCCTTCCAGAGACAGCTTCTAAGTTGGGGGATTCTCTGAACGCCTAAGGTATGTGTCCACCTCTGCCTGCTCCCTCCCTGCCCAGCCCTTGCCTGCAGCTGGTGCCTGTCTCAGCGCCGATGCCCAGCACACCTGTGTGTCCACACGGGACCTCCCGCCAAGGAAAGGTCTGAGTCAAGGTTTTGAGACCCAAACGTTTTCCACAGTTTGCATTCGACACGAGCAGGCACCGGGTGTGACCATGAAGTTGTCAAGGTGCTTGTAAAAATGATTTTTTGCCCTGGCCGGTTTGGCTCAGCAGTTAGAGCGTCGGCCTGCAGACCAGAGAGGCCCGGGTTCGGTTCCCACTGAGGGCATGTACCTCGGTTGCAGTTTGTCCCCGGCCCTGGTTGGTCGTGTGGGTGGCAGCCACTCGATGGGTCCCTTTTACGTGGATGTTTCTCTCTCTCTCTTCCTCTCTCTCCCTCCCACTCTACCTGAACAAAAAATGGAAAAATGTCCTCGGGTGAGGATAAAAAAACAAAAAGGATTTCTTTTCCTCTTGGTGTTTATTTATTCACGGGCGGGGGTGTTCTAAGGGCAGAAACAGAAGCGCCGCCACCTGAACTCGCCGTGACTCAGTTCCTGTCCCGCAGACGTGTCATTAAATCTGAACTTCCCGTAGCTTCAGTGTTTGTCCTGCTGAGACTGAGTTTTCATAATAAGTCGGAAGGACGTTCCTGGGCCGGGGCATCTTCGGACGTGGATGTCATGACGCACGGCCCTTCAGGCAGGTGGTGGATTTCAACCAACACCCACGGATGGTGGGGAAACCTGACCTGCGCTGGACACTGGTCAGCCAGTGAGGAAGGGGGACTTTCTACCCTGTTCAGACAAACTTATGTTTATAAAGAAGAGTCAGCTCAGCCCTTTGGGGACCATCAAGGAGGCATGTTGGGGCTGTCCTGCGCCCCCTGAGGCTGGGGGCCGGTGCCCCACACCAGGGCTCCGAGAGGGGGTGATCTGGGCCCTGCCTCAGGGCTCAGGTGGAAGTGAGCTCCTGACCCCCCCAGCCCAGGGCCCCCTGCCCCCACCCAGCAGCCCCCTGAATCCTGTCCAGGGCTGAGTGGTCCCCATGTGGACTCACTTTTTCCAGCTGGACCCAGGGGACAAGAACTCCCCCTAGTGCGGCGACACCTCTGAGTGGTGACCACGGGTATACTCACCCCACAAAGGTGACCGAGTGCCTACTAAGTGCCCGGTTCTGTTCTAGGCGCTGGGCCACCTGGGAGGCACTGCTGACCCGGCCCTCCTGGAGCAGCCCCCACCCGGAGAGGATGCCCTGTGACCAGAGAGGAAGCCCCCCACGGGGAGGAGGTCCCTCACCCCCAGTGAGGAAGCCCCCCACCCGGAGAGGATGCCCCCCACCCGGAGAGGATGCCCCCCACCCGGAGAGGAAGCCCCCCACCAGAGAGGAAGCCCCCCACCCGGAGAGGAAGCCCCCCACCTGGAGAGGAAGCCCCCCACCTGGAGAGGAAGCCCCCCACCTGGAGAGGATGCCCCCCACCCGGAGAGGAAGCCCCCCACCCAGAGAGGAAGCCCCCCACCCGGAGAGGAAGCCCCCCACTGGAAGAGGAGGCCCCCACCAGAGAGGAAGCCCTGCCCCCAGTGAGGAAGCCCCCCACCCGGAGAGGAAGCCCCCCACTTGAAGACCCCACCCGGAGAGGAGGCCCCCACCAGAGAGGAAGCCCCCCACTGGAAGAGGAGGCCCCCACCAGAGAGGAAGCCCTGCCCCCAGTGAGGAAGCCCCCCACCCGGAGAGGAAGCCCCCCACTTGAAGACCCCACCCGGAGAGGAGGCCCCCACCAGAGAGGAAGCCCCCCACTGGAAGAGGAGGCCCCCACCAGAGAGGAAGCCCTGCCCCCAGTGAGGAAGCCCCCCACCCGGAGAGGAAGCCCCCCACTTGAAGACCCCACCCGGAGAGGAGGCCCCCACCAGAGAGGAAGCCCCCCACTGGAAGAGGAGGCCCCCACCAGAGAGGAAGCCCTGCCCCCAGTGAGGAAGCCCCCCACCCCGAGAGGAAGCCCCCCACTTGAAGACCCCACCCGGAGAGGAGGCCCCCACCAGAGAGGAAGCCCCCCACCCGGAGAGGAAGCCCCCCACTTGAAGACCCCACCCGGAGAGGAAGCCCCCACCAGCAGCAGGTGGCTCCTTCCTGCACTGGCCCAGGGCCATCGCCGTCCACTCCTGCGGTTGAGGGCTCACTGTACCCTCGTGGGAAGAGCTCTTGACACTCAGCCGAGGAGCAGGAGGTGATGCCCGGTGTCAGCCAGATTCGGGGAGGTGGGTGCATCACAGGGTCATCAGCGCAGGCAGGCGAGCAGGTCTGAGGCCGGTCACACAGGCGCCAACGACTGGGCAGCCACAGAGAGATGACTCGGGTCTCTCGGTGCCTCGGTTTCCCCATCTGACGGGGGTTAGGAAGCTCCCAGAGCCGACCCACGGTGAGTGGCCCTTGCACAGGAGGACTGATTTCTCCCTGCAGAGGAGGGTCTGATTCTCGAGGGATCTCGGAGTTTCCCACCAGGGTCACAGACTGTGATACTGAAGGTCACACTGGAAAAGCAGTTCCGAGTGAGTTTTCTGCTGTCTCAGCAGCAGTTGGGGGACCCAGGGAAACAGGGGCGCTCTGTCCTGTCCCTCTCTGTGCGGTGAGGTCTCACTGCTTGTGGTCACTCAGTCACTCAACAACCACCTCACTATCTTCTGAGCATCAGCCCCTCTGTTCACAGAGCAAAGTGCCGCCAGCCAAGGGCCCCAGAGCCGGGCAGGATGCAGGGCACAGGCTCCAGGCTTCCTCCTGAGCCGGCAGGACCCCTGGTTCTCTCTCCATGACGACTCCTCGCTCCCTGCTCTGGGTCCTTCGAGGCCCTTCGTCCCTGGCACAGCCCTCTCCTGGGGCTGCCCATGCACCCGGGGTGCCGTCGACCCCTCAGCCAGATGTTGAGGCGTCCCATTGCCCATCGGGGCCTTGCAGCCCCCTGGCCAGCCCCTGGGACAGTGGGTCTGCCAGCGTCCCGGTGCTCACGCCGAACGTCCTGGGCACAGTGGTGAGGGTGAACAACCCTGGCTGAGAACCGGCCAGCAGGGAGCTCTCAGGGCTGAGCCGAGCCTCACTTCTCCACTGTCCCCTCACGAGCGCCTGTCCTGGGACGTGCCTGCCACTGTGTCTCCAGGCTCAGGTAGTGGCCAGTGCGCTGGATGGAGCCGCCCCCAGGCCTCTGGGCGCCCTGCCTGGTCTCCGTGGGCGCGGCCCGGGCGCTCTGGCTGCCGAGCTGGCCCCAAGCGGGTGCATGGAGACCCTTCTCCTGGGCGCCCCTCAGTCCTGCCCAGGCACCCCACCTCCATCCTGGCCACGGTCAGCTCGGTTAGCACGTTTCGTTTTTCGTGAACGTCCTTGTTAGTATCAAGTTAGACCACGTCTTTGTTACCAATACGCAGTCTGTCGTGACGACCATCGTCCACTCGGATCACCCTTCCTTGTGCACACGCAGCTAGACCGTGTCTTAATCTCTCCGCTTGCTGTGCTCTGCTGTCCTCACTGGACACCGAGGTCCATGGCGACCTGGGCCTTGTCTTGTCCACGCCTGAGTCCCCAGGTTCTCGGTCAGTGGTGGCGCCCACGCGCGCGTGTGGAATCACTGACCCACAGATGGAGGAAGGAGCCGCCCTGTGCGCGCAGCGGGAGTGAGGCCCCCACGGCCGGGCGGGGAGCAGACCACGCGGCCCGTCCGGGGACATCCCGGACATGCTGCGACACCGCCGCTCTCCTTTATCTACAAAACCCACCGTCAGGACTCCGTCACTGGCGCCGAGCCGTCGAGGTCACTGTCTTAGTCACAGGCCCAGGGGAATCGTCCCCAAACCCACCGGTCACACAGATGCGCTCCTACCTGCCATTTCTCTAGTTCCTGCCCCATTTCTCCATCCCCACGTCACACACCTGCCGCCCGGCGGCTCCCGGACCCGGACCTGTGCAGCCCTGAGGGCGCAGAGGGGGTGCGCCGGGGGTCGCACAGCTGGTTTTCAGGGGCAGGCCCGGCGAGGCGCATGCGCAGCTGTGGCTGACGGAGCCTGTAGGGCGCCTGGGTTTTCTGGAGAAGCTACTTTGTAGACAGCCGTCTGCTTTCAAACACCTCTCTGCAGGGAGTGTTGCTTTTCCGTGTGCCCCGCACTCCGTGTTCTTATTTTGCAGAGATGTGATCACATCGTATAAACGTGGTTCGAGGAACGGAAACGTTCTAGAATATAATCCTGGAAAATGTTAAACGTTCTCTAAAAACTCACGTTATGGGGGCCTGATGGGAAAATACGACTTACTAAATTCGAGGGGAAGCGCCCAGCCCGTGGAAAGCGAGAGCTGGGCTTGTCCGTGTAATGGACACAGCGGCACAGGAAACCGTTACCTTATGAAAGAGGCGCTTTGATGACATGTGGCCATGGACGGGGCGATCGCTGGGGCCCAGGGGCCCAGACGCGGGGCCCGAGGCACCTGTCCTTGGCGTGAGCCGGGCACAGAAAGTCTCCCCCGCTCACGGCTGGATGCGCCCGGGGCTCGGACTTAGAGCTGGACCGGTCCTTGCTGCAGACCCTCCTGGCCACCTTCCCTGAGTCCGGAGGCCTGTGTGTGAGGTGCTGCAGGTGGTGACAACCTCTGCCCAGAAGCTGCCGCCATGACTCAGACCGAGCAGAAAGATACAAAGTTGCAAGTGAAACGTTAGACAGTAGCCAGGCAGTATCCTGGAGGGCGCAGACCACCCTGAGCACCTGTTTGTTTGAGTAAAGCAAGTGCAATATTTTGGACTCAAATTCAACTTTAAAAGCTTAGGCGTCGGCAGTACTTTTCCGGCCGCAGGACACTGGTGACACAGTCTCCTTGGACCGACGCCCAGTACACCCTGGGTGACTACTGCCCCCTCCCCTGCGCCTGTCCCTCCATCCCCGTTGGTGCTGGCTCAGATGCAGGACGCGTGTCCGTGGACGTCACGCGTGGTGCACAGGTGCTCAGGGCTCTGGTCTTTCGTGTTGGATCGACGCAGCCCCACTGACTACACCTTACGGTTCTCGCCGTCTCTGCACCTTCTAGGGCGTGTCCCATGTTCGCCTCTGTGTGCTGACCACTGCCAGGGCCCCCTGTGTGCCGGGGGCGTGGCCAGCAGAGACCACACCTACTTTGTGGAGCCTGCAGGTAAGGTGGGCGGGAGCTGCGTCTGGCCTGCTGGGGAGCTTCAAGTCTGAACCCACGTCCCTGCTGCCAGTGTGATGTGGCCCTTCCAGTGCGTTCGGAAGGCACTGTCTTCCGCGTCATGGCGCAGTGTGGGAACTCTAAAATTCGAGCAGCAATGGCATAATTGGGCTAATACGTACAATCTAGGAAAAATGTCCGCCGTGTCCCCAGCACGATTTCGTGTCTGCTGTGAGCAGAGCAGGAGGCCGTGGGTGCGGCAGGCCTAGGTGACACACGAGGGAACTGCTGTCGGCTTGCGAAGTTAACCATGTGGTTCTCGCCCGGCCGGGGTGGCTCAGGGGCTGAGCGTCCACCCTGCACCCAGAGGTCGCCGGGTCGATTCCTGGTCAGGGCACATGCCCAGGTTGTGGGCCCATCCCCAGCGTGGAGCGTGCAGGAGGCCAGTCGATGTTCTCTCTCATCCATGTTTCTCTCTCTCTCTCCCTCTCCCTCTTTCTCTCTATAAAATCAATAAAGGGAAAAAAACAAAAACGCTGTTCTCCCGGGGGTTTCCTGGGAATTATGAGGCCAAGAGTACAGTTCCTCTCCAGCAAAGTCTCTGCCCAGCAGCTGTTGCTATTTACAAGTGTTTACTCTGAAACTCAGATTCTGTGATGCGGGCGGTGACTTGGTTTGACCCCACCCCGCGGGGTCAGCTCCTGCTCTCAGCACAGTGTTCCTTCAGGTTTGTGAGGACCGTGGGGTGGCATCTGGGTGGGAAGGGGCAGCGGAGGGACCGAGGAGCAGTGGCCGGGCTCCCTCGGGCCGTGTGCCTCCTGTCCATAGGGCAGCCCGTCCTGGACAAACCACCGTCTGGAGGCCTGGCCCGGCGCCCGACCGCGCACAGCCCCCCACGCCCGGGGCCTGGACTTTCCTCGCTGCTTGTCCCCCCCTTCCTGCTGTGCTGTCCCCCGCTTCCTGCCTCGGGAGGGGTTTGGACAACCGGTCTCCCTGACTTCCTGCTTCCCCTCCCGCTGGTCACGGATTCCGCTCTGCGAACACGGAGGGACAGAGGGAAATGTGTCCTTTGTCTCCTGGTGTGAGACAGTGAGTGTGGGAACGGGCTGGGCAGACAAAGGCCCTTTCTCTGCTGACCTCGGCCTGGGGCTGGACTTCCGCCCTGTCCTGGGCTGGAGCTGGAGCGTCCCAGGGAGAAGCCGGAGGCTCTTAGCGCCCTCTGCTGCCGAGAGGGGCACTGCAGCGGAGAAGAGCCGTCCACTTTCTAGTCCTCAGTTTTGGTGAACCGCTGAAAGGTTCCTTTGACGCCGCCTGCTGTCGCCGGCTCAAAAGAAGGTCCAGGTTTGAGTACTTCTGAGTGGAGTCCAGAAGTCGCTCACTGACCCTCGGCCCCGAAGAATGGACGCTCTGGGCCCCGACCCTCAGCGTCTCGGGGCCTCCCCCCTTCTTGCCTCTCTCATGAAGTCCCTCCGTCTGCTCCGGATGTCTCGGTCTCCTCCCTCCCCACCCCGTGCCCTCCTCACGCCTGTTTCATCATCTGTGACCTACTTGCTGGTCAAAACCCAGGACCGAAGACAGTTAATTGTCCATACAGTTGGCGACGGCTCCATTAACCACAGGCCACTCCGTGAATTGTTGTTCACTTTGTTTGGCCATGCTGGGCAGCCCCAGTCCCTCGGGGGCGAGACCGGTCCTGTGCCGGCACCCTGGAGCCCGGGGCTGCTCCTGCGGCCGGTGTGCCAGCGGAGCGGAGGGCTCAGTGCTCACGCGGTTTAGAACTCCACGTCCCTCCCGGGCCAGAGGGCAGACACAGCTTTGTGTCTCCGTCACAGGCTGGCACCGGGCAGGGCAGACATCCTTCCGGCAAGGACACTGTGGGGCCTGCACGTCCCTCCAGGTGGCACCCGCTGTGGGCACAGGGACCAGGTGCTCCGTGGACCAGTGACAAGTGACAGCAGGGGCGGCCCTCGGGCCCTGCTACGTCACCGCCTGGTCCCAGTCACAGCGGCGGAAGAGATGGGGTGGGGGCTGCCAGGCTGTCAGGGGACAGCAGCCTGGCCGAGGGAGTCCCCCGGGCCACGCCCCACCCTGCCCTCCATCCACAGGTGGGGCAGGGCCAGTCGGGTGGGGGGTAGGAGGGGTGGGAGAGGGGTTCCAGTCCCGGCAGCTGCTGCCACCTCTGTCCTCCACACCTGCTCCTGCCTCCTCGCCCCGACCGGAAGTGCTTGGCTTCACAAACCCACCTCTTTTCATTAGTCCCATTTCTCCTTAGACAAGACCTGGCTGCATTAGTCAGGTTCTCAGAGCAACAGAAACGGAGGGTGAATAATAGTTTCTAGAAAAACACTCATTATGAGGTGCTTGCTTGAATGATTATGGGGTTGAGTGGGCCCCGGGTGCCCCAAATCTGCCACCCATGGGTCTGCAGGCTTGAGGCTTCAGACCCTGGGACTGACGCACCTGAGAGGCAGGAGCTGAGGACAGAAGACAGGTCCCGGCTCCGCAGAAAGGCAGGGAGCCCCGGTTCTCCCTTCCTCCGCTTCTAATTTTGGTCCCTTCTGACTGTCACAGATTCTGTGAGGTCCACCCACACCCCAGGGTCCCTTCTGACTCACAGATTCCGTGAGGCCCACCCACACCCGGAGGGCCATCTTCCCTCAGATCACGATTCACATCGTCTCTGTGGAAACACCCTCCCGGACACACCAGCGGTGTGCAGCACTCCCGTGGCCCCGTCGAGTGGACACGAAACCACCACCCCCGGGAAGCACATTGGACAGGACGGCACGGCTGTGCACGGAGACCCCAGCCAGCAAGCTGGTGCCCCCCCACACCCCGCTCTCCACCCCACTCCGTGCTGAAGAGCAGTTCCTGGGTTTCCCCTGTGAGCTCCCCGAAGTCTTCGTGGGGAGCTGGCATCCGTGTCCCTCACTGATCTAAGCGAGTGTTCAGAGGGCTTCGGATCCCTCCTGGTTAGGTCCAGTTCCAACGACCCCGAGCCCTGTTCCAGCCGGTGGGTTCTGGGTCTGGATTCGGACGGTGGCCCAGGGCAGGTGGCCCCGGGAAGGCTCTCCGACCCTGTTCTCTCCGGACCCGCCCGGACCGGGACCGCACATCCCATCCCCAGGGCCCAGCCAGCACCCGATGCCGCCATCTGCTGGGCACACGGATCATTGCACTGTGGCCCAAGGGAAGAAAACGCTCAGGACTTGAGGGAAATACGGAACTTGTCACAAGTCGTGACAGGGGCTCCGAAGATGATCCGGGCCCAGGAGTCACTCAGAGACCCGTTCCCGCGCCCGACATGACCACGCGCTCGCGCGCAGTGAGCACTTGTTATAAAGGACGGAGAGGCCGTGCGGTGACGTCCCACGGTGACACCTTTGTGTCACTACGTCGCCCACGACTGGCCCCTTTCCCGCGAGCCTGCTGGGATGTGGGTGACACAGGAACAGAAGGGGTTCCTGGGACTGAGAGGCGCCAGGCAAGTACCCTACAATCTCACGTACATGTGGGATCTAATGAACAAAATAAAGAGACGAACAAAATAGGGCCAGAGGCATGGCTGCAGAGACACACGGACAGATCTCAGAGGGGAGCCGGTGGGGGTCAGGAGGAGACAGACCCCAAAACTTATATGCACAGCCCATGGACACAGACATGGTGTGGAGGAGGCCGGGGGCTAGGGGGGAGCGGGGACATCTGTAACAGTGTCCACAGTGAAGTAAGCAGCTACCCAGCACTGACAGAATAGGAGCAGCAGCCTCCCGGAGGAAGGCTACGTGGCACCTTACACTCACGACCAGTCACTTCACGTGGAGGAGGCGATGTCTCTGCTGATTTATCCACAGCAGTGTTTGTGCTGTGGGGGCCCCTTCTCTACGGGGTCCCCCTGTGTCCCCTGCCCGCCCACCCGAGCCAGTGCGGGGCACCTGCCAGGGGCCAAGGGCCCTTTCTGTGCACGACCTTGGTGCTGGGTCACTGTGCCCTCTTCCAGGGCAGGGCTGGCGCTGGGCACAGCCAGTGGACAGTAGGGGCCGGAGCAGCGCCCGCACGTGGCTGTGGTGAGGACAGCGGCTGGGCCGGGTGGGCTGTGGGGCCCAGACCCCCGCACCCCCCTGGGTAATAGTCTACCAGAAAGTGCTAGTGCCTCACAGAGCACCTGGCCCCACCCACACCCAATTTGGCTAATCCAGACTAAGTCAACTCCTTTCTCTTTAAAGTTTCAAATCATGTTTTAAAGTAAGCAAGCAGATCTTGGGTGTATTTCTGTGGGGTCCGTCCCTCCGGGGAAATGCTCAGGATGTGCCCAAGTTTACAACGTTCCTAAATCCGTGTGCAGAGTTGCCGTGTCTGTGAACCACCTGTGCGTGTAGTGACTTTGAAGCCAATGCTCGGGGTTAGCAAATACGCGTACGTCGTCTGCGCTGCACACTCTTGCCGCACTTTTAAGTGTTTTGGAGGCATTTTTCTCTTAAAAAACTTCACTTTCACTTTCCAAGTGTGAATTCTTAGTCGCCGCGTCGGTCTCGCCCTCGGGACGTCGTTGGTGGTTGGATTTATTCCAAGGGGCAGCTCAGCCGCGGGTGGTCGGCAGCACCCCATGGCTTTTCCACACCACCGCTCGGGTGCTGGGGGCAGAGCACCCGGGGGCCCTGCTCAGCCTGGGGCCTCCGAGCTCTGCTCCATCCACGCAAGCTGAGCGGCGGTGCAGTGGCCTGGGGCCGAAAGTGTCCACGCAGAGGCGATGGGGCAGCGCGGGGCGGAGCCCGGGGGCCAGGTGAGCACACTCAGCACCTCCCGGCCAGGGCCCTGGGCTCCAAGTGCAGGTCGGCTCCTGCCCCAGACTCCTCCACGTCTTCCTTCCCCGAGGAACACGTGCTGCTTTTGAAATGACAACCCTTCAAGTCTTTGCACCTGGGAGAGAAACAGAAGAAGGGAACCAGCGCCCCCTGTGTCCTCCCTGACCCAGAGCCGCGTCGGCGGACTCGGCGGACCGGGCCAGAGAGCACACGTGTTGGTTTGGGACACCTGTTGGTTGGTCTCTGTTACTGGCTCTTTCTGTTTTCATGGCCCTTGAAACCTGTTCACGCCGTTTGGCCTCAGGGCTGCGTAGAAAACAGGCCCCGTGGACTGGGCTCCGAGTGACGCCCGCTCCTCCTGTGTGTGTTCCCAGAGCAGGTCTCCCTCACCTTTCTAGAATAACTTTGTCCCGCAGGAGAGGTGCATCCCAGGAGTGGGCGATGGCGGACACCTCGGTGGGCTGTCACGGGGTCCTGACAAGTCGCCGGATCAAACACTTCCCCTGGGTCTGGTCTCTGCCCCTCATCTGTTTGCACCAAACTTCCCTCGGGGGTGGCTTCCTTCTGCCTGCACTGCTGCTGCAGACCCTCCCGGTTCCCGGTCCTGGCACGTCCTTCACGTCACCCGTTCTTGGACCTGTTCTCTGGAGTTTTCCTCCGGTGCCCGTGGGAGTCGTTCTAGAAGTTTCTGTTCTCCGTGGCTGTCGGGAGCCAGCTGTGGTTCTCAAACTCATTCCTCCGCGGCCGCCCTTCGTGGTCTGTGCCTCTGTGAGGATCTCACCGGTACCTGGCTTCTGCGCTCTCTTCAGGATCCGTTCCGGTGTGGACCCTGCGTTTGTCCGGAGCCCGTGCGCTGGTGTTGTTAGCAGCCTGCGGAGTCTCTCTGTCTCTCCGCCGGGTCACTCAGGAGGTGGTGCGAACCTTGGCTGACGCTGTGCTTATAGCACCTGCACTGGTCTCTGTATTCGCAGTATTTCTGTCTCTGGGTCATTTATTCTGGTGTGCAGGCCAGTCCTTACACTGTGTATCCATTGTGCTTTTGGGTTTGGTTACTTAATTTTTATTTCTAAAAGCTCTCTTCGGTGATTTTAAAAATCTTACATGTTCCGTTTTATGGATTTCTCTTCCCTTAGCTTCAGGATTGTCTTCTGCTAATTTCAACATTGTATCATTTTTCACTCTGTAATAGCTTATTGAGACATAATTCACAAGCTATGCAATTCACAAGGGTAAAGTCTGCCATTTAGTGGTTTTTAGTACATTTACAGGGTTGTGGAACCATCACAGTTTTAGAAATCTTCTTCACCCCCAAACGAACCCTGAACCATCAGCAGTCGCTCACCAGCTGAGCAACACTTTCCCAGAAACACCTGGCTGGTGTTTGACCAGACATGTGGTGTCATGGCCCGCCAAGCTGACACATAAAATTAATCGTCACAGTGTGTGCACACACACGCACAGACATGCACACATGCATGCTCATACACACAGATATGCACACATGCAGATATGCACACACCCACTCACACAGGCATGTATGCACAACACACACACACAGACATGCACACACATGCAGATGCACACAGACATGCACACAATTATGCATGCAGACGTGCATGCAAACACTCACAAAGACATGCGCACACATGCACACACACATTTACATCCAGATGTGCACACACACATGCAGATGTGCACACACACATTCACAAGACATGCACACACACATGCACACACACATGCAGATGTGTACACACTCACACAAACGTGCACACACAGATGTGCACACACAATTGCACATGCAGGTGTGCGCATAGACACACTCACACAGACATGCACACACGCACATACATACAGACATGCATGCACACACTTCCACACAGATGTGCACACACACATGCACACACTCACACAGACATGCATACACACCTTCAGATTTCTGAAAACTTATTTTTGATGTAAGAGTTGTTACAAATAACCAAACTGCCACCACTCACCTTGGGGTCCTCTACGCTGTGTTCCAGTATATCCAGTTACTGTTACTATAATGAACTGGACCCAAGTTTGGAGTAATAAAAATTTTTTCCAAAATTGAAAAATATTGGTAGCACAATTATTTAAATTTTTTAATAAGTTTTTTACTCCTATAAAATGCTTTTGAATTTCTTCTTGAAGCCATTGATATTAGCAGACCTTCCCCCTCTGGAGACAGGAATGGCCCTGCTGGTCGGGTGCTCCCTCTAGTGGACACAAGCTGAATACCCACCGCAGGAACCAAAGCCCCTGGGCCTGAACGTTCCCAGAGAGGGTGTGGGGGGCGCTTCTCAGCGTGTGGTCAGAGTCCCCCCCTGGCTGACGTCTCCCCGGGAGTCTAGGAGTCAAAACTGTCCTCACAACACTAATGACACGAGTGGCTGTATGAACACGGCACGTGTGTGCTGCCCTGTGATGGGGTTGAAAAGGTCTGTGCCATTCAGTGACTGTTTTCCAGATCCGCATGGGTAGGGACCCCCCAAGGGGCAAGGCCGACCAGGAGATTCTAATGTAGCAGAATGTGGGCATGGAAATGGATCTGTGCCCCCTCCAAGGCCACTGAGCTGGCAGGTGGCCGCGTGAAGGGCACAAGCCCTGGGTATCAGTCCTGTGCCAGACACGTGCCCACGACGTGGCACTGCCGTCTGATGGTCCTAGTCAGACTGTGGATTGGCAGGTGCCCTTGGAACAAGGGCCGTGGACCAGACGTCCTGCTGGGCGGACCCCGCAAGGTGCTGTATACCGTGGGGGGAAGTCCAGGGGACTGACCAGGTGCAAAGGAGCCCAGGCGCTGGGAAGAGGCTGATGAGCAGGCTGAGCCCCTCTAAACTGGGGGTTCAGATGCTCCGCTGTGCGGGTGGCGAGTGCTGTCTCTCTCAGCTTCCACAGCATCGTCCTGTCGGCCATGGCTCCCCGTTGCATTTGGGGGACAGCAGTTGGCGGCATGATGCCAGGGTTTCCCAGGAGGCCCAGGGACGTCAGACCCGGCTCCTCTGATCTCAGGTAGACCCAGGCCCTAGGGAGATGGGGTGCTCCTGGGTCTCTCCTGCTCAAACACCAGTTACGGGCAGGGAGGGTCTCTGGGCCCAGGTCTGGCACTGAGCCCCACTCCCTGCGGCACCGCGCTCTTGGGAACAGGAGACCACACGCCTGTGACCAGAAGTGCGGATGGAGCCACACTGACTCCGGTGACCGTCCTGAGCGTGCACGCGGGAAGAATGTCACCTCAGAGCCGTGAGCCACGCGTCCTGTCAGGAGCAGCATCTCAGCAGGCCTGGCTGTGGCCCCCCTTTCCCAGCAGCTGACTGGATCCTGGCCTTGACCTTGACCTCGACCTGGCTCCTCACACCCCCTGGGGGAACCAGCCCCTCTCTGGAGGGTGAATCACGAGGCCTAGAAGTAAAGATTTTGAATTTTAGTTCAAGCCCGCTGCATAGCAAACCCCTGTGACCCTGGCCAGTTTTCTTCCCTCTTTGGGCTCAATGTGCTCATGTGCAGGGTGAACGGGGGGGCCGGGGGGACAGCTGCGTCCTAGCTTGGTCTTCCCAGCACGTCCGCCTCCCCTGAGCCCGGGCCGGCCGCTGGGTGTGCTCACGCCTGCCGCCCGTTCTATTTTGTCACCTCTGACTATTCTTGTCGGCACAGGGCTCACGGCATCGTCCGCAGTCTTCCAGCCGCTGAGCGCTTTTGGAATGGCATCCTCTGGGCACGGCCGGCCTGGGCGGTGTCCGGTGCCCCGGCTCCTGCTCTGCACCGGCAGCTCTGACCCTGTGTGTGATGCCCCTGCCCCGGCGCGGCCACTGGGGATTGGAACTCAGCGTGTCGGGGCTTAGCCCGGAGCCTCTAATCCCAACCTCACGTTACGGCCGGGGGAGCCAGGCCCAGCCGGCTGAGGAGACTTTGCGGGTCACGCAGCTCAGCCAGATGAACACACAGGGGGCCAGGCCCGGGGCCAGTGCCCTTGAGGGGAGCGCAGGGCCCGGCCAGACCTCAGCTGCTCGTGCCTCCTGGAGGGGGGACCTCACCACACCGCAGAGATAAACTGCCCACGAGTGCAGGCCCTGTCTGTAAATAGAAACCTGTAAATAGCATCCCCAGGGCAAAGCCATTGTGCAGATTTGATAAAAGTGGCATTTACCCAGCTTCTACGGTGTGCAAGGTCCTGACGAGGGAGGGCGGGGTCTGAGCCACCGGCCACCTCTGACCAAGCTGGTCCCGGGCGCGAGCGTGGGAGAGACCAGAGCCGAGCCCGTCTCATCCGCCAGGCGGGCGGTTCTCAGGGCGTGAAACAGCCGTGACTCCCCGCACGGTTTGGCTCAGTGGTCAGAGTGTCCACCTGCAGACTGAAGGGTCGGGGGCTCGATCCCCGGTCACGGGCGTGTGCCTGGGTTGGAGGTTGGATCCCAGGCCCCGGTCAGGTCATGTGGGAGGCAACCAACCAATGTGTCTCTCACATCGATGTTCCTCCCTCCCTCCCTTCCTCTCTGTCTAAATCAATGGAGAAAAATATCCTCTGGTGAGGATTAACAACAACAACAAAATCCCCACAAAAGATGAAGGAATTAAGAAGTACAAATTGGTGGTTAGACTGATGCACCTCAAAAGGAAGGGAGGAGGGGGCGGGAAGAGACAGACCAGAGAACTTCTGTGCAAAACCAATGGACACCGACGGTAGTGTGGGGGAGGCAGGAGGGGGTGGGACTGGGGAGGAGGGGGCTCAATGGGGAAAAAGGGGGGAATATCTAATACATTCAACAGTAAAGATGAGTTAAAAAAAAAAGCAAAACAAAACAAAAACCACACCACGGCGGGGCATTAAGGGCACATCGGCACCCTGATGAAGGGACAGAGGCCCCCTCTCCAGACCGTGGGCGACCCCGGTCCCGGCCTTTCCCCCTTAGTGGGGTTCCGGCCTCTGTGGGTTCCCCCCTGCTAAGATGTGGGGGAGCCTGGGAGGCAGGGGAGACACGCCTAACTTCTGTGAGAGCTGCACGTCCCCGTGGCCTCGGCCACGCAGCTCCCCATGCCCACCTCGTCCACGAGTCCACGGAGGTCACGTGGGGCCAGAGCTGCCACTGCCGCCAGGCCCCTCGACCCTGCTGGGCTCACAGACACGGAGAACTCGGCTCTGACGGAGAGATGCCGAGTGGCCTCGGGACTGGGTGTTCAGGAAGAATGCGGGGTCCCCCCCCCGGCTCTTCAGTGACTGTTCATTCCGTGAGCAGATGTCCGCTGAGTGTTCTGTGTGTCAGGTGGTATTTCTTTTGATCACTTGAGGATACGTTTTTATTGATTTTAGAGAGAGGAAGGGAGAGGGGGAGAGAGAAACATCCACGGGTCGCCTACCGTGTGCACCCCAACCACGGACTGAACCCAAGAGCTGCGCCACCAGCCAGGCTCGGGGGCCGGTTTTGAGCCGTGTCCCGGGACTTCATGCCGGCAGACGCCCGGGCTCACGGTCGGGCTGGTGGGGTGGGTGGTCCATGCCTCCCCGAAGGAGCACGTGCTCCCCAGCTGAGAGAAGGCGTACCCCGTAAGTATGTGTGCCTTTGTTCTAAGACACTCATGACTTTCGGGGGGGTGACTGAGTGGACCAATGCTCTGAGAAATCTACTTGGCAGAGGTGGGGAGAGAGGCGGCCCAGCCGGGACTGGGGGACAGCAGCGGAGACGGGGAGCAGGGCAGGTGCGAGGGCGTCAGGAGGAAGAAGGGTCCAAGACTCCTGGCTGGTGCCCCTCGCGGGGTGGGGGCCGCTGGGCAGAGGCAGAGGGGAGCAGTGGGGAGAGCCTGAACCCCATGGGAGGCTGGCTGCGTCTCAGTCTGCTGGGCCTGCGGCAGTGGGGGTGCCGGGCTGTTTGGGCCGTGGACATGAGGAGACTGGCGGGTGGGGTGCAATGCGCCCAAGGTCATGGCAGCGAGTGTCCAGGAAAGGAGTGGTCACCAGTCATCTGGAGGTCGGCCTGGGAGGGGTGATGCAGGCTGGTCAGCCGTGGCACGGGACCTTCCGCGGGTCCCGAGTGTCAGCCTCTGTGACCTGCACCCCCGTCCTGCCCGGTGAGTGCGGGGCTGGGCTCCCACTGCCTCTCCCCAATCCCTGGTGGGGCGGGAGTCACCTTCACTTCTGGAAGGTCTTCCTTTGCCGTCGTAGGACGCTGTGTCCTGGGCGCCGTGTCCTGGGCGCCGTGACTTGGGCGCCGTGTCCTGGGCGCCATGTCCTGGGCGCCGAGTCCTGGGCGCCGTGACCTGGGCGCCGTGTCCTGGGCGCCGTGACCTGGGCGCCGTGACCTGGGCGCCGTGTCCTGGGCGCCGTGACCTGGGCGCCGTGACCTGGGCGCCGTGTCCTGGGCGCCGTGACTTGGGCGCCGTGTCCTGGGTGCCGTGTCCTGGGTGCCGTGACCTGGGCACTGTGATCTGGATGCTGTTTTCCAGTTTGCGTCATTTCTGATGAAAGTGTCCGCTGCCAGGTCATCTTTGTTCCTTCACAGGGAACACGGCTTCCTTCTTGTCTGGAGCTTTTCCCCGAATCAGGCGTTTGCAACCGTTCGATCCCACGTGACTTGGTGCGGCTTCGATCTGCGGGCTGGAGTTGGTGCTGGTTGGCTCCTGGTGGCTGTGGGTTCATAGGTTTCACCAAATTCAGGAAACTTTCGGTGACATCACCTGCTACTCCGTGTCTGATGTCACCGGCCGCGAGGGCTCCGTCCTGGCTCCCGCTGAGCGACGTGTCCAGTCACCCAGGGCCCCTACGGGCTGCGTCCTCGGAGGTGGGCACAGCAGTCCCTGCGCCTCAGTGTGGGTGACACTGGTGGCCCACGGGAGAGGGCAGGGCCGGTGGACAGACACGCCTGGGGGGTGGGTGCCGGGCCAGGGGGTCCTGGGGGTTAGACCCGGAGAAGCGTGGTCCCTGGGCACGTGTGCGGGGACCTGGAGGGGAGCCAGAGCCTTCGACCCGTGTCCTCGGACACTGACCCTCTGACCTGTGCTCTCTGGCGGTTTCTCATCAACGAGACCCCGGCGCCTGAGGTTTGAAAGGCTCCCAGGGACTTTCCACAGATGGTTTCCTCTTATTTTCACAACAACTCACACGGTGGCTGTTACCACACAGGTTTGCGGGCCCGCGCAGCCGGCCTGGGGTGCGAGCTGTGTGGGAGCAATCTCGGGAGTCCGGGGGGTGTCGACATGGGCCCTTCCTTGTGGCCGCTCACACCAGGTTCCAGCCCTCGGCCCTCTGAGGCCCGCATCAGGGACATCTGGGCACGTGATGGACAGAGAGGCGGACACTCTGCCGTGTGGGGGTTTGGGCGCAGCGCCGTCTGTGGCCATAACTGTAAGTAAGACGCCGTTTGCCGACTGGGCACGGATCCCCCTCAGGTGGCCAGGCCTCCCAAATCCACCCTGGATGGTGCTCGCGAAAGCTCCAGTAGTTGTTGAAATTAGAAACAAACAAGACACTGACCACAGCGGCCCCTCCCCTCCCCCAGCCCTTGGGGTCAGCGCCCTGGCCCCTGGTCACCACGGTAACCACGGGGCACCAGGGGCCTCAGTCGGGTGGCGACAGAGGACTCGTCTGTCACTCAGAAGGACTGAAGGTACGTCCAAGAATTTGAACACTGAAAGGAGTTAGAAGCCCACGCCCCACCCTCTCTTCTGGTCAGTTTCCTGAAGGGTCAGCGACCCCCTCCATTGGGTTTGTCCCAAAGGAGAAGGGCCTGTGCCCCACGACCAGGCAGTGATTCACCGTGGGCTCGTCCGGGCGACCAGCCATGTGTCTAAATATAGCAGCTCCTTGGCCATAAATGGGGCGGGCCGGCCGGCCACAGAGCTGGGCTCTGCCTTCCTGTGCCCAGAGCAGGTGAGCGGGCGGCCGGGAGCTGCCTCCCCTCTGCCAGGCTCCTTCCTCTCTCGGTGAGTTTCTGTCCTTCCTCCTCTTCCCAGCTGGGCCCCCGGGAGGAGCCGGGCTTGTGTGGGGCTGGGGGCGTCGGGTATCCGGAGCGGACTCACTTCAGGGTAGAGAGCAGGAACCCCCATGACCCGATCTGAGGTCTGGGCCTCTGGGCCAGATTTCAGCCTGGTCTGCGTGTCCGCCCGGCGGTGTTGCGGAGCCTGCCCGCAGCGTCCCAGCGCCCCTGCGCAGCCTGCGGGGCCGAGCCCGGCGCACCTCCCTCGGCCCCGCCGTGCACCGAGTCCACGCTGGGAGGGGAAGACGAGAGAGCAGGTGGGAGATAACATCGGAGGTTTTCGTAAGAAAACAAGGAGCCGGGTCATTCGTCAGGACCTAGACTACAGCGTGGACGGGACGGGATGGGGACGGGATGGGGACGGGATGGGGACGGGATGGGGACGGTCCCGCCGGTCAGGGTTCCCGGGGCGCCCAGGTCGCGCTGGTGGCTGTTGTCTGCTCTGTGCTCCGGTGGGTGGTGACCCTGCCGAGTCCCGCTCGGTGCCCGCAGAGCTTTCCGGTTACTCTCTGGGAATCTGCCAAAAGGAGGTGGGGTCCCTGCACCCGACGGCCGGGGGTGGGGATGGCAAGGAAGGAAAGTGGGGTTCGAGGAGGGGTAAGGCTCCCGTCCCCTCTCTCTGCGGGCCCCACGCTGTTCCTGAGCAGGAGTCACCTCGAGGGGTCAGGTGACCTGGGGGAGTCAGTTCTTCAGTGACTGAGTCTGGGCTCCCCGCGGTCACCTCTGCGGCTGCTCAGGGACACGGGAGAGTCGGGGGAAATTCGTGAAGGAAATATTTGTAGAGATGTGGACCTGTTTTTAACCCCGTCATTCTGTGGAAGAACCTGGGAAGCCGCCCGCTGCTTGGCCCGAGTCACGTGGTTCGGCCTCGGAGGAACCGGCCCGGGGGCCAGTGGGCTCTGGAGGCAGAGACCCCGGGCTCCTGGCCTGGTTCTGCGGGGGGTTTGGAGGTGGGGTTGCTAGTGAGCCGCCAGACACCAGGCGCCACGTCTCCCGGGACACGTCATGGTTTGGTTTCAAGAATTACTTTGTGCTCCGTTAGCTTGACTTTTGGTGGGAAGCAGCTTGAGAACCTGTGGGGCAGGTGGTTCCCGTGCATGAGCTCCGCGGGGTCCCGTCCTGGGAGGCGAGGGCAGGGACCGGGGTCAGCCACTGCCGGTGTGAGCCCCCCTTTCTGCGGCTCCCGCGCAGCTCTGCGTGGTGTGTTCGTGGACGGGACAGCGGCAGCGGCACATGGGGGACTTTCTTTGCTACATGGAGTCAATGCGTCGCAGCTGAGATGTTTGCAGACACTGAAGCCCTTCGCGGTGACATGAAGACAGGCTCTGATATTCCTCACAGGCGGGGATTAGGCGCGAGCGTGTCTCAGACATGCCGTCCCTGGACTTGAGAACGGCTCGCGTTTCACTTTGCTGCCACAACCCCGAGGCCGTCCGGAGCATCTGGGTGCGGCGGGCGGGCGGGGCGAGTCCCTGTCAGGGGCAAACGGTGACCGGAGGGTTGTCCTCCCTGCAGCGTCCAGGACAGGCTGAGATTATGTATCGTCAGGTCGTGTACACTGGAGCCATTTGGCTCAGCAGTTAGAGCTCTGGCCCGTGGACCAAAGAGTTGCGGGGTCTCAGCCCCATTTCTCAGCAACGAGGCTGAGAGCCGGCAGGCGCCTCCAGGCCCTTCATCCCCGGTGCTCACAGAGACTGCAGACGGGGGAGGTGCCTCCGTGTCCCAGCTGCGTGGGGAGGGCGGGAACGCCCATCAGCAGGATCTCCTTGGACGGCGTGGAGCGTCCCTGGCAGCTGCCTGCCCCGTGATTCCCCTTGTTCCCAGTGTCGTCCGGCTCCGTGGTCCAGCTCCCCGGGGCCCCCCCAGTGGCTCGTGACCCCAGGGCTGTGACCCTGGCATCCGCTGAGCCATGCAGCATACTTGCTGAGGGCCGGTCACCCCTCAGGGACACTCGGGGACAGCGGGGCAACCCTGACACAGGGGGGCCTGTGAGCTGTGGAGAGATGGGGGCCGAGCCCAGACGCGTGGCCTAGGAGTGGGCTCCAGCTGCCAGGTCCGGCCGGCGTGGCTGGCTTGGGCCTGAGACTGGTCAAAGCTGACGCAGGCCAGTGGTCTTGCGAACTCGCCGGCATCGGCGTGGGGACCACGGTGCAGAGCCATGAGCCACTGCCGTCCTGGGGCGGGGCGCCCTGGGTGTCCCCCCTCGGGGTGCCATGGTTCTGAGATCCAGGCTGGCGTGTGGCACGTGCTCCAAGGGTTTGTGGAAGGACAGGCAGGAAGGGCTGAGTCCTTGAGCCCCTGACGCAGGTGGCCCCCAGCACAGTGCTTCTGGGCGAGGACGGCAGGTGTGCAGGAGGGTCCCGGGGAGACAGCTACGGCGAGGAACCCAGGCCACGGACACTGTTTCAGCTCCGGGTCCTGGTTGCCACAGAGCCCTCCTTATGGCCCTCGGGAGGCCCGGGCCCCACAGCCACGTGCCGGGCTCCGCCTATTATGCACAAAGTACTGAGGGTGCCCGGGCACCGGGCAGGACACCGTGACCCAGGGAGGGAGAGCTGGCCACTGGCTCTGAGCAGAGCTGACCTTCCCCGCATTTCACCCTCGGACGGCAGCCCGGGTCCCAGCAAGTGTGGACTGTGCCCTGCCGGGTGCTGGTGGCCACGGGTCGGACTTTTCGGGACGGCTTATCCTCGCCTGTCACCTGGGCTGTTTCTGGACTCGTCCCTTTGCCAGGAAATGCACGGGGACCTGAGGGAGCAGGGCGCGGGGACTGACCGCCTCCGGCCGTCCTGAATGTCCACCGTGGGAGGGTCTTCCTCCGTCGGTGCGGGTGTGATCAAGATGTCCTGGAGGGGGCACCGGCAAAGGGGGACACATGTCCGCAGCACCGGTCCGACCTCGGGCCCGTGATCTTCGCCTGCACCGCCTGCGGCTCTGGGGCTGGGTGTGGAATACACGTGATCACTGAACACAGGCCCCACGTCCTGCCGTGGGGACCTTCAAATGTTAACGTGATGGAGGTGTTTCCTCCGACGCCTTAGAGTTCAGCCAGCGGGGGAGGCGTCACCGCCAGGCCAGCGCCAGCGTCGCCCCGGTTCAGGGACGGTCAGCTCGCACCGCAGGTGCTGCAGTCAGATCTGGTCCTGCACCGGTCAGAAATCTGCTTGACCTTGACCCTGGCCTTTCAAAGTGCTGTGGCTGCACCGGATGTGCTTTGGCCGTGTTCTGTGATGCGCCACGTTCTCACATGCTCGTGACCAGCTTCGTGCCAGCGCACTGCAGGCCACGCGGGCCCTCAGGGCGTGGGGGGTGCCGACTGGTCGGGTTTTGAGAGGAAATGCTGAGGTGAGGGAGTGCGAGACACTGTGGAAGGCCCGGGAGTAGAAGTCTGAGGACCTCCGGTGGGCCAGCCCCTCCCAATGTCCTTGGGGAAATCACCTCTCTGGCCATCGTCCCGACCCCTGCGCTGCGCACAGAGGGTTTGATCATCCTCTCGGGCCCGTCTGAGCTCGACAGCTGCGACTCTGGGCCACGCAGCCCAGGGCAGATGGACCATGAGGAGGGTTCTGGGGCTCGCGGGCTCCGGCACAGCCCAGGGGCCGCTCGGGGGTGGACAGGACGCGGACGGCCGTCGTCAGAGCAGCGCCTGACCTCCTGGTCCCCAGCCTGGCTGCGCTGAGTGGCGTCCCCGGGTGTGTCGTGGGACCTTGTTCACGAAGTCCTTTAAACACAAACGGTAGCTCAGATTTGGAGGAGTTCTTTTCCTTTTTATCTGAGAAAGTAGTAACCACAGGGCTTTAGGGTCACAGTCTTTTCAGAGACAGACAAGCAGCCCGGGAGGCCGCACGTCGCTTACTGTGGGTGAACGTGTGCGTTGCAGGCCCAGCTCGTACCTCGTACCTGCAGCATTTCCGCTCCAGACCACACCCCAGAGGGAGCCCGACCGGCTCCTGTTTGGGGGAATTTAACCAAAACGTGCTCACTTCCCGCATCCTCCAAGCTCTCCCTGTGGGCCCCGTCCCCCCGCCTGCCTGACCCAACCCCGCGGGTCTACAGGAACCGGTCAGGTATGAGTGTAGAAGGTTGGATCCGGAAAGCGTCCTGGAGACGGATTCTTTCCTCAAGCCCCCTTCCGAGCGGTGGCGACTCCTGGCTTTGGGGCGGACACGGGCCTGTGTGCTCAGCCTCTCCAGCGAGACTCCTCTCCCCTCCTCGCGTCTCCTGAGCACCTGCCTTGTGTGTGCGTTTGCCCACGGAAGCCCTTCCGTCCACCCGCACCTCTGCCGGTGTGCCCAACATCCGTCAGGACTCTCCTCCGATGTCACGCCCAGGGGACCTCTCCTGACCCCCTCTCCCTCCAGGCGCACGTTGTGGCTCTGCGCTCCTGTTCACTAAACACGTGCTCACTTCTGCAATCGGTGTTTTAATTATTTTTATCCTTATCACTCACATAGCCTGGAACAAACTACGTCTTCTATAAATAGTTGTTCAGTTTACAGTTGAATCGAGCACGCGGGCCAACGGTCTAACTGTGTGGAAGAAACAGCATGCAACCGGGCCCCGGGGCTCAGTGGGCCTCTGGTCTCAGGGTGCTGGCCCGTCTACAGCCTGCCACTCACCTCCCCGTGGGTTGTGTAACGGGAGCTGATTTCCGTCTCAGCAACAAGGCGGCGTCAGGTAGAAGTCGCAGGGCTGTGTCTGAGAAGGGCCTCAGGGCTGTGTGTGTTCTTTCTTTGTAGGTGAACCCCAAGATGGCGCTCGTCACCATGCCGTTCTACCAAAAGAGACACAAACACTTCGACCAGTCCTATCGTAATGTTCAGACAAGGTACCTCATGAATGAATATGCAGCCAAAATGTAAGTTGGAATCCACCGATGAGACTCACGGGGCTCTGATTATGGGTGGCCAACCGTCAAAGGCCGGAAGCTTCAGCCAGTCCCCTGAAACCTTGAGGGACGTGTTCGGCAAAGGTCAGGGATGACCATGCTCCCTGATGTCTATCTTCAGTGCCACAGGGGAATGTGGCTGACTGGCTGGGCAGGGAACTGTGTGTGGGGGGCTACGTGGCATCCGGTAGACCCTGGTGGACTCCACTAGAATCTGGTAGATCCCGGTAGACCCTGGTGGACTCCACTAGAATCTGGTAGATCCCGGTAGACCCTGGTGGACTCCACTAGAATCTGGTAGATCCCGGTAGACCCTGGTGGACTCTACTAGAATCTGGTAGATCTCGGTAGACCCTGGTGGACTCCACTAGAATCTGGTAGATCCCGGTAGACCCTGGTGGACTCTGCTAGAATCTGGTAGATCCCGGTAGACCCTGGTGGACTCCACTAGAATCTGGTAGATCCCGGTAGACCCTGGTGGACTCTACTAGAATCTGGTAGATCCCGGTAGACCCTGGTGGACTCCACTAGAATCTGGTAGATCCCGGTAGACCCTGGTGGACTCCACTAGAATCTGGTAGATCCTGGTAGACCTGGTTAGACCCTGGTTGACCCAGCTAGACCCTGTGGATTCTGGTAGACCCTGGTGGACTCCACTAGAGTCTGGTAGATCCTGGTAGATCCTGATGGGCCCTGGTGGACCTGGCTGGACCCTGGTGGACCTGGCTGGACCCTGGTGGACTGGGTCTGACCCCAGGTTAGACCAGGGGAAGCAGGATGTTTTTAGTCAGTGCTCATTGACATTACGCTTCTTCCTGCGTCTTCCAGAACTGTAATCTAAAAAGTCACCCAAAAGCAAGGTCGATGGGAAGGGAAGCAATGGGAGAGAAGTCAGTGACAGAGAAACAACGGGTTGGCAAAGTAAAGATCTGTGGATGCCGGTTCAGCAGTGACTTTTCTGCATTCATAGTAAATGTAGCAAGAAGTTAATTGACTCTGAATCACAGGCTTGGGGGCAAGTCACAACTTCCCCCGGGAGCTTCTCAAGCCCCGAGTCCTCAGGGCGCGCCCTGCCCTGGTGGAGTGCATCTCCAAGCTCTAACGGGCTGCGGGTGGACGCTGCTGGCCTGGTGGCTCCAGCCCTCGGTTCCTGGGTACACGTCATCAGCACCTATATTTAGAAATGCCTGTGGTCCTGTGTTTAGTTGCCATCCCCATAACAAACAAGGCCAAACACTCCCAGCCCGTCCCAGCAGCCTCAAGGAGCTTCCCATCCCTTCGGATATATATAATCCTGGCCTTGGGCCAGGGCTGCAGAAGGCACAGGCTGACACTGGGGGAGGGGCGAGGGGGGAGGGGCGAGGGGGGAGGAGCTCCATGTATGTCAGTGTCCCTCTGAGGATGGGCCTGTGCAGATGGGGGAGCTGGGTGCAGAGAGACGTAGGTTGGAGTGCGTGCAAACATGTGTGCATGTGTGTGGGTGTGCATACACTGCGTGTGTGAATGCACTTGCATGGGTGTATGCATGTGCACATGTTTGTGTATCTTCGTGCACAAAGGTGATGCACAGGTAACGCAAGCACACGTGAGCCTGCATATGTGTACGTGGAGGCGCAGGGAGAAAGTGCTGTCATCGGTCACGAGACGTCCTCATACTTCTCTCACACCCCGTTTTCTCCATGTCGGTCAAGGCGGGCGTCCTCCCAGTCCTCTGCCCAGCGCTCGCTCACGCAGAAGACGTCGTCCCAGGGCGGTTCCAGCCAGGCGTCCCGGTCCCTGGAAGGGACGGTCTGCAGGCTCTGCGCCAAGAGGATGAGCTCTGAGCAGGAGGAGCGTGAGCAGGAGAGTGAGAGAAGGTGCGTCCTGTCCCCTCAGGCAGCCGCCCCCAGAGTCAGAGCAGGTGCCACGCGGGGGCGGGGTCCCAGTGCACCCCAGCCGGGGGCGGGTCCCAGCGCACCCCAGCCGGGGGCGGGGTCCCAGCGCATCCATCCAGGGAAGGCCCCAGCACTGCCCACCCCGGGACAGGTCAGGACAGGTGTGCAGGGCAACATCAGGTCCAGTTTCCCAGCCACGTGCTGTTCATCACCATCCTTGTCTCCATCATCCTGACAAGGAAACTGTTGGGGTGACGTTTCCCCTTCGTTTGGCCCTGAGAACCGGCTCCCACGGCCCGGCCCGTGCCTCATGCACGCCGTGGCTGCTGTTGGTCTCAGGTCTGCGGCCGGCCCGCCTGGCTCTGTGCCTGGCCACACACAACAGCATGGTCACATCTGACAGCAGTACCAACAGGTGGGGGTCGACCTTGAATGTCCACCACCAGTCTCCTTAGCTTGTGAATGGCCTGGTGGAGGGAAGGGGGGCTCAGGCACCAGGGTGCTCCACAGGGGCGGGGTTTCCGCCAGCCGCCCACAGCGCAGGGCTGTGCGTGCCCACCCCCACGGGCAGAGGACTCCGCTCACGGGAAATGTCAGAGGGATGAGCCGGAGTCATCAGAACCTCAGTCCAGAAATTATTTCCAGGTCACAGAGACAGGTGGTGATCTTCCTCTGCTCTTCAGAGAACAGAATATTTGCACAGCCCGTGAGGGCTGCCTGTCACATCTGCCCCCCAACCGATGAGGGGCGTTCTCTCTGTGCCTCTATGCTCGGCGCACCTGGGCAGAGATGAGATCTGGGAAAACGTCCCCTGGGGAAAGTTGCACCATGACTAAGGCATCTGTTAAAATTTGCCACATTGCTTGATGATATTGTAGAGGGAAGACTTCTTTTGTAAAGGATCACTTCAAAATGAGTCCATTCAAAAGTCGGGGTGTTGTGGGTTGGATTGGTAACAAAGGGGTCTACCAAAATTTAATTTTGGCCCAGGGAGTGAGGAGACTTGGGCTTCATCCTTTTATTATTATTTATTTATTTATTTATTTTTATCCTCACCCGAGGATATTTTTCCATTTTCTGTTCAGATAGAGTGGGAGGGAGAGAAAGAGAAACATCGATATGAAAGGGACACATCGAGTGGTTGCCACCCACATGTCCCAACCAGGGCCGGGGACAAACTGCAACCGAGGTACATGCCCCTAGTGGGAACCGAACCCGGGTCTCTCTGGACCGCAGTCCGATGCTCTAACTGCTGAGCCAAACTGGCCAGGGCTGTCCTTTTATTTTTATCCGTCACACCTGGTGTGACCTCGGACACACTGTGCAAAGTTCACGGTCCTCCGTTTCCCCAGAGGTGAGGTGGATGGCAAACAGCTATCAACTTGACTACTCAGGGACTGGGCGATTAACGTGGTTTCAGAAAAACTGACTTTGTGATGATCCCGGCTGTTGGAAATCTTCCTGAAATGCCCAGCGACCCTGACTTGCAGAATGTGCTGTTCACTTATGGTGGTGATAGTTCTGCCCTCTGTGTCCAGACCTCTGGACAGGTGCGGGCGGGGCAGGTGCAGGTGGGGCAGGTTCTATGGGGGCAGATGCAGGTAAGGCAGGTGCAGGTGGGGCAGGTGTTGTGGAGGCAGGTGCGTGGAGGCAGGTGTGTGGAGGCAGGTGCGTGGAGGCAGGTGTGTGGAGGCAGGTGCAGGTGGGGCAGGTGTGGGTGGGGCAGGTGCGTGGAGGCAGGTGCAGGTGCGTGGAGGCAGGTGCAGGTGCGTGGAGGCAGGTTCAGGTGGGGCAGGTGCGTGGAGGCAGGTGTGGGTGGGGCAGGTGCGTGGAGGCAGGTGTGGGTGGGGCAGGTGCGTGGAGGCAGGTGCGTGGGGGCAGGTGCGGGTGGGGCAGGTGCGGGTGGGGCAGGTGCGTGGAGGCAGGTTCAGGTGGGGCAGGTGCGTGGAGGCAGGTGTGGGTGGGGCAGGTGCGTGGAGGCAGGTGCGTGGGGGCAGGTGCGGGTGGGGCAGGTGCGGGTGGGGCAGGTGCGTGGAGGCAGGTGCGTGGAGGCAGGTGCCTGGAGGCAGGTGCAGGTGGGGCAGGTGCGTGGAGGCAGGTGCGTGGAGGCAGGTGCAGGTGCGTGGAGGCAGGTTCAGGTGGGGCAGGTGCGTGGAGGCAGGTGTGGGTGGGGCAGGTGCGTGGAGGCAGGTGCGTGGAGGCAGGTGCAGGTGCGTGGAGGCAGGTTCAGGTGGGGCAGGTGCGTGGAGGCAGGTGTGGGTGGGGCAGGTGCGTGGAGGCAGGTGCGTGGGGGCAGGTGCGGGTGGGGCAGGTGCGGGTGGGGCAGGTGCGTGGAGGCAGGTGCGGGTGGGGCAGGTGCATGGAGGCAGGTGCGGGTGGGGCAGGTGCATGGAGGCAGGTGTGGGTGGGGCAGGTGTGCGTGGAGGCAGGTGCAGGTGGGGCAGGTGTGTGGAGGCAGGTGCGTGGAGGCAGGTGCGGGTGGGGCAGGTGCATGGAGGCAGGTGCAGGTGGGGCAGGTGTGTGGAGGCAGGTGTGTGGAGGCAGGTGTGTGGAGGCAGGTGCGTGGAGGCAGGTGTGTGGAGGCAGGTGCAGGTGGGGCAGGTGCGTGGAGGCAGGTGCGTGGAGGCAGGTTCAGGTGGGGCAGGTGTGTGGAGGCAGGTGTGTGGAGGCAGGTGTGTGGAGGCAGGTGCAGGTGGGGCAGGTGCGTGGAGGCAGGTGCGTGGAGGCAGGTGTGTGGAGGCAGGTGTGTGGAGGCAGGTGTGTGGAGGCAGGTGCAGGTGGGGCAGGTGCGTGGAGGCAGGTGCGTGGAGGCAGGTGCGTGGAGGCAGGTGCGTGGAGGCAGGTGCGTGGAGGCAGGTATGTGGAGGCAGGTGCGTGGAGGCAGGTGCGTGGAGGCAGGTGCGTGGAGGCAGGTGCGTGGAGGCAGGTGTGTGGAGGCAGGTGGGGCAGGTGCGGGTGGGGCAGGTGCGTGGAGGCAGGTGTGTGGAGGCAGGTGCGTGGAGGCAGGTGCGTGGAGGCAGGTGGGGCAGGTGCGGGTGGGGCAGGTGCGTGGAGGCTGTGCTGAGCCCGCTGGACCCAGGCCTTCTCCGTCACCCACGGTGATCCTCCAGCCCACGCACGTGTCCTCCACGTGAGAGATCTGAGAGAAATGAGAGCTTCCCTGTTTTGAGAGTAAATCTAAGTGGTTTTGTGAACTGGACCAGAGCCAACAGACTTTACTGTGGCCCCTGCTCTGTCCGCCATCAGATAGCTGGGGGGGAGCGAGGCCGGATGTGGAGCTGATCGGCTGGGCTTCGGCGTGGGGGGCCGGCCTCAGCCCTCACCTCCCGCAGGCACCGAGGTGACGCGCGGCCCTTCGGGAAGCCAGCTGTGGGTCTGTCCGAGGAGTCACTGCTTTTGTCGGGTCTGAGGCGCAGGAGGCAGCGGCCTGCCCGGGGGTTCCCCGTTTCCGCAGGAGGCCCCTTTGCTGCCTTCAGGTCTGTGCCGAGAGCAGTGGGCGTCGGCGCCCCCAGGCTGTCCGGGGCCGGCCGAGGGGTCCGCAAGCCCCTGCTGCCTCTGCGAGGCCAGGTGAACAGAGGTGTAGCACGTCCTGTGTTTGCGGGTCGTCCCACCCCGTGACCCCAGGTGCAGGGCACCCCGCGCGTACGCAGCACACCAGGGGCAGGGACAGCACAGCGTCACACGCCGCCACTCATAGCCTTTGTCCCCCACGGCGGCCTCGGGGACTTTACCTGTCGGAGGAAAGGGGGGCGTTTTATTTGCGTCTTTAATCTATAACCTGCGTCCCACCCTTTCGCACAACCTCACGTGTGTGTTCACTCTCCTGAGAGAGACGAAGGTGCAGTTCCCCCGGTTCTCTCCGCCCGGAGAGACGGTCCTGGGAGAGAGCCCGCCGCGGCGGTGTCAGGACCGACGGTCCCTTCTCCCCTGCAGGTACCAGTCCCTGGTGGCCTCGTACGGGGAGGCCAAGCGGCAGCGCTTCCTCCGCGAGCTGGAGGAGCTGGAGGGCAGCGTGCACCTGGCGCGCGCGCAGGCGCGGGAGAAGCTGGACAAGTACGCCCTGGAGCAGATGGTAGGCGGGTCTCCGATGTCGGGGTGCTGAGGCCGGGCTGTGATTCCTCCGCCCGCGGCCGGCGGCCGATGGCTGAGGCTTGCTCGGAGCACCCACCCGCTCGCTTCCTGGGCAGGTGGAGGACCAGATGGCCTGGGAGAGGCACGCGTTCGAGGAGCGGATGAGGCGAGCCCCCGAGATCCTGGTGCGGCTGCGCTCGCACACCATCTGGGAGAGGATGTCCGTGAAGCTGTGTTTCACCGTCCAGGGCTTCCCCACGCCCGTGGTGCAGTGGTGAGCGCTCCCTCCAGGCCCAGAGCGGCGCGCCCAGGGCTCGGCGCGGGCTCCCCTGTGTGCGCGCAGGGGAACCACGCAAAGGACGTGCCTGCCCCACGGCCACAGGTGCCCCGCTTGCGGTCTCGTGGGAAATGGGTCCTGTCTTAGGGAGGTGCCCTCAGCTGGCGTTCCTGAGGAATTTTATTCTGAAATGAGCCGAGTTTGCACAGCCATGTTCGCGATTAAGGGGAGACACCCCTGTGGAGACCCCAGGCCCTGGGACCACGCCGGTCCTGTGACAGTGAACTTAGGTCTCTAAGTCCCAGGCCCCCCCTGTTTCAGTCCTGCGGAGGGTCTGTGTTCCTTCCTCTGCCCACTGGCTGCCGGTCACAACAGTCCCCAAAGTCATGGCTTCCCGCACGCACCGTAAACATCTCCCTGTGACCCGGGCTGGGCTCTCGGCAGACCCTACAGGCCCGTGCTGTCCCCAGGCTCCGGGAGGCCGAGACCCACTGCTCTTGGTCCTGGGGACACGGGCCTGCTGCCCTGGGCGGGATGAGCAGCCCCCGTCAGGACTGGACGGCTGGGCCTGCTGAGCTCCTCCTGCACGTCCCCGCGCTGCCGTGGCCCAGGGAGCTGGTCTGGGACTCAGGCGCGTCGGCTCCATTTATCTTCTGATAGAATGGACAGGTCCGGAGTATCCGATGGAGGCCCAGGGGACCTTGGGCACACTCCTGGGTCCACAGGGCCCAGGAGTCGGATCAGCAAAGGCCGCTCTGTCCTCACGGGCAGATGAGTGTGGGCTCTGGGCATCTCCCAGCCACCCCTCGCCACTGCCTGTGACACTGACAGTGACGCGTGTGGAGGTGGGGTGGGGACGTCCGAGGAGGTGATCAGGAAGGTGGGCACAGTCCCCGTCGGCCCTCGTGTTAACCAGAGTGTCTCCTCGCTCAGGTACAAGGATGGCAGTCTGATCTGCCAAGCGGCCGATCCAGGCAAGTACAGGATCGAGAGCAAGTACGGCGTGCACACCCTGGAGATCAACAGGTGAGGGCCGTGTGCACCCTGGGGGCCCACAGGTGAGGGCCGTGTGCACCCTGGGGGCCCACAGGTGAGGGCCGTGCGCACTGGGGGCCACAGGTGAGGGCCGTGTGCACCCTGGGGGCCCACAGGTGAGGACCGTGTGCACCCTGGGGACCCACAGGTGAGGGCCGTGCGCACTGGGGGCCACAGGTGAGGGCCGTGTGCACCCTGGGGGCCCACAGGTGAGGGCCGTGTGCACACCCTGGGGCCCACAGGTGAGGGCCGTGTGCACACCCTGGAGATCAACAGGTGAGGTCCGTGTGCACCCTGGGGGCCCACAGGTGAGGGCCGTGTGCACACCTTGGGGACCCACAGGTGAGGGCCGTGTGCACACCCTGGGGACCCACAGGTGAGGGCCGTGTGCACACCCTGGAGATCAACAGGTGAGGGCCGTGTGCACACCCTGGGGGCCACAGGTGAGGGCCGTATGCACACCCTGGGGGCCACAGGTGAGGGCCGTATGCACACCCTGGGGGTCCACAGGTGAGGGCCATGTGCACCGGGGGCCACAGGTGAGGGCCGTGTGCATCCTGGGGGCCCACAGGTGAGGGCCGTATGCACACCCTGGGGGCCACAGGTGAGGGCCGTATGCACACCCTGGGGGCCCACAGGTGAGGGCCGTACGCACACCCTGGGGGCCCACAGGTGAGGGCCATATGCACACCCTGGGGGCCCACAGGTGAGGGCCGTATGCACACCCTGGGGGCCCACAGGTGAGGGCCGTGTGCACACCCTGGGGGCCCACAGGTGAGGGCCGTGTGCACACCCTGGGGGCCCACAGGTGAGGGCCGTGTGCACACCCTGGGGACCCACAGGTGAAGGCCGTGTGCACACCCTGGGGACCCACAGGTGAGGGCGGTGTGCGCACTGGGGCCCACAGGTGAGGGCCGTATGCACACCCTGGGGGCTCACAGGTGAGGGCCGTGCGCACTGGGGGCCACAGGTGAGGGCCGTATGCACACCCTGGGGGCTCACAGGTGAGGGCCATGCGCACTGGGGCCCACAGGTGAGGGCCGTGTGCACGCTGGAGGCCACAGGTGGGGGCTGGCGGCAGCACTGCTGGACGGGTTCATGTCCCGAACCTGAGAACCAGAGCCAACAGGAGGCTGTGCCGCACCCCATCAGCGTTGCTGGTCTGGTCTGAGTTCACTGAAGTGGGACCAGCTTCCCTTCAGGGCAGAGGGGCGCAAACTCACTGGCTCCTCCACGCTCTGCTCTGGGAACAAGGGAACCCACGTCAGGGAAGTCGGGGTTCCCGGTGCCAGGGCTGCAGGGAAAGTCGGTTGTGCCCAGCTGGTCGGCGGCCGGGCTGCGTCCCTAACCTCAGACCCATCAAAGAAATATAACCTTGATTTTTTTCGTATAACACAGTGAAAAAATGTGGAAAGTACAGATAAGAAAAGGCAAACAAAAATCACCCACATTTCTAATACCTGTCAGTGTTGGGTGTCTGTGTGCCTTTCTTTCTACCTGATTAACACACAGGTACAATGTTTTCTTTCTTTTTTTCTTTTGCAAACGTGAGTTTTTCCTGTTCTTTTTCTGTTTCTCCGTGTGCGCAGTTTTGCTTTTTGCAGAAAGGTCATGCGTTATGCGGTCCATCTTTTTCACAAACACGTCCCCGTTCTCCAGAGTGGACTTAGCGGGCGGCGGTGAGGACTGGGGTACAGTGCGGGGCCTGCTGCCACGCCCCTGTGACTCTGGGCCACCGTCACGCGCGGCTCGTGACCCGTACGCCTTCTGTGCAAATAACGACCCAGCGTCAGTGCTGAGCACGCACTGGTCTGTCTGCCGATCGCTGTTGCGGGGACGAGAACATCTGGTTTTATACGTGTGCGTGACGTGGTGGAGTTGTGTGCGTGGCAGGGCACAGCAAACCCTTCCCGGGAAGAGATGAGGTGCTGGGTAAACCCTTCAGGGAGACAGTTGAATGTGTGAGTCTGTGGATTTTATGGTCATACAATCAGGGCAGCGACTGTGTCCTGAGGGCTCAGTGTAGACCCGGGTGGGAGCCTCCGACACCCCTCAGCCCCCCAGGTCTGTTCCACGGAGGCGCCGTTCCCCAGCTGAGGAGCAGGGCGCCCGCCAGCCTGGCCCTCAGGCCCTCCTGCGCCGGGACCCTCGCCCCCCGCTCAGCAGTCGGGGGCGGACGCCCAGGGTGTGCGCGGTCTGGGAGGTCCCCACCAGAACCAGATTCTTCCTGCTGGTCCATCAGAACAGGTGTTAAAGGTGCTGACAGGGGTTCACGCTGGGATCAGTCATTGCCTTGTTTCTCCAGGTAAACCGAGGCCCTTTATTACTTTACTTTATTGTTGATTTTTTTAGAGAGAGGAGGGGAGATAGAGGTAAGTCGGTTGCCCCCCACACATGCCCTGCACCCTGGGTATGTGCCCTGACCAGGAATCGAACCTGCCACCTTTCAGTGTACAGATGACGCTCCAACCACTGAGCAACCCGGCCAGGGCACATTTGAGGCGCTTTAGACAAGTGGGGGGGCACGGTCCACAAAGAACCTGCCGAGCCAGGACTGTTCTCGATGCTGGGGCACAGGGCCCACTCAGGACCCCTGAGCTCGGGGGCTTGACCTGACGGAGCAGGTGAGCCGTAGCTCAGGTGGACTCTGCGGTAGACCAGAAGGCGCTGGGCCTGGGGCGCAGGAGGCGGGTCCGTGTTTGGTGGAGCAGGGGGTGGGCCTCCATGGAGAAGACCCTGTGAGCAGAGATGAGGGGCTGGGCCGCCGTGCGGGCAGCTGCCTCCCAGGTGCAGGTTGGGTGGGTGACACGGGACAGGAGGCCGGGGGCACAGGAGGCCTGCGGTCACCACAGGGCCCTGGGCCAGGGCAGAGCTGACGGGGAGACGAGAGCAGAGAGGTGAGAGGTCAGACTTAGGTTCCCAGGGGTCGCCGTGGCCAGGAGCAGGCGGGGGGCCTTGCTGAGGTCCAGGCCAGGCTGGCGGAGGGCTCGTCTGCACAGATCTGAGTGCAGAGCCAGCAGGATTCGCTGACAGACGGGGCCTGGTGTTAGTGACAAGGAGGCCCGAGAACAGCTGAAGTCTGGCCCGTCGGCGTCAGCTGGGTGAGGAAGGCTGGGGTGGCGTCTCCTCCTCCCTCTGGTCTTGGGTTGCCCTGCGGGGCTCAGAGTACTCCCTGTCCTTGGACTTCCAGCAACCGCCCTGCCCCCATCTCGGGGAGTCCCTCTGTTCTCGGGGTGTCTGTCTGCTCCGTGGGCTGCTGGCCCTCGGGTGCTGGGTCCGTTTGCCGAGCAACGCCTTGTTCCCAGGCTGCATTCCATCATCGCTGACAAAGAAAAGTTTTCCTTTCTCAAGTATAAGGAAGTTGCCTGCACGGCCACGGCCTCTGGGACAGTGAGGGGCCCGGGGTGCCTGCACCCACAGGCTTTCCCGCAGTCTGGGCATATCCCAGGGACCTGGCAAAGAAACCCCCAGGCTCACTGGTCTCTCAGCGGCACCTCGTCCGACTGGGATGTTCTGACGCGGTGGGACCGTCCTTCGAAGGGGCCGGGGAAGCCCAGGCTCCGGCTGCCCTCAGCTGTCCGTCCAACGTGCCGAGTCCCGGTCATCGGATCTGAGCGTCCCCGGGGCCCAGGGGCAGAGTGTGCTGCTCAGGAACGGGCCTCTGCCCCTCGGAGGGTGACGTGTGTTCCTATGAATGTCCCTTGGCCGCGGTCGCCAGATTCCTGAAGCGCTGGGGACAGTGTGGGGCCGGCCTCGGGGCCGCTCGGGTTCCGGCCGAAATGAGCGCGATTCCCCGACTCACACACCACCCTGGGGACTCCCAGCCCGAGTTCCGTTTCTTCACGGAATTTTCATGCCCTTCCCACGTGTTGGTGGACGTGTGCAGGACGGTCTCGCGGGCATTTCATTTGTCACGGCCTCCACCCTGCCGGCCCCTGCAGAGCGACTGTCCGCTGACCCTTTCCTGAACTTTATTTTTAGACTGTGATGTTCCAATTCTAACCTGGGTTAAATTTTAAATCCAGTGTTAACGTCCAAGGTGAGGACACAGGCCTGACTCCCCGGGAGAAAGTTGGTGCCGCGTGAAGGAGGTCCGTCTTTTTTCCGGTGGAGTTAATTTGGGGTGCTCCAGGTGGAGACTTTGGGGTGCGCGTGCCCCTGGGACATTTGAAGATGGTCTCTGCCTGACTGGGAGCCTGTCTGTGCCCGTCGTCATGTCTCACCGGTTCTCGCGGCGTGAGCTAGTGGCCGTGGCGGCGATGGAGCACGGGTCCCAGTGGGCGTGCCGAGGCCTGCAGGCCAGAGCCCGTCCCCGCCCCACCCACACGGCCCACGGGGGCCACCCTTCCGGCCCCCCTGCACCGCCCGCCCCAGTGGGTCTCCCCGGACGTGCAGGTTCACTTATTTATAATCTGCCTGCGGCTCGTCCCCAGGACCTTCCATGACGTGTAACAGTACAGTAGTGAAATGCAGACAGGCCGGAAGTGGGCCTCGCGGAGGTCCCAGCCTCCTGTCGCCGCAGCTCCTGCAGGCCGGTTGGTCCGCGGTCTGAAGCTGTTTGGGGTTGTGGCCTCGGTCACAACCTGACAGGAGAGGCCCAGCTCTCCTGGGCAGGTGCCAGGAGCACACAGTGGCCGGGCTCCCCACAGCGGCTGGACAGGCCTTCTCCCCGCTGTCCGCTAAGCACCAAGTGCTAATTGGCCCCTCCTGCTAAGCGCCAAGTGCTAATTGGTGAGACCCGGTGCTGAACTGTCAGGTCCGTCTCCCCGATCTTCATGCCCAGTCTTAATTTGCAAGTCAAGTGAAAAGCACGGTTGAAGCCCTCTGGGAGGGGCTGCCTGTCGGCTCCTGCTGTAGGCCCTCACTGTCCCTCCCTGCGGTCCTCCCGCTTCCTCGCCCCCGAGATCCCCGTTCAGGAGCCGGGAAGCAGCTGCAGTTCTCAGAGCCTCGGGAAACCCGGGTCGTTGGGCTGGGACGTCGAGGTGGTGGAGGAGGAGCGGAAAAGGCATCTGCTTTGAGCGTTTGCTCCAGGAATTCAGCAGAGATATATATATTTATATATATATATATTTAATCCTCACCTGAGTAGGGCATCTTTTCATTTATCTTCAGATAGTGTGGGAGGGAGAGAGAGGGAGGGACATGGATGCAAGAGGAACACATCGATCGGATGCCTCCTGCACAGCCCCGACCAGGGCCGGGGACGAACCACAACCGAGTCCCTGCCTGTGACAGAAATCGAACCCACGAGTCTTGGGTCTGCGGCCGACGCTCCAGCCATGGAGCCAGACCAGCCAGGGCTCAGCAGATATGTTTTAATGAATAATGTGCAAAAAGCATACAGCCCTGGAAAGTCACAAAACATTTCCAAACACGTTGTTTTGTTAACTAACCAAAGGCACCCGAGGAGTCCACATGGGTATCTGAACTCACCCTGTTTGTTATAAAGTCAGAGTTGGGATCCGACCTCGCGGTGCCCGCAGTGCGCAGGGTGCCGGGGTGGAGCTGGCTGTGCTCTGAGGCTCATCGGTCGTGGACAGAGGACCACGGTCACCCGAGCTGCTTCCGAGCGGGATTTGTGCCGAACCTCGGGCAGCCGGCTTGCAGAGCAGCCTGCAGCGGCTCAGGAACGGGTCTTTCTCTCCAAGGGCGGACTTCGACGACACGGCGACCTACACGGCGGTGGCCACGAACGTGCACGGGCAGGTGTCCACCAACGCGGCGGTGGTGGTCAAAAGTGAGTGAGCTCCCTGGGGTGGGGCCCGCCCGGCGCCCTGGGCGCCCCCTGCCGCGCTCACCCTGTCTTGCAGGGTTCCGAGGCGAGGAGGAGCCGCTCCGTTCCGTGGGACTCCCGATTGGCAGTAAGTCGACTTCTTTTCCGTTTGGGGCAGAAAATAGAGAGCGCAGAATTTGGAGAATGATTGTCTGAAGGGCGAGTCTTTTTCCAAGTCCAAAGGCTGCCGGGTTCTCAGCGCGTCTGTCCAGGGCGCGCGTCCCGATGGGGTTCTGTGACGGCGTGTTTCCTGGTGGGAGTGGGCGTTTGGATTGGGAGGAACCTTGACTCCAGCCCTGGGCGGGAGCGCAAGCTGCGGCCTCGTTCTGAGTTTAGGGGTCGTTTCCTGTTCCCCAAGTCCATGCCCCTTGGTGGGGAGCAGCCAGTGCTGACCCGGAGTGGACGCCAGCCAGCCTGGCCGTCATGCGGACACACCTGTGCCTCGGCTCCCCCTTTCCCTCCACCAGCCCCCCCGGGCGGAACTGCCACGTGTCACTGTGGGCACCCCAGTTCCCCAGGTGACTGCCGCGGCTGGTTTCTGACCCGAGGCCCAGGGAGCTGGCCTGACGTGAGTGAGGTGGTGGCATCTCCAGGGCTGTGACTCGAACCCTTGCCGTTGCTGAGGCTTATTTATGGTCGGGGAGCAGGACTTAGGGTCGCCCCGACCTTCCCACAGCAGCCTGGATGTTACCGTAATGTGAGGTCTCGACGCTACAAACCCCACGCGGCCGAGGGGGGAGCTTCTGTGTGGATTTCACTGGAAGGCTTCTGCCCGACATTTGGGGGTGCCCAGGACCACCAGCAGAAAAGTGGGGACACGGGGGCAGGGGGACGGAGGACGGGCCCCGAGGGCAGTGAAGGTCCCCGTGGAGGAGGGTCCCCCTGCCGAAGCAGGAGAGCGTCTCAGAAGTCACCTGGCCCACTCCCGGCCCCTGTCCACTGTGGACACTTTATGTTCTGCGGAAGGGTCATGAAGGACGCGCGCACTGAGGGGCACAGGGCACCCGGCCGTCGACGCCGCGCCCGCCGCCCTGCTCACCACGCAGACATGTTGCCGTCTGGCCTCTAAGTCGCAGTGAAGTTGGTCGATGGTCAAGTGTGTGCTCAGGGGCTCAGTGCAGAGGGGAGGGCGCCCGGAGCCCCCAGCCTGTCCTGCTGCGAGGACCCCACCCATCCCCCTGAAGGGTGCAGCCCTTTCTGCAATTTTCACCAAGTCCATGATTTGTAAACCACAGATTTCTTTGTTTTAATAAATCGCTGTGGATTCTGTGTTGAGAGAGACCCCTCCCCCCCATGATATTGTTGGGATGTACTGGGGCGGGTGCTCGGACCCAGCCGATCTTGTCTCTGCAGTCCTGAGCGACATGCTGTTGGGGACACCACAGCCCGTTCCCGGTGTCCCTGGGGGCTGGCCAGGAGCTGGGACCCCTCGCTCGCCTCCCGTGACGGCCCCGTTCCGTCCCCGCAGTGCCCTTACCGTCCGTGATCCCGTACACACACTTCGACGTCCAGTTCTTGGAGAAATTCGGGGTCACCTTCAGAAGAGAAGGCGAGACCGTCACCCTCAAGTGCAGAGTGCTGGTGACGCCGGACCTGAAGAGGGTGCAGCCGCGGGCAGAGTGGTACCGGGACGGTGAGTCAGGGCCGCGCCCGCCTGGGTGCCCGCCCTCCGCGCCGTGACCTTGGCGCCTTCAGGCCAAGCGAGTTGCAGACCCTGGCGCAAACCTGGCTTCCTCTCCCCACCGAGGCTCTGCAGGGGGCGAAGCCGGGAGAGGCTGAGAGGACCCCAGCCCACCTTGGACCTTGGGCTCCCCCCCCCCCCGGGAACCTGGGGGATTAACAGGGGGTGCCGGAAGCTAACGTCATCCCAGATGTCTGTAGCCCCGGAAAGGGGTGTTTGTGTGACGGGAGAGAGTGAGCGACGTCTGCTCGCGCAGACCAGGGCCGGGTGCTCTGAGTGTGGTGCTCAGTTTTCTCAGGGACAGAGGGCCGGGCTGTAGCTCCTGTTACAGGCAGAGCTGGGGCACCTGCTCAGGCCCCTCCTGAGGACGGTGGGGCGGGGCTTGAGGCGGGGGGTGGGGCTCAGGCTCCAGGTCCTCCCCGGGCTGTCCGTGTGCAGACAGCACCAGGCGCCGGCCAGGCCACATCTCGGGCGCGTCTGCCTGTGAAGGGAGCCGAGTGCAGTCAGAGCCCAACAGCGCGGAGCCGGACGAGCAGCACCTGATTCTGCTGCGACACCGTGTGACCCCGGGGCGGACGGGCCTGCAGGGCAGTGTCTGCGTGAAGTGGGGGGGACGTCCTGGGACATTTTGCTAAGTGCAGGGCATGGCCGCGCCTGTTGCCCGGGCTCAGCAGGTGCAGGTTTGGAGCGAAGGGAAGGAAGGGTGGAGGGGCTGGGACAGGACAGCTCTCAGGGGCTGAGGAGGGCTCTGTGCTCGGCCCAGGGCACAGACTTGGAAACCGGTGCTGGCTCGGCAGGGCAGGCCCACCTTCGCCCAGCGGCCCGGGTGGACTTGTGGGTAGAAGGCGGTGGTCCGTCCGGCCTGACATCCCTCTTCCCGGAGTCTCACTGGGACTCCCAGGAGTAAACAATTCCAAGGTGTCAATTTGCCGCTCTGAGCTGCCTGATGAAATGTCAGCCTCCATCCTGGGGTGTCCACGCCCGCCTGGAGTCACTGAGCCCCGGCTGGGTGATCGGATCCATAGCCAGTGTCTCGGGGCTTGTGCCCAACTCACCCTTCTCCTAAGAGAGGGCCCCAAAGCGCAGGGGTAGCGCCGCTGGTGACCCGGACCTGCCGAGGAGAAGCCGGGAAGGCGTCCTCTCCGTGACCAGGTGGAGCAGGACCATGAGGGGCTGGGAGGGGGCAGGACATTGTTACAGTCGTTCCTGGTCCCTGTGAACCTTGCTGTGCCCGGTTCCTCGGAGAAGCTGCCTCGTAGGTGTGTGTGCAGGGAGAGAAGAGCGTGTGCAGGTCAGAGACCCACTGGCGCCCTGGAAGGTGCCCCGCAGACCAGGGGGCGGCTGTCCTGAGAAGGCCACCTCTCTCGAGGGGCACAGGCGGAGGGACAGACACCTCACTTGCCCTCTGTCATTCTTATTTACGATTAGTGTCTAATTTATTTCTGAGGTAGGAATTTACCCTTTCCGGAGGCAGAAGGAACTGGTTTGAGGAGAGGTCTCCTAGGACCCCCCAAAGTGCATCGATTTTAGAGCTTCCGCTAGTGAGCAGGGAGTGTCTGGGGACGTGGCCGTTCTAGCACCCGGGGCCCCAGGAACGGACGCGCCTGCTGGAAACCGGCCTCCTCCCCGGGTTCGGTTCTTGCAGTCGGTGGGTGAGTCCAGCTGACCGATCAGATCGCGGCAGGTCCATGGTCCCGTGGCCCCCGGGGGCCGCTCTCTGGGGCGTATTCTGAGACACGGACATGTAGGAGGCGTTTTCACTCTGCCGAGGAGCCCCAGGCTGTGTCAGTGGACGGGGCGGGTGCCCTGGGAGCAGGGCTGAGGCACCCCCAGTGTCTGAGTCTGTCTAACTGGGGCACGTACACTGTCCTGCAGACGTAACCCTGGGGACACGGAAACCACAGGGTACGTGACTCCCTTTTCTCGCTGCCGTGGCCTCACCCGTGGACGCTGCGCGTGGGCTGTGTGTGAAGTGGTCTCAGACTCGATGGGGTCGCGGGCCCGGCCTGCGTCGGCGAGGGCGGGGTCCGGGGCTGTCGGACGTCAGGAGCCGGGTCACCCCCTGGTCGTCCCCTGGCAGGTGTGCTCCTGCAGGAGTCCCAGTGGACCCAGATGTTCTTCGGGGACGGCCAGGCCTGCCTGTCCTTCAGCCACCTGAACAAGGACGACGAGGGCCTGTACACCCTGAGGATCGTGTCCAGAGGCGGCGTCAGTGACCACAGCGCCTACCTGTTCGTCAGAGGTCAGTGACGCTGGGCCGTGCGCGGTCCTGGGGTCCTGGGGTCCTGGGCCCGGAGGGCGACACCGAGGAGAGAAAGTTGGGCGGAAGGGGCGTTTCCCTGTCCTCGTGACTCCAAGGGGTTTGACTGTGAGTGAAAATTCTTGGCTCCGTGTCAAGAGAAGCTTAGCTTCTAAAATGCAAGGGGACTGACGAGGGCCTGGGACACTCAGGACGCGTCCGAGCCGAGGTTCTGCGTGGACACGGAGGCTCGACGAGGACGTGACGCGCCAGGTGCCGAGCTGCTCTGAGCGGCTCTGGGGTCTTCACGGCCACTGTGGTGAGACCCTCCCTGAGCTCTGGTCACAAACCAGCTGCAAAAGGATGGGCCGGAGGCGATGGACCCAAACCACTGCTCACAGCTGGCTGGGAAGATCCAAATCTCGTACGTTTCTAAGGACTTTGAAATATGAAGGCACCTGAGGTCTTACCCCCCAGGTACAGAAAAGGCCACGTCATCACGGTTGTCTCTGCGGGTCCCGGCAGGACGAGGTGGGCGACCACATGCCGTCGGGAGGAGGGCACGACTTTGGGTCCAACCACGAGGATTCGTACAGTTGAGCCTGTTATAGAGAACAGGAGGTTTTATTGTGTTTATTTTCAATCCTCACCCGAGGACATTTTCCCACTGATCAGATGGAGAGGGAGGGAGCAAGGGAGGGAGGGAGGGAAAACCGATGTGAGAGGGACGCCAGGGCCGGGGACAAAACACAACCGAGGTGCGTGCCCTTGACCAGAATTGAGCCCGCGGCTCATTGGTCTGAGGGCCGACGCTCTAACCACTGAGCAGATTGGCCAGGCGAGGACAGAAGGTTTAGAGTTAAAAAGGCATAAACATGCGCAAGTTTCTTGTCACCAAGCGACCACCTCCGTCAGGGATAGGCAGGTCATCGGATGTGCGGACTAGACAGGGGTCTGGTCAGCACTGGGGTCAGGTTGTCAGATGTGCGGACTGGACAGGGGTCCGGTTGGCACCGGGGTCAGGTCGTCAGATGTGCGGACTGGACAGGGGTCCGGTTGGCACCGGGGTCAGGTCATCGGATGTGCGGACTGGACAGGAGTCCGGTTGGCCATGGAGTCAGGTCATCGGATGTGTGGACTGGACAGGGGTCCGGTCGGCACCAGGGTCAGGTCATCGGATGTGCGGACTGGACAGGAGTCCGGTTGGCCATGGAGTCAGGTCATCGGATGTGTGGACTGGACAGGGGTCCGGTCGGCACCGGGGTCAGATCATCAGATGTGCGGACTGGACAGGGGTCTGGTTGGCACCGGGGTCAGGTCGTTGGATGTGCGAACTGGACAGGAGTCCGGTCGGCCATGGAGTCAGGTCGTCGGATGTGCGGACTGGACAGGGGTCCGGTTGGCACCAGGGTCAGGTCGTCGGATGTGCGGACTGGACAGGGGTCCGGTTGGCACCAGGGTCAGGTCATCGGATGTGTGGACTGGACAGGGGTCCGGTTGGCACCGGGGTCTGCGTGTGAAGAAGGGAACAGGCTTAAAACCCCAGTGCCCACCCCGGAGACTCATCCCGTCGTCTCCCCCAGACGCCGACCCGCTGGTCACGGGGGCCCCGGGCGCGCCCATGGACGTACGGTGTCATGATGCCAACCGAGACTACGTCATAGTCACCTGGAAGCCACCCAACACGACCACCGAGGGCGCCGTCATCGGCTATTTCATCGACCGGTGAGTGTCCGTGGCATGCTCACGTGGATGGGAACGTCCCCGAAATGGACGTTGTCACAGACGATGTACACGGCACTGTTCTCCATGGGCCCTGGGCGCCGGCTGTTGGGTAGTGAGCGTCCTGAGAGTTGGTGGGTATCGCCACGCGGGCAGGCAGGCTGTGCAGACACCTGATGTCCGTGCTGTCGCTGGACCGTGTCTCCTGTTCCCCACCGGCCGCACCTCCGTTGTTTCTCCAGATGCTCTGAGCCGGGTTCGAGGTCCTGCTGAGGGTTCAGCCTGAGCTGAGAACAGCCCAGACAAGTAGTCATGTCCGGCGTGTCCTTCCCTCCGGAGGACGTGGCGCCGGGCAGGGTGAACACGGGCGCACTCAAACCCCACGTCCTGCTCTCTTCTCTGTTCAATGAGCTTTGGCCTGGCCGGTTTGGCTCAGCGGTCGGAGCATTGGCCTGCGGACCAGAGAGTCCCGGGATCGGTCCCCTCTAGGGGCACATATCCCCCTGCCCCCCAAAATAAGCTTTGTTCCGGTTTCCCGGTAAAAAGTGTCGACATCACATGGGAACTTTCTTTGAGGTAATGACTTAAACGTAGATCATCAGACCCCACGGAGGTTCGTGTCTCCACGTTCGGAAAAGTGAGGAGCTCACGGCCCGAGGAGGGTGTGAGCAGGAACAGTGAGGCTCCGGGTCTGCGGAGTGTGCCCCCGATCGACTGCTCAACCCGACAGAAATTACGGTCAAGGAGAGCGACCCAGGGCAGACAGCAGGTCCGAGCCGGCGGGCCCCAGGCGACGGCCGGGTAGGGATGGGAGGTTCCCTGTGGGGAACACAGTGAAGTAAGAGAGGTGGTTGAGAAAAAGTATCAATCAGCATTGTTTTGCATTCTGTTGATTAAACACTTTTCACCCCAACAGAGTGATTGTTTAGCTGAAATGCTCACATCTATTCGCTGTGCTAGAGTCAGACCCGCAGTGTTCGGGGTCGGTGGGCTCAGGGGGTTGGTCCCCCCCATGCGCACTGAAAAGGCAGCTGGTTCGATTCCCCATCAGGGCACGTACCTAGGGTGTGGGCTCGACTCTTCTCCCCCCCTCGCTCTCTAAAAATCAATGAAACAAACAGAAACAGAACAACAGCCCTGCTCTATCCTCTGCAACATTTGATCGTTTTTCCAACCGGCTGGTAAACGGCTTCGCGCCCGCTCCCAGGTAACAACCCCCTCGAGCAGATGAGCACAGCTCTGGCGGCCGCCGGGCGGCACCGGTCGGCACCGGTCGGCACCGGTCGGCACCGGGCGGGAGCACCTCAGGGAGGGTCTGCACCGTCAGGAGGCAAGAGGCCGCTTCTTCAAACGGAAGGTGCGGCCCCCACTGAGCTTCTCTCCGGCTCCTGCTCGCCACCTGCTGTTTTCTCCGGGGAACTGCCGGTGAGGGGCTGGTGCCGTCGTCTCTCAGCCTCTGGAAAACGGAGGTTGATCACGGCCAGGTTTCTGGGCAGGACGGAATATTTTCAAAAGACTTCCAAAGTCTGCATGAGAAGCCTGCTATGAAGAAATGTCTTATCATGTTTGGGGTGGACAGGGAGCCAGCTCCAGCTCGGCCGTCAGGTCCCCTGGTGGGACCTGGAGCCCAGGGCCACCCCCTCCCCAGCCAGGGCGGCAGACGGCCGGGGAGCTGGAGGGACCCTGGACTTTGTGATGTGAGTTGTGAAAGATCTGCCCAGCTTGGACCTGAACTGACTTTTGCAGGAGAATTTTCCTAAATGTGTGGGCTGTCAGGAATGAATCTTAGCCTCTACACTGCAAAGGCTCAGGAATATATTTCATCTTTCCTAAATAGCTGTCTTTTCAATTTTTATCTTTTATTCCTCATCTGAGGATATCTTTCCATTTATCATCGGATAGAGTAGAAGGGAGGGAGAGAGACAGAGAGATGTCTGTGTGACAGAGTCACATCAACTGGTTGCCTCTGCACGACCCGACCCGGCCGGGACGAACTGCAACTGAGGTGCGTGCCCTTGACTGGACTCGAACCTCAGACTCATCGGTGTGCGGCCAGTGCTCCAACCGCTGAGCAACACCAGCCAGGGCCTAACTAGCTGGCTTTTGACGTGTATTTGTCCTGTTTGCGTAAATCGGATTTCGGTGGTATTGGTGTCACCACTGCGAGGTCTTCTCCTGTTGCAACTGTTACTTACGTACGACGCATGTATCCATGAATGTAGCGCACGCAGTCAGCAGACTGATACAGTTGCTGTTCCGCACTGTTTCTACTTGAAGGTGTGAGGTAGGAGCTGACAACTGGGTCCAGTGCAATGACTCCCCCGTGAAGATCTGCAAGTACCCCGTGACCGGGCTGTTCGAAGGGCGGTCGTATGTGTTCCGTGTGCGGGCCGTCAACAACGCGGGCATCAGCCGGCCGTCCAGAGTCTCCGAGGCCGTGACTGCCCTTGACCCTGCTGACCTCAACCGATTTCAGAGTATGTCGCTGGAGTGTCCGGTCCAGCTGTGCCTGGGAAACGGGGGGCTGTGGGTGTGGTTTATTCTTTCTCCCTTTCCCGCAATGGCACCGGAATGCGGGGACACGCTCACGGGCCGGGAGGGCAGCGGCGTTTCGGGGTCCCCCATGAACGTGTACACTCGGTGTGCCCCTTCCAGATGCTCAGTACTGACACCCAGTGAACGGGGTGCAGAATAGGACATTTCCCAGTCCACTGAGGATATAACTTCCACACACAGTGAGCCTCAGAAGTTAGACCCAGTGACTATGGTGGGATCTAAATTCACGCAATGCAGGTTCCGTTGTGCGATCGACCTTTCGTCACGGTCGTGAGTGAGCCTCTGTGTTTTCCTCACCCGCGTGGTCGGTCTCTTGAATGCAAAGAGCCGAGAAGCACCACGCATGTCTGGACTGTTTGCAGAGCGTCAGCTCCGATGCTTCAGGACAGTGAACGTGCTGTGACCGCCATCACAGGCGGTGCCGGCCTCGTGCGCAGTGCCCGTCAGGGGACACCTTGGACACAGACTTACCGCCCCTCTCTCCCCACAGCTGTCCATTTGGAGGGAGACAAGGACCTCGTGATCTGCCAGGATGACCTCGAAGGTAAGTTGCTCGTGGACCCCAGCGATTTGGGTTGTGACTAGAGGCAGGAGAGAGAGAAAAACACACTCAAGTGACATGGACACTTTTTTTGATCCTCACCCGAGGATATTTCTGCATTTATCTTCAGATAGAGCGAGAGCAAGAGAGGGAGAAGGGAGAGAGATAGACGTCGACATGAGAGAGACACAGAGTGGTTGCCACCCACACGACCCCAACTGGGGCCAGGGACAAACTGCAACCGAGGTACGTGTCCCTGGCGGAACCGAACCTGGGTCTCTCTGGTCTGTGGGCCGACGCTCTGACCACTGAGCCAAACCGGCCAGGGCGTGACATGGACACTCTTTACAGGTAAAAATAAAAACTGCTTGAAAGCTTGAGGTTGAACAAAGCAACACGGAGTGAGGGCGTGAGAATAGGAACCAGGTGGCCCAGCCGCGACGCTGTGGACTCCCGTTGGGCCCTGCTGCCTCCCGGAGACGGGCGGAGGAGCAGCCCACCTGAACCCGGGTTGGCGCTGGGGGGCATTTAGTATTCGTTTACGCGAAAGTTATATTGATCATATTTCACTAAATGGACGGCGTCTTTCCTCTCAAATAATGTCCCTGTTAGATGTTATGAGTGCTTCCTCATTTTCCTTCGAGAGAGATCCAGAAAGATCGATGTACCAGGGAGGATCTAGCATCACTAGTCAGAGATCCAGAGGTTTTAACTGGACGTGCAGGGGGAGGCCGGTCAGTCCTCGGGCTTTGGCTCCTTCTCCGAGTCCCCTTTCCTTTCCTGGGGCCAGTGCGTCCTGCTCCCGTCCCTGGGTCACCTGCCAGTCTCCGAGGCTCACGCACAGCATCCCCAGGGGCGCGGGAAGTCTTAGTAACTCCGGCACCCTGCCCTGCTCAGGGACTCCCTGCCCACAGGAGCTGGGTGCCTTCCTCCCTGCGGCAGATAAAGTGCGTCTCACTCCACCTCTGGGCTGACAGGCTCTGTCCCAGGCTGCGGACAGCGCTGCACCGACCCGAGGGTGCGGGGTGCGCGGCGGCACGGGGTGCACACCACGGGGTGCACACCACGGGGTGCACACACTCCCAGGCGCCTCCTGTCCCTGCAGCGCCCCGCCCCCCCCGCTTTGCGTCCCACGTGGTCTGGCTCTGAGATGAACTGCGACTCCGTGTGGTGTGTGTCCTCCCGGGGAGGTTCTGTGTCGTCTGTCATGCGTGGGCACAGCACAGGGTCAGGGGCTGTGGGCGCCTGAGGCCCTGCTCCGCCGGCCCCTCCCTGACTCCTGGGGAACGCGGCACCCGCGTGGCTCCCAGCTCTCTGGGGGCGGCCTGGGCCGGGGGCTCTGACACCGGCTCCCGCGAGGAAGCAGTGACGTCGCGGCTCCATGGGCGGCTCAGCTCCTTGCCGGCAGCTCAGGCCCCAGAGCAGCCGGGTTTGGGGAAGGACTCAGATGTGCGGGGCATTTCGAGCCCTTTTGCTCATGTGCTAAGCTCGTTGACACTCATCGTGTTTCTATCACAGTTACGGGCACCGGGGTCAGGGAAACCCCAAGTTTATGAATCCGCCCCCCACCTCGTGCACGACGCCCCGGCAGCCAGCACGGCGTGGACGAGGCTCGCGTCCAAAGCGAGGACTGGCAGGGGTCCAACCCAGACGTTCTGTCAGTTACAGAGGCGGTCTCTGTACCTCTGACCGTCACACCCAGGCCTGGGCCACACTCTGGTGACCGCATGAGGTCGAGCTGGGGCAAACGACGTGCTTTGGGGACCCGGGCTTGGTGCCCGGGGACGCGCAGGGCGGGGAGGTGGGGGCCTCACAGCCGGTCACTCCGAGGTTTCCACCACAGGCCACAGCAGTGCCTTCTACAGACAAGCTCGGGGCGGCCAGGGCTGCACGTGGGGTTCCAGGCTGTTTCTTCTGGCTGACCCCCACTTTTAGCAGAGACTGTGGACTGACCCCTTTCTGGGGGCTGGCTCCTATCAGACACAGGAGTCCTGGGGTGATCGTGGCCTTGGCTGTGGCAGACCACTGGTCCAGTGCTGATGTCCCCACATAGGTGTGACGGCTCCTCTGTGCGGTCACCTGCCCGGCGGACGGGCTCTGAGGATGGCTGGGCCGAGGGCTGGCCAGCGCTCACCAGGTTCCTCCTCCCCAGGTGACGTGCTGATCCCGGGACCCCCCACCAACGTGCACGCCTCAGAAATCAGCAGGAACTATGTCGTCCTCAGCTGGGACCCCCCTGTGCCCCGGGGCAGGGCGCCACTGACGTACTTCGTGGAGAAGGTACCGTGGGGGGCCCCCTCTGCCGCCCGGGGGCCTCGGGATGAGCAGCACGAGTCCCGGCCCAGAGGCCCCGTCTCTGTTTGTGGAAGAAGCTGTGATAATAGGAATGAGGGCGGTTCACGTCGGCCGGGAAATGTCCTGGCTCGGACGCCAACCATGTGAGCGAGCCGCTCGCGCCACAGCCCTGGGCTCCGGGTCCCCCCGTCCAGGAAGCATCGAGCTAAATCTTCCCACCAAAACGCTCGAGGCTCCTACTCCCCAGGATGCTGAGTCGGGGTCGAGTGCTCATCAGCCCCGTGGCCACTGGGTGGCGACGTTGTAGAGCGAGTCACACTTCAGGTGCCGAGGGCTCGACAGTCTTAGTTCTGGACGGATGAGGAAAGAGCCTGTGATTGTAGTTCTAGACACACACACGGACACACACACGGACACACATGGACGCACACACTGACACACAGACAAACACACACACGGACACACACACAGACACACATGGACGCACACAGACACATACGGACACACACGGACACACACACGGACACACATGGACGCACACACTGACACACACACAGACAAACACACACACGGACACACACACGGACACACATGGACACACACAGACACATACGGACACACACGGACACACACACGGACACACATGGACGCACACACAGACACACACACGGACACACACACACGGACACACACACGGACACACATGGACGCACACACAGACACACACACAGACAAACACACACACGGACACACACACGGACACACACACAGACACATACACAGACAAACACACGCACAGACACACACATGGACACACTCTGACACACACACACATAGACACACAGACAGACACACACAGACACACATGGACACACAGACAGGCACATTCACAGACACAGGCACACACGCTGAGTGATGAGTGTGAGGGAATTTGGCCCCCAGCTGTCCCAGGGCTTTGGGGAGCTTGGCAGTAAGTCCCTTGGGGTTTTATTCCCACTGCCTCCCCGTCCTCCCCTCCTAACCGAGGGTCCTGGGCTCTGGTCACCTGTCTGCCGTCACCGTCTGCCCCAGCCCCTGCTCTCCCTCCCCAGACGCAGAACACACTCGGGCACGTGGGGACCTCCTACGAGGACGCCTGTGTCAGCCCCAGAAAGTGACTTCACCTTTGCTAAAATGAGAAAAATCCTCTCCTTCCAACACGAATCTAATTTCCAGAAGCCTGAATCTTTATTCTAAACACTCCCACAGTTCCTTTTAGCAGCCTCAGTGGGTTTACGTGCACCCAACTTTGCCCGGGATTCCTTTCAAAACGGGGGTTTTCTTTATGGGAAAAAGTGAAACATGCAACTGAAACTTTAAAAGTAATTATCAATGATAAAAATTAAACACGCAGGATAGAACGTTTGGAAAATACAGAGACATTATATTGAATAAAATGAAAACCACCCACCACCCCACTATGTAAAATAGTTACTATTAACAAACGGTATATACCTATCATCTTTTCCTCGATAGGGTCTTACAAACTTGATATATCATGGATATAATTTGTATCCTTTATTACGTTTAACAAAATGATGCAAATCTTCTCATCCTGTTATAGATCTTTTTACAATAACTTAAAAGGCTACATTTTGAACTGTATGACTGTGTTACAATGTATCTCACCCTATTGCTCATTATTTAGATTGTTCTCACATGATTACCATTGTAAGAAGCTACAAAATAGTCACAGTTTTAAACCCGAATGTGCACAGTTCAGTTACATTTTGTGATTATCATCCTTAAATGTTTACAGTTTATTTCATTGCACTAAACTTCCACCTACGTATAGATTCCATGGAGTTTTCTATGGTTTAATTATTCTCTTGTGAGTGAAAAGTTTATTGGTAAGCATTTCCGATTTTTTTATTGATTTGAGAGAGAGAGATCAGTTTGTTGCTCCACTCAGTTGCGCATCATTTGTTGGTTCTCGTGTGAGCGCTGACCAGGACTGAACCCACAGCCTTGACATATGGTGACGATGCCCCGAGCAACTGAGCTACCTGGCCAGGGGCATCTTCAACTTAAAAAATGTCATACCTTCTTCTTCAAATTAGTTTCCCTTTTTATAAAATTCGACAAGATGTACTGATGGCCCAGTAGGGGAGTGCAGGACAGACACCCCGAAGTATAGCTCGGTTTGCTAAGACAGACGACCTCCTCCACCTCGCTGTGGGCAGCACCTCTCGCCTGTTCCCTGCAGTCCATGGTCGGCAGCGGCAGCTGGCAGCGGGTCAACGCCCAGACGGCCGTGAGGTCCCCGCGCTACGCTGTCTTTGACCTTGCGGAGGGGAAGCCGTACGTGTTCCGAGTTCTGTCTGCAAATAAGCACGGCCTGAGCGACCCGTCGGAAATCACCTCCCCCATTCAGGCCCAGGACACCACTGGTGAGTTGTCACCGCGAGTGGCTGGAACTTAGGACGGCCCCCCGAATAGGATGACAGGGGATACCCACGCCTTTGTGTTGATAAAGACATTGAGTTAAAAATCAAGGAACCTTAAGATTTTGTTCCACGAGAGATGACTCTCTCTCTGCCACAGTTCGGTCAGTTCTCGGCGTGTCTCCCAAGTTCCGTCTTCTTTGTGACTGATAGAGGGGCTGGCAGCACTTTGAGGCAGTGGTCACGTAGAAGCACACCCCAACCCTGGGTGCACTGGAGTGTCTTACCTGTACGGTTGAGGTTCCCTCCTGAAGAGGTCAAATGCTGGATGAGAAAATCCACGGTCAAGTCATGATTTGAATCTGAGTCCTTCTCAGAGTCTATGTGATGGAAACAAACTTAGTTCCTCATCCTTGGCAATTCCCAAAGTGGTCGCCACCCACTGAGCCGGAGCGTGAATGTCACCGGGAGACCTTTCAGGGTCCTGGTGGACATGGGGAGATTCTGTGACTGTACCTCCTTTTTTGGGGGCCAGACAAGGCCTTGGGAGAACAGAGAGGACTGGCAGGCACCCCTGGGCCCTCTGTTGGTCCGCCCATCCCCATTTTCCTGTCCCCTCCTCCTTGTCCAAATGTTCCCTAAAGGCCCACACTGGGCTTGCCATTTGCCGCGGACACAGGGGCTTGAGGGTGTTGGTGTGTCTCTGAAACTGTCCTCACTGACGTGTGCATTCTGTCTCCCCTGCGAAGTGATTCCTTCTGCTCCCGGCAAGGTCGTGGCCTCTCGGGACACGAAGACGTCGGTGGTGGTGGAGTGGGACCGGCCGAAGCATGGGGAGGACCTGCTTGGCTACTACGTGGACTGCTCCGTGGCAGGGTCCAACATCTGGGAGGCCTGCAACCACAAGCCCATCGGCTACAACAGGTGCGGCCCCCCTGCCCGCCGTCCCGAGGCCCCGATCTGCCCGGGCGCCAAGGACAGGACACAAAACTCGTAGGAACCACGGAGCTCCGAGCGCTCTGTGCGCTAACTCTCCTGAGACGTTAGCGCACAGCGCGTCTGCCGTCCTGCGCGCTCCGGGCCGTGGGGCTTGAGGTCAGCGAGCGGCTCCTGCGCACTCGGCCGAGGTGGTTTTCTCGCTGACGAGGAGCTCAGGGCCCTCGGCTCTTCTGGCCTAATTGGCACGAAGGACTCACCTTTGAATGCAGAGTTAGAGTAGCAACCGGTTCGCAAACAGTGCTCATCTTTCCATATTGATTCTGTGAACCTTTAACGTTGCTTTGTTCACTTGACGGACAGACTTCTTGTCCAGCCCCCGTCGGGACAAACCCAAGGGACCTGGCTCCTCCCAGGGGGGCCTCGGCGCCCTCCATGGGACTCTGGTTCTGCTCCCGGCACCGAGGGCTCGTGCTGCTGCAGAGGGCGTTGACCAGGGCCCCAGCACAGGGTCCGACCGCCGGCTGTGGGCGTGGTGCCGGGTCCCACTTTGCGGTCATTGCTTTTCAAACATCTCTGTTAAAAAAAAAAAGATAATTGTAAAAGTGGTGCCTGGGACGCGAGGAGGTGAATTGAGGGAATGACGGTCAGCTTTGACTCACCATCCCTGGCCAGCGATCAGCACAGAATCCTTAAAATACTGCTGTGGTGCAGGGACTCTGTAAATCGCTAACATGTTTGCAGGCGCTATATAAGATAAATGACCCTTCCATAAACTATCATTTAAATGGCGACGCGTCACCCTGTTACTGGGCCCTGGCCAGGCGCAGAGCCTGCTGGTGCGGGCAGCCTCCCGCTGATGTGCGTGGGTGGGCGCCGGACCCCGCGCAGGCGGGACGGTCTCCCCAGGTGAGGTCCACACCCTCCACGGGGCCTGGCTCGTCTGGCTTCCTCGTCTCGGCCTCCGGCCCCTCCGCAGGACTCCTCCGTTTTCCAGGCCTCTGAGGTGAGGAATTCAGTTACGTTTTCTTTTCTTTATGTATTTTTGGTTCCTCCTCACCTGAGGACATTTTTCCATGGATTTTTTTAGATAGAGTAGAAGGGGGGAGAGAAACCTCAATCTGAGAGAGGCACTTCGATTGGTTGCTTCCTGCACGACCCTGATTAGGGCCGAGCATTTAACTTGCAACCCAGGTACGTGCCCTTGACCAGGAATTGAACCCACAACCCCTTGGTCCACAGGCTGATGCTCAAACCGCTGAGCCACACCGGCCAGGGCAACACCATTTTATAGCAGACTTTTGATCCAGAAAAAACCTGGAAAATAGGAGAATGAAGGGGGAGCCCAGCGTGGGTGACGACCCGGAGCGAGGCCACAGGGGCCGGCGAGGGCTTTGCTGCCTGTGAGCACTGGCTGTTCCCTGCCTTGACCTCTGACCCTGCCAGTGGGTCCCAATCCGCGAGCGAAGACGGGGACGTGGGCAGAGGTCACGCACCTGTGAGCCGCTCAGAGAAACCGGTTCCTTCCATCCTGGTGGAGCGTTCTAGGGGCCGTTCACGCGTCTGTTTCTGCCCAGGGAGGGGAAGGCCACACCCGGCAGCCACGCCCTTCGTGTGTCCCCAGGTTCGTGGTGCACGGCCTGACCACGGGCGAGCAGTACGTCTTCCGGGTGAAAGCTGTGAACGCGGTGGGCACCAGCGAGAACTCGCAGGAGTCGGACGCCATCAAGGTCCAGGCCGCCCTCAGTAAGTGACGCCACGGTTGCCGTGTCCCGTGCGCCAGGGCGTGTGCCCCGCACGCACGCCCCTCAGGCTGCATGTCACTGTCGCGGAGGGAGGAGCCGTGCAAGGCATTCTGGGACGGGCAGGTCGGCCGAAGCCCCAGCGGTCGGCTCCTTGTCTTGGAAATGCCGGGGGTCAGGGCCGGCTGGCCGTGGGAGGTCCCGCTTGTTTCCCAGCTCACACGTCCACGGCAAAACACGCGCCGAAGGGCGTGGACTCTCTGTTCAAAGCAGAGGCTGAATTAAAACGGCACCAATGGCCTTTTGAGTTGTTCCGGGTTTAAGGAACTTTAACTAGTGGTCCCGGGGAATTCCCGACGTTTATGTAACTTCGTGGCTTAGCTCACAGCCGTCTTAAAAACACCACCGTTTTGCCCTGGCCGGTTTGGCTCAGCGGTTAGAGCGTCGGCCTGCGGTCCAGAGAGACCCGGGTTCGGTTCCCACTAAGGGCGCGTACCTGTTGCAGTTTGTCCCCGGCCCCGGTTGATCGTGCGGGTGGCAGCCACTCGATGTGTCCCTTTCACGTCGATGTTTCTCTCTCTCTCTGTTCCTCTCTCTCCCTCCCACTCTACCTGTACAAAAAATGGAAAAATATCCTCGGGTGAGGATAAAAAAAAAAACAAAAAACAAAAAAAAAACACCACTGTTTTGATGGAGCTGAGCCCTCCGGGTCCTGCACGTAGACGGCCCCGCCCTGTGCCCGCACCTGCACCGGGGGTCCCACAGGGGGCGCCACGTGCCGCACCAGCAGGCCCGAGGCGGGACGTCCCAAAGAGCACCTTCAGACCATGTATGACCTTTGCACTCTGAGGAATGGTTTGCTCTTTATTTTTGGCTCCAACAGAATTTAGTAACATCCTCAGCAGTTGAGATTCTCTCCCGAGGATACTGTTTCTAGAATTTCCCAGGAATGTCAGATCTGATGACACTCAGGTTGGCAAATACAGCAAAGAAAAAAAAAATCTATTCTTCTGTTTCAAGGTCATTATCCTGATCCCCATTTTCCCCAGGACTTTCAAACATTTTCATCTGCTTTTTTTAAAAACCCTCACCTGAGGATTTGTTTCCATTTATCTTCAGACAGAACGGGAGGGAGGGAGAGAGAAAGAGAGAGAAACATCGAGGTGAGAGGGAAACACCGACTGGTTGTCTCCCGCACGACTCTGACCAGGGCCGGGGACCAAACCGCAGCCGAGGTACGTGCCCTTGGCCGGAATCGAACCCGTGACTCTGTGGTCCAAGGGCCAACACCCTAACCGCTGAGCAAAACTGGCCAAGACTTCATCTGCTTTTATCAGTCTTTTCTATGGGATGAAAAGTCATTTAAATTTATATTCCATGCTGAGACGAGATCAGTCACGGCTCACCTGGTCTCAGGGCACAGGGGGTGCCCGGATGGAGGCCACTCAGCGTTGGGGTGAAGGGGGAGCAGAGGCAGATCCTTCTCCACCTGCGGGAGAAGATGGTCCAGCCCGTGGCCCCCGTGGCCCCCGTGGCCCCCGTGGCCAGGCAGGAATGGAGACGGACTGGCCTGCGGTGCTGGCTGGGAGGCGGCTGTCAGTCTTCATGTGTGAAAGGAGACGCTTCCCTCCGAGGAGAACCTGGTGTTTCCAGCCTCCAGGCCGGTGTGAAATGATCCATCTCCCAGTATCACTGAAATAATGGAGATGTGTTTAGAAGTAGCCTTAAATGTATATGAGAGAATTTTTAAATTTTCATAGAAAAAATAGATAAACACAGAGATGGTTCAAATGGAGGCCAAGAGAGGACAGGGGGCCCAGCACTCAGAGCCACGTCCCGTGGCTGCCACGCGAGCACGTGGTGGGGGGGAGGCGGACACAGAGATGGTAACTGGCCGCGGTCTCCCTGCAGCCGTCCCGTCCTACCCGTACGGGATTACGCTCCTGAACTGTGATGGCCACTCCATGACCCTCGGCTGGAAGGTGCCCAGGTTCAGCGGGGGCTCGGCCATCCTCGGTTACTTCGTGGACAAGCGTGAGGCCCAGCACAAAAACTGGCACGAAGTCAATGCCTCGCCCATCAAGGAGAGGATCCTGACGGTGGGTTCTTGGGGTCCGCTGAGCCTGGTCTGGGGCACCGCGTGGTGGGCACTGGCCTCATTTGGGGGTCCAGAGCTCGGCGACCCGAGAGAATTCAGTCTGAAGCAAAAGTGGGTTTGAGAAGCATGGTGGGGTCTCGAGGCGCCTGGGGGTTGGAGGGAGAGTTTCAGTCTGAGATGCAGTGAGAGCAGAAAGCAGGTTAGAGTGGTGGTCAGCGACGCTGCTGCTGTGCTCAGTGCCCGGCCCCGGCCTGGCCCCGGCTGCGTTGCTCGCTCCCCGGGACTGCTCAGCAGGTGTTGAGGAAGAACGGGGGGGCCTGCTTGTTGGCCCCGTTTCCCCAGAGACGCTTGCGTTCCAAGCCTCTGAGTGTGTCACCGTCCAAGTGTGTCCAGCCGGAGGGAGTAGCGAGAACATCGGTGGGGCGAGAACGGTGGGCATCGGGTCCAGGGGCAAACCCTGGGCAGCAGGGGCGCCCCGTCTGCTCTGAGCCTTCCATCCCCATTTGTCCCATGTGAGGACTGACGGCCACCCCCAGGGCCCTGTCTCTGGGTCCCCCACCCCTTCTTCCCTGTGGTAGAGGCAGGTGAGAAGGGCCATTAATACAGCCGTGGGAAAAGGGGTTCACTGTCCCCGTAAGTCATCTTTGTTGACCTCTGACGCTTCCTGTGCTGCCGTCCCGTCGAGCCCCTGGAGAGAAGGGCCTGAGGCTCTCTGAAGGCCAGCTCCTCCCGAGGAGGGCGGGGAGCAGAGGGTGGGGGTGGGGTGGGGGGCGGGGGGCTCTCTCTGCGGGCCTCTGGCAGCCTAGGTTCAGAGCAGAGCGCGGGGGGCTCTCGGGTTTCCCAGGCTGAGGACTCTGGGGAAGGCCCTCTGACTGTTGTGGGACCGGCCGGGCAGAGCGGCCCCGCCTGCTGCTGAGCAGACCCGTAGCCGTGTGCTGGGAGGAGGGGGCAGGTGGCCTGCCTCTCCCATGACGTCCCAGGGCAGGTGTCTTGCTCGGGGACGTCCACCCCTGAGCCGGGTCCCCCCCGTGGGGCGGCACCGCCACGCCATTCTGCACAGAGCGAGCGAGGCTGCGTGAGGTGCTGTAGTGACCGCCACAGGCGGGTGTGTGACCTCCGTGGTCTACCCGGCCAGGCCCCCACCTCGTGGTCATTCTGTGAATCCGTCCCAAGCGCACCTTCTCCTGCAGAGGACTGCGCGCTGGCTCTCATTTCACGTCTTGATTCAACTCCCGGCCCGACAGGTGGAGGGCTTGACCGAAGGCTCACTGTATGAATTCAAAATCGCTGCCAGCAACCTGGTGGGCATCGGGCAGCCCTCGGACCCCAGCGAGCTCTTCAAGTGTGAGGCCTGGACGGCGCCGGAACCGGGTAAGAGGCGCTGTCCGGGACACGCCCAGCGCATGCGCCCCAGGGGCAGCCTGAGAGGTGGCTGCCGGCCCAGCCCCCCGTCGGAGCAGCCCCCCGGCCTCGGCAGGCGGCGGGGTCCCCTCGCGGCCCTGGGTGGCGGGGTTGCCCTGCTGAGCCAGGCCCCGCGGCTGTGACTGGCCCTGTGCTGTGGTGGGGCTGCGTGCAGACCCCGCGACCAGCCCACAGTGGTTAGCGCTGGGGTGTGCAGGGAGAGCGCGAGGTGAGGGTGGGGCGAGGCCACTTCCCACGCCGGGGCCCCTGCAGAGGCTCCTGCCGGAGGGCCGACACCCAGGCCGCTTCTCCCAGAAAGCAGCGCTGAGGGACAGGCGGTGGTGGCAGGTGTAGTGTTGGCCGGAGGTCACAGGCAGGTGTCCCGCCAGAGGGTGGGGACGACAGTGCCCGCCCTTGCTGAGCGCCGTCCCTCCCTACGATCCATCCTGCTGGGCCAGAGCAGTGATGTGGACGCCGCGTCACTCTGGGGGTGTCCGTGTCGCCTGACGCCTGGTCGAGGGGTGCAGTGCAGCCCAGTGGGCCTCTGCCCTGCTCCCAGCACCGCGCTCGGACGCTCCTGCTGGGGAGAGGAGACCTGTGCACGTGGCCGGGGGCCGTGGTGCTGTCGGTGGCCAGTGTGTTGCTGCGGAACAGCGTCCTCAGGCCCAGGCCGTGGCCCCTGCGAGCCACGTGCTGACCGAGCCACGTGCTGACCGAGCCACGTTTCAGGTCCTGCCTACGACTTGACCTTCTGCGAGGTCAGAGACACGTCGCTGGTCCTGCTGTGGAAAGCCCCCGTGTACGCCGGCAGCAGCCCCGTGTCGGGGTACCTCGTGGACTATAAGGAAGAGGAGTCTGAAGAGTGGACGGCTGTCAGCGAGGCAACCACAGCAAATCGTTACTTGAAGGTGCGGGCTCCCTCGCTGTCCACGGCCGCGGGGAGCAGGGCTTTGATCCCTGTCGCAGACCAGCTCGGGGAACGTGGGTGCCGGGGGTGCCCTCAAAGCTGCGGCCGTGGGGATACCTCCAGAGTGTGGTCTAGCACCCTGGACACTCGGAGTGAGCGGAGGCCTCGCGGGTCAGCCCAGGCGGGTCTGTCCTTCCACAGGGGTTAGTGTCCATTGTTCCCACTGCAGGCCCCACGCTGACTTCTTCGTGCTGAGATCGGTGACAGTCTACTTGACCACACGCACATACATGTGTGTGCATGCACACGCACACGCACACGTACAAGTTTCACCACATTCGTGGTGGGGAAATGCTCTGTCCTCTCTCCAGATCTTTCCATTTTAGCCCCTCAATGGACCGGTCACTGGGTCAGCTTGACGACCGTCCTGAGGCCCGTCTCCCTGGCTCGTGGCCCAGCTGAAACCTTTTCCGTGGGTCGTGGGCTCTGTGGTGTGACCCGGACGGAGAGGCTGCAGGCACCCACCCGAGAGAAAGGCCATGTCCGCAGGGGCCACGGTGGCACCGTGACGGGCGTGGACGGCAGCCGCTGTCCAGAAAACAGTTGACAGATGAACAGCATCAGGTCCCTGTGAATGAATCAGGTTCCGAGGACCCAAGCAAATCCTCCAGGAATTGAGCAGATACATCTTTTGTCACACTCACCAGTGCAGCCGATGGTGCATCGTCAGCAGGTGCACCAGCCGCTGGTCACATGTGACGTGTCCAAGTGGTAGATCACTGTGCACAGTTAAAATTCACGTTTCGGGTTGTCTTCAGCCCCATAGAATTATGTGGCATAATTCCACAAACCATGATTTTAATTCTGCTTCAAAATACACAGAGGAAAAAGGAAGAGAACGTATCAAAATCGTCACACATCTCCCCGGCCACATGGCTCGGCTGGTTGGGGACCCCTCCTGCGCACACAGAGGTTGCGGGCTTGGCACAACCTGGGTTGCAGGCTCAAGCCCCACTTGGGGTGTGTAAGGAGGACCGTTCAGTGTTCCTCTCTGTCTCTCTCCCCCCTTCCTCTCTCTAAAATCGGTGAAGACACATCTGTGAGGATGCAAAGGAAATGGTCGAAAGCCGTGTCCTCCGGCAGTGAGGTGCTGAGTGAGCCTGGCCCGGTCCTAGCGGACTGCGCACGCGGTTCTAAGGAGCAGCCCGTGTTCTTTTTTAGAAAAGGAAGCACGTTCTTTACAAGATGTGAAGAATGACGTCATCTCCATCGATCGACTCACGGGATGAGGGCTCTGTCGTTTCCAGGTCTGTGACCTTCACCAGGGCAAAACCTACGTCTTCCGAGTGCGGGCCCTGAACGCCAGTGGCGTGGGGAAGCCGTCGGACGCGTCGGAGCCCGTGCTCCTGGAGGCCAGGCCTGGTGAGCGGGGGCGGAGGGCACCCTGAGTGTGCACGGGAGCCTGACGGGGAGGAGGGGTGTCCTGTCGGCTTTTATTCACTTCTATTTAAAAATCCTCATCCAAAGATATTTTTCATTGATTTTTAGAGAGAGAGGGAGGGAGGAAGGGAGAGAGAGACACACTGATTGGTTGCCTCCGGAACAACCCCGACCAGGGCCGGGGATTGAACCTGCAACTCAGATACATGCCCTTGGCTGGGAATTGAACCTGTGACTCTTGGGGCCTCAGGCCGAACCCGAGGCTCTGCCGGCTGAGCCACACGGGCCGGGGCTCCCCCACGGGACAGGAGAGGGCATGTCGGCGGGTCCGGCCCGTGTGAGGGGCGGCCCTTTCTTTGGCGAGGTGCCTTTTCACATCACGGCCAAATGTGGTGCAGGCAGGACAAAGCCCTGGGTGACTTTTGGACGTATTTCCGAGGGGGGAGAGAAGCGTCAGGATGTGTGTGTGGGGGGGTGTCTGAGCACAGAAAGGGGTGCGCCCAGACCGCAGACACAGGGTCCTTGTCGCCTCCCCCTGGCGTCCGTGCGTCCACATCCCCCGGTGGCCGCACGCGTGTCTGCCTGGCCCCGGTCACACGCACAGAGGCCGGGGAGCCACCTCCAGTTCCTAATTCCTAAGAGTAGGTTCTCACAGGCCTGCGTGGGGCCAGGGGTCCACCTTGGTTAAAAAGTAACCAAATAACTTCCTCTTCCTTCCGAAAAAAGTGGGCAAAGAGGAGCCAGTGAGGGATGAAACCAACCCGTGTGACTGGCTGCCCGGTGCCCAGGGCCGTGAGGGGCTGATCTCGGGAAAAAAGGGGGCCTTTATGGCAGCCCCAAGGGGTGACGCCCAGTTGTCCCGGACGCGGGGACGGAGACGGGCAGAAGCGTGAAGACTCAGCACAAACCCCGAAGCCCCTGCCTGTGTGCCGCCCAGAGCAGCCGGCTCCCCCGTGAGCCCACGCCCGGGTGCACGGTGCAGAAAGCGGGAGGTTCACCGTGCCGTCCGATCGTCCCGGGCCACCCCTCTCAGACCGGGGCCCCGCCGGCGTGTCCCTGCGTCTCACGGGCTCGTCTTGGGTCCTCGCCCGCAGGCACAAAGGAAGTCAGCGCCGGCGTGGACGAGCAAGGCGACATCTACCTGAGCTTCGACTGCCCAGAGATGACGGACGCCTCCGCCTTCACCTGGTGCAAATCCTACGAGGAGATCGCCGACGACGACAAGTTCCGGGTGGAGACCGTCGGGGACCAGTAAGTCTCGCGGGCAGGTGGCCGTGCGACCTCGGAGCAGGGCGGACGGACCCGGGTGACGCACGCGCCTGCTCTTGCCCCTCAGCTCGAAGCTGTACTTCAAGAATCCGCAGAAAGAAGACCTGGGGACCTACTCGGTGTCCGTGAGCGACACGGACGGGGTGTCCTCCAGCTTTGTCCTGGATGAGAAAGGTAACGTCTGCGTGACCAGGAGACCTCTCTGGGTTTACGGCCCCCTCAGAGGGTGGCAGTGATGTCGAACAGCCGTGTTTGCTGAGGAAAAGGGGTGTGTGGGGGAGCCTGGGGGTGGGGCTGTTTATAGAAGTCGAAAACTACGTGAGAAGTTAGACCAAGGCTGTCCCGGGACATGCGGCCCCCGGGGGGCTGTCGGAACGGCGGAGCTGCGGTCACACTTCAGCAGCTCCCCCGGCAGGAAGTGGCTTGTTAGCAAATACGCCCTTGAAATTGATGCGGCGCACACCCCGGAGGAACGAGACCCCCGTGTCCCAGCGCGAACCCTCGGGGGACAGAGAACAGGTGTACACGAATCTGTGTGAAGGGGCATGTGACTCAGGAAGCACCGCAGTCCCTTGCGGGGAGACAGCAGCAGAAAAGGGGGAGGTGTCTGTTCACCGGGACCCAGAAAAAGCGAGTTTCCTGTAGGCCGGTCTGCAAATCTCAGAGGCGATTTGTTTCCTGCCGGGGCTCACTGACCTGTCCCCCCTGACCTGCCCGTTCCCCAGGTCAGGGTCAGCCGCACCGGCTCTGGAGTGAGCTGGTAGCGCCGGGCAGGAGCCTGAGGTCCTGTGTTTTGGGTCTTCAGTGAGACCCGAGGCCTCGGCTGAGATGCCTGCCCGGGGACATCCCAGCTGGCGGAATGAGCCCTCCCTACAGGGGGCATCTCGGGCGGCGGCTGCTAAGAGTGTGGTCCCCAGGACACCTGGCACAGGATGGGTGTCCGTGGGCTGGGGACAGCACCCCGATGGCTTCAGGCCCCTGCACGTCTGGCTCAGATGCTGGGTGGATTCAGGTCGGCTCCTGCGAATTTAACAGAGCAGGGTCCTCGCTCTGCTTCCTGGGGTCCTCTGTGGGCTGGCCCTCACCATGCCCTGGGCAGCCTCCTCTGACCCTAACACAGTGCTCCAAATTGTTTTTGTTTTTTTTTAACGCAAAAACACCCTTAAAGAATTCTGAAGAGCGATGCACATCTCTGCACCATTTTAAAGGCTCCAGGAGACGGTTCCCTTAGTTTACATAGTTGCCAAGGAGACACTTCCAGCATCCTTGATGCTGAATGTGGACGTTAATGTATTTCAGGCAACACATGGGAGCTGCAGACCTGGCTCGTCCCATCTGCGGAAGCTCCAGCTTCTGACCCTCTTGGGAGGGTCCGAGCTCGCCCCAGACCAGCCGCCAGACTGAGTTTACTTCTGTCAGGAAGTCTGGCTTCATTTTTAGCTCCAATAAGTGTGTTCATATGTGGCTTTGTGACCACGATCTCAGGTCTAAACTCTGATATTAAGGAGGGAAAGAGGGAGGGAGGGAGGGACGAGTGGCCTAGAACCTCTCATGTTTGTTAATTTGCTCTTGGGACGCTCTGCGTTTGCGATGGGTTCCCTCGCGGTGGAACCCTGGTGGGGGAGAGAGACGTGGGAGAAGGACCTTCGAAAGGGGGCGGCAGCCCTGACCACCAGCGTGTCCTCAGCCGATCAGCTTGAGGAAGGCGGTCCTGTGGAAATAACAGACCTGGAAACAGACCTTCTCTTCCAGGCACTTCCTGCCCACGCCCCACCCCGCCGCCCCAAGGCCTCTGCCCTGACGCGTCCTGAGCGGCCCCTGTAGTAAGTGGGGAACCACTAGCTCCCCGAAGACAGGGTTTGGAGGGTCGTTACCTCCACGTCCTTCCCTTCTAGTGGGAATTTCCTTCACACCTGGTTACATCTGGTGACCTCAGTGTCTGCGGTCCTCAGCCTCATAATTGTTTGCAACTTCGGAACGTAGAGGTTGAAGCCAACGGACGTCTTTTTCTTCCTTATAGAGCTTGACCGTTTGATGGCGCTGAGCAATGAGATAAAAAACCCCAGTAAGTGAGCCCGGCCACGGGGCTGCGCGGGGCGGGCGGCGTGTCCGGGCCGTGTGCGCGGCGGGGCGCACGTGGGAGGGTGGCCACGCCCTGCTCCAGCCTATGGCTCATCATCTCTTCCCCTGAAGCCAACGCTGGGTTCATCGCTGGGCTGTGGTTCTTGGTTTGGGCTTCATAATCCGCTTCAGTACTTTGGGCTTCACATTCTCAGAAGATTGAATAACCAGCGGCTGTTTCCTACAGTGGGCAGCTCCCCTTCCCCGCAGGGCTTGCACGGTGCTGACCGGTGGTCCCCTTTCTCCCGGCAGCCATCCCTCTGAAGTCAGAGCTGGCCTATGAGGTCCTCGACAAGGGCCAGGTGCGCTTCTGGCTGCAGGCACAGCACTTGTCTCCGGACGCCGGCTTCCGCTTCGTTATTAACGACCAGGAAGTCTCCGACAGCGAGGTGAGCGTGTGTGTGCGTGTGAGTGCATGTGTGTGTGTGTGTGTGTGTGAGTGTGCATGTGAGTGCGTCTGTGTGGGTGAGTCTGCGTGAGTGTGCATGTGAGTGCATGTGTGTGCATGTGAGTGCTTGTGTGTGTGTGAGTCTGTGTGAGTGTGCATGTGTGTGCGTGTGTGTGAGTGCATGTGTGTGCATGAGTCTGTGTGAGTGTGCATGTGAGTGCATGTGTGTGTGCATGTGAGTGCTTGTGTGTGTGTGAGTCTGTGTGAGTGTGCATGTGAGTGCATCTGTGTGCATGCGCACGTGAATGTGTAAGTTTGTGCGAGTGCACATGTATGTGTAAGTTTGTGCATGTGTGTGAGTGTGCATGTGAGTGCATGTGTGTGCGTGCACACATGTATGTGTAAGTTTGTGCGTGTGTGAGTGTGTATGCACACATGTATGTGTAAGTTTGTGCATGTGTGTGAGTGTGCATGTGAGTGCATGTGTATGAGTGTGCGTGTGCACATGTATGTGTAAGTTTGTGCATGCGTGTGTGAGTGTGCATGTGTGCGCGTGTGTATGAGTGTGTGCGCACATGTATGTGTAAGTTTGTGCATGTGTGTGTGAGTGTGCATGTGAATGTGTTTGTGTGTGGGGGGGGTGTCCTGGCTCCACAGAGGGCTGACTTGGCTTTGGTGGGTCACCTGCTCATGGTCACCACTGTGTGTTCTGTCCTGTTGGACCTGTAGAAATTGGGGTGTGGAAAGTCGATGAGATGAGAGAGGTGGTTGACTCTTGCCCTCATCAGAGATTTGCTCTGGGTTAGATCAGAGATCAGGAGTCTTTAAAATCCAAGCCTGTGGAGACTAAAAAAAGACTATCCATCTTTGGAGACGTCTGGTTACGTGGGAGGGTGGGAACCCCCTCGAGGGCCCAGTTATGGATTCTCGGCAGTGGCTGTGGGGGCTCCCGCCGAGAGCTCCAGGGGAGACCTCTTTCTGCTCCTTCCTCACTTTACGGCTGCTCTCCTGGCGCCCTGGGCACAGAGAGCAGGGGCCGCCAAGGGACCCCGTGCTGTGCTGCAGACACTGCCCCATTCTGCTCGCGTGTCTGGGGGAGTCTCAGTTCCTGCAGGGACTCTGTAGGCTGCGTGCGGAGCCGTGACCCAGCCTCGACGTGTCCCCCAAGCTCAGAAGCAAACACTTAGAGCCACAGAGAAAGCCAAGGGCTGCTGCAAAGCTGTCCCTTCCTGCGTCTTGTCCCCAAGAAGCACTTGGGTCTCCAGGGAGGGGACAGTGTGTCACCACCTCCTGTAATCAATGCATTTTTTTTTTTTTTAATCTGCACCCAAGGATACTTTTTTCCATTTATCTTCAGACAAAGTGGGAGTGGGGGGGGGGGAGAGACACACACATCAGGGGGAGAGGGACACATCGACTGGCTGCCTCCCATACAGCTCCAACCAGGGCTGGGGACTAAACCGCAACAGGTTTTCTCGACCAGAATCAAACCCGTGACTGTTTGGTCCACACGCCAATGCTCTACTGCTGAGCCAAAGCAGCAGCCAGGGCTGTAATCAATGCATTTTCTTAAAATGGTCTCTCTCTCTCTCTCTCTCTCTCTCTCTCTCTCTCTCAAGCGATCCGAGGTCGGGCTTTCCCATGCTCTTCCGTCTCTCACTATTGTTTGTGCACCAACTTCTGGTCCAGAGTCTGTTTAGGAAAATTCTAAATGACCACGTCCCAGGACGTATTTGGAGTAACGGGATTTCTCACGGGGAGGGTGAGCGTTCGTCTGTTTACTGGGCGCCCTGGCCTGGGCTGGGGCCTGGGTTCCGCTCAGACCTGAAAGGCTATTTGATGAAGCGTCCGGCTCAGCCCTGGGAGCTCAGAGCTGCGTGTTCCTTTCCTGAGGACTTAGGTCCCCACTCCTGCAAATCGTTCTGGGTGGTCTGCGGACAGCAACGGGAGACACAGAGGTGCCGCCTGCAGGGATCTGGGAGTGGTACAGAGCCTGCAGCTCGGGTTAGGACGTGGCACAGAACAATACAGGGCTCGGGTGTTGAAACAGAACCACGATCACTGTCTGAGTCCAGAGGACCCGAGGTTCGGAGAAGCTGCAGTCGTGGGAGGGATTTCGGGGCCGGGGATTCCTGAAAGGACTCTGAGGAGGGAGAACTGGGGGTGGACGGGGCCACACCCCGCCATCCGCACGTGGCCAGAGCTGCCCGGGAGGCCCAGCCCTGAGCATGGGCGGAGCTGCTGGACCACGCGAAGTGACCCAGGCCCCAGAGTCTGCCGGGCAGTGGTGGGCGGTGCCAGGTCAAAGCCAGTCCTGGAGGGAACTCGCCGGTCATCACTCAGTAGCCTCGGGAGACGGCGGCCAACTTGGCGCCACAGCACAAAGGAGCCGATACTGGCTCGTTGATGCTTCCCAGCCTGTGTGTGGGATGTGCTGCCTGCCAGGCCCCTGCAGGTGCTGCGAGGTCACAGGGGACACAGTCTAGTTCTCAAGGGCTCACCCCCAGCACGACAGACCACGGCTGGCCCGGAGTCCAGTGATGGGAATGGGGTGCTGTGGGCGAGCCCGGGGCCATGGGCCCAGCTGACATCTAAGGACACGGCCAGGAGAGTCCTCCCTGAGCCAGTTCCGAGGGGCCCGGGCCCAGGTGCAGCCAGCTGGTGAGCCTGGAGAGGCTGTGCCCGGCCAGGCCCCGGGCTCAGGGGCGCGGGGGAGAGCATAGGTGCTGGAAACGCACAAGCCCCCTCCAGCCTCTTCCGGAAAAGCCTCTGCTCCCTCACCTGCGGTTCTGCGCCCTGGTCAGCGCAGCGCTGGGGGAGCCCGTGGCTCGCAGTCCTTGGGAGCTGAGGACAACTGTAGCTGTGAGGGGCACCGTGCTGCAGCGTGTGACCTTTGTTCCATTTCCCCCCACGTGTCCCTTCGCTTGTCTGGGGCTGGGAGTGACCTCGGGGGCGTGTTGGAGGGGCTAGGTGCTGTCTGAGGGGTTTGGTGTCTGACCAAGGGAGCTAGGGGCGTGTCCAAGGGGGTTAGGGGCGTGTCTGAGGGGTTAGGGGCGTGTCTGACGCGCTAGGGGCGTGTCTGAGGGGTTAGGGGCGTGTCTGAGGGGTTAGGGGCGTGTCCGAGGTGCTAGGGGTGTGTCTGAGGGGTTAGGGGCGTGTCTGACGTGCTAGGGGTGTGTCTGAGGGGTTAGGGGCGTGTCTGACGCGCTAGGGGCGTGTCTGAGGGGTTAGGGGCGTGTCTAAGGGGTTAGGGGCGTGTCTGAGGGGTTAGGGGCGTGTCTGAGGGGTTAGGGGCGTGTCTGAGGGGTTAGGGGCGTGTCCGAGGTGCTAGGGGCGTGTCTGAGGGGTTAGGGGCGTGTCTGACGTGCTAGGGGTGTGTCTGAGGGGTTAGGGGCGTGTCTGAGGGGTTAGGGGCGTGTCTGAGGGGTTAGGGGCGTGTCTGAGGGGTTAGGGGCGTGTCCGAGGTGCTAGGGGTGTGTCTGAGGGGTTAGGGGCGTGTCTGACGTGCTAGGGGTGTGTCTGAGGGGTTAGGGGCGTGTCTGACGCGCTAGGGGCGTGTCTGAGGGGTTAGGGGCGTGTCTAAGGGGTTAGGGGCGTGTCTGAGGGGTTAGGGGCGTGTCCGAGGTGCTAGGGGCGTGTCTGAGGGGTTAGGGGCGTGTCTGACGTGCTAGGGGTGTGTCTGAGGGGTTAGGGGCGTGTCTGAGGGGTTAGGGGCGTGTCTGAGAGGCTAGGGGCGTGTCTGAAGGGGTGCAGTTTCAGCAGAAGCCCTTGTGCTGTAGGCCCCCCCACCACCACGGGACTGGGGTTTCTTCCTGATTGCACATTGTGTCCCTTATTTGATGTCTGGTGCATGGTGCACCGAGAGGTTTAGTGGATACAATGTGTTTTGGTGTGTTGATCCTTTGAGAGACAGGAGCTGATGGGCCCGTCCCACGTCAGAGAGAAGTGTGGGGAGGGAATCTCACTGTGGAATTCTGTTTCCTTTACGGCTGCCAGAAGCACAGAATTAAATGTGACAAGTCGACCGGCATCATCGAAATGGTGATGGATCAGTTCACCGCGGAGAACGAGGGCACCTACACAGTGCAGCTGCATGATGGCAAAGCCAAGAGCCAGTCGTCCCTGGTGCTCATCGGAGACGGTAGGCGGGGTGCCCGGTCCTCCCCGGTGCTCATGGGAGACGGTAGGCGGGGTGCCCGGTCCTCCCCGGTGCTCATGGGAGACGGTAGGCGGGGTGCCCGGTCCTCCCCGGTGCTCAGGGGAGACGGTAGGTGGGGTGCCCGGTCCTCCCCGGTGCTCATGGGAGACGGTAGGCAGGTGCCTGGTCCTCCCCGGTGCTCATGGGAGACGGTAGGCGGGGTGCCCCCCCCCCCCCAGACGGTAGCCGGTGCCGGTCTCTGCAGGAAAGTGCTCAGCACAGTCTGCTGACCAGAGAGAAGCACACATGTCTCATGTCCTCTCTCCCCCTTGATGTTGAATTTAGCATTCAAGGCCATCCTGGAGGAGGCTGAATTCCAGAGGAAAGAGTTCCTCAGGAAACAAGGTAGGCATTGCGGCCTCGCCCACGAGAAGCCCACACGAAGGGCAAAGGTTTGAATGTTTGTTTACAGCAAACTGCACGATGCCCAGTGAGCAACACCGTCAGTGAGCCGGGACTCAGCTCCTTTCTCACCTCTAGACATCTGGGTACTTTTTGACTTGCCAACTAACTAGCTAACTAACTAGTCTTTTTTACACACGGCCGGGAGATATGTTTTCCACACGCGCATTTCCGGTAGGAGTTCTTCATGCCAGACTCTCCGTGAAAGGAAGACGCACCTGTCAGATAACGGAGGCTCCTGCTGCTGAACCAAGTTGTTCCCTCCACGCCAGGGCCGCTCGGGCTCCCTTGGCCGGCACAGTCCTCTGCAGTCTGGCCCGCCTGGGCCACCCCTCCGAGTCCAGGCTGGGCGTTCATGCCCACGTGCCCCGGGCTCCGCTGGCGCGCCCTGCCGAGCCTGTCGCTGTGCGTTGGTGACCTTGAGCTCCTGCGTCTTGTGCAGCTTCCATAACATGTCTCATGGGCTGAGCTCAGGACTTACCAGAGGGGCTTTAAGGGAACGACTTTACGACAGGGTGGTGAGGAGGGAAGGGGGCCCGTCTCACGTGTCCAGACGGAGTCCAGCATTTTGACAAAAAAGGGTGAGTTAGGGTCATTATTAGCCTTCGAAATGCAGAGGGGACAGCAGAAGCTATTCTAATGGCCAGGAATTTGTTGTTTTGCCTAAAATTGTGGGAATGTTTTAACTTATAAATGTTTTAAGTGTTTAACTGCAAACAGTACATTTAAAATATATTGTTTTTAAAAATGAATACCTTCTAGATACAAAGTAAAATGGATAAATTTTAGAATATGAGAAATAATGCAAAGGCTAATTTTTTTTTTTTTTTTTTTTTTATCCTCACCCGAGGACATTTTTCCATTTTTTGTTCAGGTAGAGTGGGAGGGAGAGAGAGGAACAGAGAGAGAGAGAGAGAAACATTGATGTGAAAGGGACACATCGAGTGGCTGCCACCCGCACAACCAACCAGGGCCAGGGACACACTGCAACCGAGGTACGCGCCCTTAGCGGGAACCGAACCCGGGTCTCTCAGGACCGCAGGCCGACACTCTAACCGCTGAGCCAAACCGGCCAGGGCCAAAGGCTAATTTTTTAAATGGGACTTTTATATGTAATTTATGTCTTTTGAAAAAATTAGAATATGGATTATAAAATATAACATCAAGACATTCTTTTTATTTCTGTTGTTTTTAGTTATTTTTATTTTTAATAGCAAAACATTTATTACACGCATTTCTACAGTAAGCACTTTCTGACTTTGTAGAATATTGAAAGAAGTCGATCCTCTCCAACCTGCCTGTGTTTCTGTGTGGAGTGGGCTGATGCTATTGTTACTAGTACACAGTTTCCTCCCACATTTATTTTAGATAAAAATGATGTTTTTAAAAAACCTAAATCTATGTTTGATTTCAAGATAATATGCATTTACAACATTTCTAGGTTGAGCTGCGTTTTTTCCACCTCACCTCTATTAATTCTCCTATTTTAAAGCTTCGATTCACTGTGCCATGGCCTTCGGTAGACCTGTGCCTGGAGAAAAGAAGTGTGATTTCTCCTTCTCTCTAAAGAGCAGGAGAGATGAGAGGTTGCAGGAGAGGTCAGGCAATGGTTCCCATGGGGAAATCCAGGTTCCAGTGGGGGTCAGTCTGCACACATGTGTTTCAGAGCCTGGAAACTAGTTCTCTCTGCTCATTCTAAACAGCTGTTTCCTCTGGCCAGAATGTACACAAATATACATGGACACACACATGCACACAAACACAGACACACATATACATATATACATAAAGCACCTACACACATGCACACACATACATATACATACACCCATATCCATGCACACACACATATATACAATGTAAGTATACACACACATACACACAAATATATGTATACACATATATGCACACACTTACATATGCATATATACACATATATAAAACAATACACACATGCACACAGTCATATACATATACACACACATATATGTATGTAAGTATACACATGCATGTGTTAATATATATAATATATATTATTCGTTTTTTACGTTTTTTAAACTTCTCCCCCTCCCCCCTCAGGCCCTCACTTTGCTGAGTATTTGCACTGGGACGTTACAGAAGAATGTGAAGTCCGACTTGTCTGTAAGGTGAGACCAGGTCTGAAACCAAGTGGTGGCCCCCATTCTTGTGAGCGTGGGGGGGCCTCAAGGGGGCCTCGGGGGCCTGGGGAGCCTCAGGGGGGCCTCAGGGGGATCTGGGGGGCCTCAGGGGTGTCTCAGGGGGCCTCAGGGGAGCACGGAGGCTGAGACAGTGCTGTAGGGTCAGGTGTGGGCGGGGACGGAGCGACTCTTGGGTCCTTGAACATTTTAGCCCTTAGACTTTCCATCTTGTCCTGGTCCTTCATGAACAGGTCACAGTGTCACGAAACAGATGCTTCGAGTGGGTAGTTTATACAGATATTTATGGAAGATTTCAGGAGGTGCATTTATGGGAAAGTGTGCTATGATGAAGTTTGGTAATTTCCATACTGTTTGTATGATTTCTTCAGCAAAGAAAGGTGTGTTGCAGGAATAAGATGCTTCCTAAGTTTAATGACTACTACATGCAAAACTCTGTGTTTGGGGGAGAACTCGAACGTAGAGGCCCTGCGCTGTGACTACCGCTGGGGAAGGCAGGAAAGACCAGCCAGGCCTGGCGTGTCCCCGCCGCTCACAGCCCAGGGGGTGAGAGAGGAGAGCAGACAGGCAGGTCCTCCACGCGTGGTTTCTGCGTGGGTCACCAGGCAGCAGGCTCCGGGGGTGCCCCAGCCCGGAGAAGCTGCGAGGAGAGTATGGGGTCTGGAAGCCAGGTCACAGGAGCACGGACAAAGCTGGCCACGGAGGGCAGCCCTGTGCAGCTCCTCGGGGGAGGAAGCGGGATTCCCATAAGTTCCGGCGTCGAAGGAGTTGCAGGCAGGGACGCAGACAGGCCTGTGCACACCCACGTGGATGGCAGCGGGCGTCATCACAGCCAAAGGGGAGCACCGTGCCCGTCGCTGGACGGTGGGTGGAAGGAACCTGGCGTAAACAAACCCTGAGCTATTTTTCAGCCCTAAAAGCAAGGGAATTCTGACGGCGGCTGCCCCACGGTGACCTTGGGGACACTGCCCTGTGAGGTGACAGGACAGCCCTGTGTGACCCCGCACACAGGAGGTCCGGAAGTAGCCAACTGATAGACGGGAGGTAGCTGGTGGTGCTGGACGGGGGGAGGCGAGGAGTTGCCCTTCGCTGGGACAGAGCTTCAGCTTGGGGAGGGGGACAGTGATGCACACATGGGGACCACAGCTAACAGGCTGTCGGGCCTGCTTGAGAGGTGCTGATGAGTAGGTGTGGAATGTCCCCCCACACACACACACCCACACGCGTGCGCAGTGACTAGTGAGGGACGGGTGTGCTGACTGACACTGTAGCCACCATTTCTCAGTATCTACGTGTATGGAGCAGTGTGCACCCTCTTACGCAGTGGTGTCAGTCATATCCCGACGGAAGGGACGGAAGGGTGGGGCTGCAGGTGGGAGCGGCCCCTGTCCGAGGGGTGAGCACGCATGGTCAGGACAGGGTGGGTGAGAGCACATGACACTGAGGAGCATGGACAGGTGTGTGCACAGGTGGTTGGTTCTCCTGTTGCCGGTGGAGAGAGGCGGGAGGCAGAGGCGTCCGGTGTGCCCGGAGCGGGTCCGGGCTGTGATCATCCCTGAGGCGACGGGAGGGGGAACTCATCGCTGAGAGCGGAAGGGCCCCTGGGGTCCGCTGCCCCGAGAAAACTGGCCGTGGCTCAGATACGTGTGTCCGCGGGGATTTCTCCAGGTGGCCCGGGGCCCTGGCGTGAGCTCTGGGATGGACCCGGCCCGAGCCGGGTCAGCTGCCCAGAGGCCGGGAGGGCAGGTGTCCTCAGTCGCTGGGGTTGTGTCTACTCCTAGTTGAGTTAGGAGCCTGGGGAGGGTTTGAATGAAGAGGGGCCGTCGGGAGATTGGAGACGAGAGCTGGACCAGGGCTGGTCACCCCTCGGCCTCTTCCCGGTGACTCTTAACTCGGACACGTCACCCTTCCCGCGTCCAGTGTCTGTGATGGGAACGAGAGATCCTGCGTCTGCATCTCGTCGTAGCGGTAACCGGGGCGAAGTTCTCGTGTTTCCCGTGCTCAGGCTTGTAGAGATTTCTTTCAAAAGCACCTAGATTTAAAGAAAATATCTGAGGTTAAATGCATGGGTGATGGGTTAGTCAGATGGCACAGGTTTCAGGTGAGCTGGGGGGGGGGGTCTAGCTCCAGGAGGGAGAAGCCAGGGGCCGCAGGGGAACCACGGGTTGTGCTGAGGACGGAGGGGCTGCTCGCTGCGTATGTGGGGACGGCAATTCCCGGTGACCGTTGTGCACAGAGGTCTCTCCAGGTGCTTGGACACGACGGCAGAGTCCGCCCTCGGCTGGTCCGCACTGAGAGAGCAGGCGGGTGACCCGGGCAGGGGGCGCCGGGGGAACGGAGCTCGCTTCACGCCACCGTGGCGCCATCTCGGCGCATAGCCCACTGGGAATAGCGATGATATTTGAGGCCCCTTCCCAAAGCGGTTCACAGATCTTTAAACACAGATACTGGAGAAACTGAACACACAGGGCTTGAGATTTGACCACTTTGCAATTGAACGCGCTTGTGCCCCTACCTTCCTGGGATTCCAGTTCTCACAGCACAGCACGTTGGAAGGCAGTCATTTACAAATTGTTTTTACAATTTGTAAAATGTAAAAGGGAGGGAGAGAGAGAGAAACATGGATGAGAGAGAACATTTGGCCGCCTCCTGCATGCCCCCCACTGGGGATCAGGCCCACAACCTGGGCATGTGCCCTGACGGGAATCGAATGGGCGACCTCTTGGTGCAGGGTCGACGCTCCACCACTGAGCCACACTGGCCGGGCCAGATAGTTATTTTTTAATTTACTGACGTGAAACCCACGGAGAAGAACTTACGTGAGGACATATTCTTATGAGGCCACAGAAAACCACTTCAAAGCCAACTTTGAGGGGAGACTTCAATCACTCAGGACAAAGTCTCCCGGGGAACTCGCGTGTGCCTGTCGTGTCTCAGGAGCGAGGGTGTCGTCCCCTGTTCTGGGTGTTGAGGTCCCCTCAGGGGCCCGTGCGTGGACAGAGGCAGCGAGAAAGGGCAGAGTTTGCAGAAGAGACAAGCGGATATTTAGGGCACGAGGCACCCCGCCAGCTCCAGGACAGACAGATCCGCCCCGGGCATTGGATCTGGAGCGCAGAGGTGAAGGCCGCTGGAGGTGTCTGTGTGCACGGAGAACAAGTCCCGAGTTGCCGTCAGGAGTGGTTGGGGGTGGCTCGCCCTGGACATGGCCTTGGGGGAGGCTTCGAAATGTTGGGCTAAGGGCGCCATCGGCTAGAATTGCTTGGTGACTGTCCATCCTACCGTTTGCTACCAACTCGGGTCTGACTTCAGAGGGCGGACCCGGCCTCCCGTGCCGAGGGGACGCTCCCTGCACGGACTCCACACATTCGTGGACTCGCTTCCCTGCACCAGGCTCTGCCGCGCTCGGGGCCGGTCAAGGCAAAGCTTCCCTGCCGTCTGGGGGTCACGTGCTCCCGTCGTCCGCACGGCACACAGCGACGCAGTCACCTGGAACGTGTGTTTTTATAAAAATATGTTTTCTTTATTGATCTTAGAGAGGGAGGAAGAGAGAGATGGAAACATCGATGAGAGAGAACATTGCTCAGACCCTCCTGCACGCCCCCCACTGGGGATCAGGCCCACAACCTGGGCACATGCCCTGACCGGGAATCGAACCGGCGACCTCCTGGTGCAGGGTGGGCGCTCACCCCTGAGCCACACGCCAGGCTTCTGTGTCCACTGCCTGGCGTCCACGTGGGGCGTGAGAGCACATCCTCAGTGCCCGGGCCCGGTGTGGTCAGTGCCCCCCGTGCAGGGGAAGCGATGTCTCCGGCCGCAGCACGGCGGGCAGGGCGGGGCGGGAGGTGCAGCCAGTGCAGCTGGGCTTCAGGTGTCGCCAACGTCAGAGACTTTAGGAGAAGGAAAACCCTCACCCCCACTGGGCTGATCTGGGTGCAGGTGTCTGTCCCTCTCTGTGGCTGCCCCACCGCCCGAGAAACAGGGTTACAGACCTCGGGGAACAGTTTACATTATTTAAACATTTAAAATGCATTGCTTATAACTTGATTTAATTATTTTTGAAATCCTTACCCGGGGAAATTTTCCCTTTCATCTTCAGACAGAGTGGGAGGGAGGGAGAGAGAGAGAGAGAAACATCGATGTGAGAGAGACACATAGACTGGCCGCCTCCAGCATGACCCCAACCAGGGCCGGGAATGAACCGCAACTGAGGTACCTGCCCTTGACCGGAGTCAAACCCTCGATTCTGGTCTGCGAGCTGACGCTCCAGCCGCTGACCACACGGGCCGGGCGGGACCTGTGTTTGTTCCTGACGTTCTGCACCCACCAGAGGGTCATCTGATTCCGTGGGCGTGCAGGGGGGACCCCTTCCCTGTGCCAGCACGAGGGCTGGTTCTTCCAGAGGTCGGGACTTAGAAATGTCTGCGCCGTGGTTAGGACTGGCCGCTTCCCATGAGCCTCTGTCCGAGAGTGTCCAGCAGAAAAATCGATTCTTTTTAAGGCCTGTGCTTTAAAATTGGAACAGACATTTTTCTTACCAGCCAGAGTGATTCACCGACTCAACGCAAGGTCTCTGCCTTGTAGGTCGCCAACACCAAGAAAGAAACGGTGTTCCGGTGGCTGAAGGACGACGCTCTGTACGAGACGGAGCAGTTGCCTGACCTGGAGAGGGGCGTCTGTGAGCTGCTCATACCGAAGGTGGGTGGCGGCACCGACGGGCGGCCCGGGAGCCAGCCCACGGGCTCTCAGAGGACGCGGGAACCTGCTTTGTCTCCTCGTTTGCATCTGGGTCTCGGTGGTTCACAGAGAAACTGTGTTAGCAGGTGTTACCCTCTATACTGTGATGGGGACTTTACCTGCACACGGAATGTGCTTTGTTCGTAGTTGTCAAAGAAGGACCACGGTGAATACAAGGCGACCTTGAAGGACGACAGAGGTCAAGACGTGTCTACCCTCGAGATAGCTGGCAAAGGTACAAGGAAACCTGTGTGTTCTGCTGAGAAGAAATCCGTTTTGTCCCCAGGACGAGCCATGTCCTCGGGGACCTTGGTCCGTGTCCGCGGCCGCCACACGCAGGTGTTTCAGCCACGGCAGGACGAGAACGTAGATGTGTACTTTGGTCGCATTCAAAGCCGCTTCGGTGTTTTATTTATTTATTTATTTTTATCCTCACCCGAGGACATTTTTCCATTTTTTGTTCAGATAGAGTGGGAGGGAGAGAGAGGGAGAGAGAGAGAAACATCGATGTGAAAGGGACACATCGAGTGGCTGCCACCCGCACGACCAACCAGGGCCGGGGACAAACTGCAACCGAAGTTCGTGCCCTTAGCGGGAACCGAACCCGGGTCTCTCTGGACCGCAGGCCGACGCTCTAACCGCTGGGCCAAACCGGCCAGGGCAAAGCTGCTTCAGTGTTTTAGAAAAATGTGTGATAGCCGTTTGGGTTTCTGCGAGATGTCATCTTGGTCCATCATCATACGCCAAGTTTTATCCTAATTCTAACGCTGGGATGATTGACGCGGTGACAAGTGGTCTAATTACACAGCTGGCTGTGTGTTGGGTGACACGTTCTTGTTCCTTGTTGAACAAGTGGACCGGGTGGAAGGATTTATCACACCTCAGCCTTTCGGGGACAGATATTCCCATTTTCCTGTTCCGTTTCCAAACGAACGTCCGAGTCCCCGTCGGTGTAACGGAACGCGAGGGCCTGCTCCCCGGCAGGACGCGGGGTAACGGCGTCTGCTTCCCTTTCAGTGTACGAGGACATCATTTTGGCAATGAGCAGAGTCTGCGGTGAGTGGACGCCTTCCAAGTTTCATTTTGGGGGTGAATGTCACTGTTTCCGGGCACGGGCGTCGCCCTGCCGGGAGCTAATGGGACGGGGCGCCCGTTCTGCGAGGGGGGCAGAGCAGCTCGAGGGTATCTGAGGGCCGCTGGGCATCATGGGGGCGTGTTTCACGAGCCGTGCTCATGCGGCACACGGCCCCGTGCGTGCGAACGTGCGTGTACCGCTCTGCACGTGCCATGCTGACCTGAATGGAGAAAGCGATGGAGGGGCCGTGGGGTGGAGGCGTCCCCTTGACGAGGGCTGACAGGACGTACGGGGGAGACCACGGAGTGTGCAGGACCTCAGAAGGGAGCACACGGAGTGTCCCGACGGCAGGGCGTGTCGCTGAGACTGCGCAGTGGGCCCTCGGCCGGTTCCCAGAAGGGCCGAGCTCTCACCACCGGACTCACGGCCAGAACGCGCGGTCTGCACTTGCAGCCACTGACCAGGAGTAAGGGGAGGGTTGCAACCAGCCTCTGCTCCGTGACGAGCTCCTCGGTGGCGTGTCACCACGCTGCTGTGCTGGCGGAATCCCAGTGTCTGTGTGAATTCCGAGTCTCCTCTGTGGCCGGCCTCTGGTCCCAGTTCAGAGCTCGAGTGGGCTCCGTGTCCGTGGTCCTGTCTCCCGACCTCCCACCCCTCCGTCTCCCGACCTCCCACCCCCCCGTCAGATGACTCCAAATCCTTCCTCCGAGCTCGGGGTTCTCGGTGCCCGGGTCTCTCTTTATGTCTGTGGCTTCTTTTGCCTTCTGTCCCTTATCCGCTTTTTACTGAATTGTCCTGTGTCTCCGCCCCCGCCCCCACCTCTTCCTGGGCTTTTCTGCTCCTTTGTCCAAGTTGCTGATTCTCTACCGTCCTGGGTTCTGGATCAACGAACACAGACTTACCGGGTCCAGCTCTGTCCACACGCTTTTCCCTCTTTGTAAGCTGAGCTGTAAAGGGCAGGTGCTGACTCTTCATTTTTTATTTTTTAATCCTCACCAGGGGATATTTTTCCATTGATTTTTCAGAGAGAGTGGGAGGCAGGGAGAGAGAGAGAGAGAAACATTGACGTGAGAGAGACACATCGACTGGTTGCCTCCCACAGGACCCCAACCAGGGCTGGGGATTTAACCAAAACCGAGGCACGTGCCCTTGGCCGGAATCAAACCGGTTGCTCTCTGGTCCACGGGCCGACGCTCTAACCGCTGAGCCACACCGGCCAGGGCTCTGTGTTTATTCTTCTCCTGAATGGTGTGTTCCCACAGTACTTGCAGTTCGTGAGTGAGTCCTGGCAAGTGGCCGAGGCAGGGACACACTGAGGGCCCGGGCTCACGCCGGCACGCACGGGGGTGGGAGGCGTCTGGGCGGGTGAGCGGGGACCTGGCTGGGCGCCTCCCCGCCGGCAGCGCCCGAGTGTCAGACCTGAGCGTGTGCCCTCTCCGCAGGTGCGTCCGCCTCCCCCCTGAAGGTGCTCTGCACCCCGGAAGGCATCAGGCTGCAGTGCTTCATGAAGTATTTCACCGAGGAAATGCGGGTGAACTGGTACCACAAGTGAGTCCCGCCGCCGCCCGGCCGAGCCCTGGGGGGGGCAGTGCACACTCTCGGACGCGGGGTCTGGAAGTGATGACGCGCTCTGGCTGGGGCAGGGGACAGTGGGGAGGATGGAGGGAGGAGGCAGATCCAGAAACGCCTGACGGGGTCAGAGAGCAGTTTCTTCAGTGTCTCGGTGTAGACGTGGTGGTTCTGCTGGCGACACGAGTCTCGGGGCCTCAGCTGAGCCCAGGATGACAGGTCAGGAGTCACCCCCAGTGTCCAGTCTGCTGCCCGCCCAGTAGCCTGCTTGGCCAGAAAGGACTAGAACAAGCCGACACTCAAAGCAAAGGAAGAAGGGGCCAGACGGAGCCCCTGTGAGGAGCGGGTTTTCGGAGTGTCTTGGCCACTGCCCAGCCTTCTCTGGGGGACGGGCACTGTGCAAACCCTGAGACGGTCACACTGGGACAACGCACGGCCAGTCCTGCTGCCCACCCTCAAGCTTACCCCCAACTCCCGTGAGAGTTCCATGTCACTGTGGGGGGACGAGGGGGGGTCCCCGTGACCCAGGGACACCTGCAGAGGGCAGCAGTTGAGATGGGAGTGGACGGAGAGGGACCTGCCACCCGCCAGTCTCTGCTCTAACCCGAGGACGCGGGGCCTTGTCAGCTGTTTCCAGTTGGACCCCACAGCAACTTCTCAGTCTCCTCCGTGAACCCCAGCCCAGGGGCCCACATCCTGCCTTTAGGTGGGCCACCTGCAGCCATGTCTCCTGAGCTGGGTGCTGGTGGCCAAGGCTAGACGCCCCTGCAGCCCTGCATGGACACCCACACGTGCCCATGGGGGGCTGGTGACATGGACAGACCCACGGGAGAGGGGCCCGGTCTTGGAGCTGACTGGTCAGCGGTGTCGTAGCAGATGAAGGTCACTAGGGGTCACCTGGGAGGTGGCACCGTCTCCAAGCTTTCTCTCTGCTCTGAATGAGCTGGGAGTGGGCAGAGGGGCCCAGCGCAGCTGCCCTTCGAGAGGTCAGCTGGCAGGTCGCCTAGGGAGGGCTGGGCCCCAGCATCAAGGGTGGATGGGAGACCAGCGGGGTTCGCCGCCGGGGATCCATGGTGTCTTCAGAGGAGAGAAACACGAGAGCTGGCTTGAATCTCAGGGCTTATTTACTTGTTTTTAACCTATTTTAGAGAGAGAGAAACATCAATGTGACAGAGAGACGTTGATCAGTTGCCTCCCATACGTGCCCTGACTGGGGACTGAACCCGCAACCCGGGCACATGCCCGGAACTGGGAATCGAACCTGCCACCTTGTGGGGTGTGAACAGCACCCAGCCACACCGGCCGTGGCTTTCAGTCCGGGAAACCTCACCCATGGAACTGAGTGGGAGGGGAGGTGCCGAGACACCTGCCATGTCCCCCCACACGTTTGTCCTCAGTCTGTCGCATTTGTGGGACCCGCTCCCATGGGGAAGTGCTGAGGGAGCTGGGGAAACCCCTTTGGACCCTTGGAGCGGCTTTCAAGCTACTGGGAGGTGCCCCCGCTGGGCTCCTGCCTTCTTAGGCTGAATGATATTCGGCCGCGCGATGGACCACCTGTTGCTCTCCATCCTTCCCCGGTGGGCAGTGCGATGTTTCAGTCTGTCGTCTGCTGTGATGCCGCCACACGGGAGGGCACACAGGTGCTGGCTGAGTCCCAGCGTTCAGCTCCTTCAGGTTTATACCCGGAAGTGCTACTACTAATTGTATAGCATGAAAACATTTTTTTGAGGAAAAGAATGCCACACCACATCGAGCATTTTAAAGTCCATTATGTGGCCCCCAGCGAGCGTATCCTAAATAACAGTGAAACTAAATATCATGTTCAACTTGGGAGGTTTTCAGATCTGAGCTAGTTACCCAGGCAGTGAACGAATGACCGATGCCCCGAAAGTCTGTGGCAGCAGAAGCAGTGTCCGGTTGGACGAGGCTCCCCGCCCACGCCAAGGCTCCTGCCCCACAGGCGTCTGGCGCAGCATTGAGATTCTGAATTCACATATGTTCCTGCTGGTTTTGTTTTCACAGAGATGCTAAGATCGCGTCCAGTGAGCATATGAGGATTGGGGGCAGCGAGGAGATGGCCTGGCTGCAGATCTGTGAGCCCACAGAGAAGGATAAAGGGAAATACACATTCGAGATTTTTGATGGCAAAGATAACCACCAGCGTTCCCTGGACCTGTCTGGTCAAGGTGAGAGGGTGGTCCCTCAGCATCTGAGGCCTGGCACTCAGACATCCATTCAGGGTGCTGGAAGGGAGAGGGTCTGGCTTCCTGGGCCTCGCTTGGAGACATTGTTTCTGAATGACCTTCACTTGGAGACATTGTTTCTGAATGACCTTCACTTGGAGACATTGTTTCTGAATGAACTTCACTTGGAGATATTGTTTCTGAATGTTCCTCACTTGGAGACATTGTTTCTGAATGTTCCTCACTTGGAGATATTGTTTCTGAATGTTCCTCACTTGGTGACTGTTTCTGAATGATCCTCACTTGGTGACTGTTTCTGAATGATCCTCACTTGGTGACTGTTTCTGAATGATCCTCACTTGGTGACTGTTTCTGAATGATCCTCACTTGGTGACTGTTTCCGAATGTTCCTCACTTGGTGACTGTTTCTGAATGTTCCTCACTTGGAGACATTGTTTCTGAATGTTCCTCACTTGGTGACTGTTTCCGAATGTTCCTCACTTGGTGACTGTTTCTGAATGATCCTCACTTGGTGACTGTTTCTGAATGATCCTCACTTGGTGACTGTTTCTGAATGAACTTCACTTGGAGACATTGTTTCCGAATGACCTTCACTTGGTGACTGTTTCTGAATGTTCCTCACTTGGTGACTGTTTCTGAATGATCCTCACTTGGTGACTGTTTCTGAATGAACTTCACTTGGAGACATTGTTTCCGAATGACCTTCACTTGGTGACTGTTTCCGAATGTTCCTCACTTGGTGACTGTTTCCTAATGTTCCTCACTTGGAGACATTGTTTCCGAATGACCTTCACTTGGTGACTGTTTCCCAATGTTCCTCACTTGGTGACTGTTTCCGAATGTTCCTCACTTGGTGACTGTTTCTGAATGATCAGTCTATTCTTTTGGCTGCTCTCAGTCCTCACTGGGCAGACGTGGCCGCAGAGGGTGTGAGCTAGTGAGTCAAAGCACGTTGAAACCATGGGTAACGCTGACATGTTTCCCCACAGCTTTCGACGAAGCGTTCGCAGAATTTCAGCAACTCAAGTAAGACTTGCATGTTGGTTATTTCTGCCGTCGAGGGTGGGGCGGGGAACACCTGGCCCACGGCCCGCGGGCGCCCATGAAACAATACGGCCACCATCACACACCTCACCAAGTTCACCTGACCATACACGGCAGGCTCATTTCTAAGTTGATAATTTTGCATGGCCCACGAATGATGTTGTAAATGCCCAGATGGCCCTGGGCAGACAAAAGGTTCCCCACCCCTGGGGGCTCCAGGTGTCTTGCAGTCATGTTGGCTGAGTGTGGGGACATCTCCGGATGCCTGGGTGGCCCCCAGCATGTCATTTCCTGGGAGCTGGGACGGAAATGGCAGCCCAGGCAGTTCTACCCGCCGAAGGGCAGGCATTTTCCCGAACTCTAATGGTCTCCAGTAACTCACTTTCGAGAGTCATGATGACTCTGGGTTGCTTTAATGATGGATTAAAGTGATGGATTTCTGAAACAGTTATAATTATGGCAACACACCTCAAAGAGCAGTTTCTCAAAAAGGGATACATTTAGGTCTATTTAAGGCTTTATTTTTAAAGAGCATTTTTAGTTTCACAGCCAACTTGAGGTAAAAGCCCAGAGATTTCACATGTAATCCCTGCCCCCACCTGCAGAGCCCCCCCAGCAACACCCCACCAGCTGGACATTGTCACAGCTGACGACCCTGCACAGACACGTCATCGTCACCCAGGCCCACAGGCCGCAGTGGGTCACTCAGTGCTGTGCGTCCTGTGGGCTTGGACGGATGTGTGATGACGTGTCCACCCTCACCACAGCACCACACAGAGCGGGTTCCCTGCCCGGAACCTCTGGGCTCCCCTGCTCATCCCCCCCAACCCCACAGCAGCCACAGATCCGTCCCTGTCCCCCCAGCTCTGTCTCCCCCAGGGTGTCACAAGTTGGGGTCACAGTGGGCAGCCTTCCAGAACAGCTCCCGTCACTCAGCCACACGCACTTCAGGTCCCTCCACGACTTTCCTGGCTGGAGAGCTCATGTCTTAGTGCTGACGACGTCCCATTGTCCAGGGCAGACTTTGAAAAAATAACTTGGGATTTTTAAGTGTGTGTCTGAATTTTAGAGCATCCAAAACGCAACAGCCATTGACCCCGCACTAGGCTATTCAATAAGTATCTGTTAACTGGGTGAATGGGTGGCTAAGATAAATTAGAAACCAAGAAACAACTAAAAAATAAAAGATAAAAAACTACAGCTCTCCAGGGCAATCTGGTGAATTTAGTGAAAAAAATACATCTCTTAACTCTGAGTCTCAAGCAAACTCTTCTGGGGTTTCAGCAGCTGAAAGACAGGGCGTCCCCCTGTCACGGGCGGTGGGGACATCAGGGAAATGCAGAGATGTCCCTGGGAGCCCGGCCTGTGCCCCCCCCCCGAGTTCCCCTCCCCGAGCAGGTTCTGTGTCCATGGTGGTTTCTCACATTTCTCTTTCTGCCCCCTCCCCCCAGGGCTGCTGCTTTTGCCGAGAAGAGTAAGTACACAGTGGGTGGGAAGAGCACTGTTGACTTGGGGGGGGCAGAGGGCCCTGCTCTGGAGCCCCAGGTTTGTGCTGGATGGCAGACAGCAGGGTTTCTGACTACTGAGCACCATCCTCACTCCCTGCAGAGCCCCCGCCACCTGTCCCTCCTGCCCCCGCCCACCGTTCTGTGTTGTTGTAGCAGGTGAGATGGTTGGTCAGGTGCAGCCACAGGAGGACGCACGGCCTTTGCCGGGCTTTCCCGAGGAGAGGAGGGGGACAGGGAGCCCCTGGCTGCACTGAGTCCTCCTGGGGCGGTGGCTCTGGGCGTGGTCCCCGGTTGCCCAGCACCTGGCTGGCGTCTCACCTGCTGGGTGCAGGAAGCTGCAGGAGGCTGGCTCTGGAGGGCGGCTGGCAGGTCCGGGTGTCCCAGGAGAGCTCCTGGCTGGGAGGGGCGGTCTCTCTCCAGCAGGGGCTTTTGAAGAAGTCAAACATCATAACACACGGGAAATGAAGATAGGATCTGTATGCTGCCACCCGCACAGTCCTGCCCCCCAGACCCCTTTCCCTGCCTGGGCCTGTGGAGCCTGCGATGCACCCTCTCTGCCCTCAAAGCCCGGTTCAGACCCCAAGTTGCCCCAAAGCCCTGCTCACCCCCCACATTGCCCAGGAGCCCCACTCACACCCCACAACCCCCCAGAGCCCCGCTCACACCCCGCGATCCCCCAGAGCCCCGCTCACACCCCGCGATCCCCCAGAGCCCCGCTCACACCCCGCGATCCCCCAGAGCCCCGCTCACACCCCGCGACCCCCCAGAGCCCCGCTCACACCCCACGACCCCCCAGAGCCCCGCTCACACCCCACGACCCCCCAGAGTCCCGCTCACGCCCACGTCCCCCGAGCCTCTCGGCCTTCCCCGTGCCCCGTCCGCTGATCTGCACAGCACCCAGAGCTCAGTGGGGCTGGAGGAGGGGGGCCGGGTACGGACCCTCACCTGGGTTCCCTTCGTGTTTCAGATCGCGGCAAGGTGATCGGCGGCTTACCCGACGTGGTGACCATCATGGAAGGCAAGGTGAGGACAGACAGCAGGACACTGGGGGATGGGCTCAGCCCCTCGGAGGGCTGCCCAGGAGCCCGGCAGGGGGTGTGCGTCACCAAGCCTCCGACTGGGGCTCCCCACTCACGCCCTGTGTCCCCACTGCCTCTGGTCACTCTTGTGTTTAATATCTGAGTCCACAAACAACACCTTCACGACCCCGGGCACAGCCGCCTGACCCTGACCTGCAGGCAGGCGTGTGGGGGCGGCTGGCCCTGTGCCTGGTGTCCACCAGGTGCTGATGCCCCTGGCCCCAGGGCTGGTATAACCACAAGGATTGGGGGCCACACTCGCACCCACAGGACGCACCTGTGCTGTGTGAAGGTGGGAGCCACCCCTTCAAGTGTGAAATGGAAAAGAAATTTGTCGCAGCCTCCAGGCTGTTAACTGTCCCCCGTCCGTGGACTTGCTGAGGTGGCCTTGCCTGTCCGGTGCTCCGGGCGTTCGAGCTCAGTGTCGGGCAGAGTGGACAGAACTTCATTAGGTCAACATGCTGGTTCGTGAGCCTGTAGCAGCTCAGGGAGCCCAGAGCTGAGGCGGACACCGGGGTCCGACAGGGTCGCAGGGGAGAAGGTCGCGGTGTTCTGACCTGGTGCAGGCTCACGGTGGCGGCACTGCCCGTGGGCTGCGTGGACCTGCCGTGTGGCAGCCGTTCTCCGGATTCGCAGAGGGTCCGCGAGTCCGCATGTAAAGGACACTGGAAACGTGTACAAACCTCTGCTGTAAAACGTGATTGTTTCTCTGCCTCAGATTCTTGGATTGGCTCAGGCCGGGACGGGAGCTGGGGTGAAGAGGGAAATCACCCCCAATTTTCTCACGAGTGGCTGCATGAAAGGGGCTCGTTTGCGTCCAGCTCTTTTGGGGTCAGTCAAAGCCATGTAGAGGAATCTGACCTCTGTCTTTCTGTCTCTCCGCCCTCCCTGCCCGCCCCCCGGGAAGACCTTGAACCTGACCTGCACGGTGTTCGGGAACCCCGACCCCGAGGTCGTGTGGTTCAAGAACGACAAGGACATCGAGCTGAACGAGCACTTCTCCGCGAAGGTGGAACAGGCCAAGTACGTCAGCATGAGCATCAAGGGCGTGACCGCCGAGGACTCGGGCAAGTACAGCATCAACGTGAAGAACAAGTACGGCGGGGAGAAGATCGACGTCACGGTCAGCGTGTACAAGCACGGGGAGGAGATCCCCGACGTGCCGCCGCCCCAGCAGGCCACCCCGAAGCTGATCCCCGCCTCCAGCTCCAGCCCCGCCCAGTGAAGACGGGCACCGGAGTCCCTGCGGTGTGCTGTGCCCAGTGCGTGGGGCGGCTGCGTGACGCCGCGTGTGGCCCCACGGGGATCCTACCTATGCTTTTAACACTGCATTTGTCCAGTATTAGTTCAGGTCCATCTGAGCAGAAAGCCAAGGCCTCTGTCCTGTCCACACCTGGGCCCTCGGTGCTGACAAGGGGCAGCTGGCGGGAGCCTTCTGAGCCCGTGCTACCTGCTCACTCTGTTTTCTCTTGCTCCTGACTAATAAAACTTTGAGAGGCAACTTGCTGTGTTTCTGTGCACCACGCCGTACCTAGTGCCGTTCACTTCCTCGCCCCTTGTACAGTTATGAGCAGCGTCCCCTCCGAGCGCCTGCGGGAGGTCCCTCCACAGCTTGACCCCTCAGGGCTTCGAGACAAGGTGAGGGACCCTGGCCACGAGAGGCACCCACAAAACGACAACCCCTGGGAAGGTGGGCACCTGTGCTGACTGAGAGACACGGGGTGGTTCTCACATTGCGGATCCGTAAGTTTCCGTGGAGGAAAATAAAATGTGTAAGTGGTCGTGTTCTTTCTTCTTTTTTTAAATCATTTTTTTTTTTCAAGTATAGCCAAATACAATGCTACCTTAGTTTCAGGTGTATGCCCCAGAGATTAGGCGTTGTACAGCTTACCAATACATCTCGTACCTGTCGGATACCACACGTGCCTATTAGAATATTATTGCTATGTTCCCTCTGCTATACTTTGTATCCTGTGACTAGTCTGTAACAACCGATTAGAACTTCTCAGTCTCTTCCCCTTCTTCACCCATTGGGCCACCGTCAAAACGTTCTCTGTATCTATGAGTCTGTTTCTGTTCTGCTTGCTTGTTCATTTTGTATTTTAGATTCAATTGTTGATAGATATGTCTTTATTGCCATTTTATTGTTCATATATTTTTATCTTAGTTTTTTTCTTCAAGAAGATCCTCTAACATTTCAGTAATGCTGGTTTGGTGGTGATGAACTCCTTTAGCTTTTTCTTGTCTGGGAAACTCTTTGTACGTCCATCGATTCTAAATGACAGCTTTTCAGGATAGAGAAATCTTGGTTGTAGGTTCTTGCTTTTCACCACCTTGAATATTTCTTCGTGCGGGTGGCAGCCACTCGATGTGTCCCTTCATGTTGATGTTTCTCTCTCTCTCTCCCTCCTGCTCTATCTGAACAAAAAATGGAAAAATGTCCTTGGGTGAGGATTAAAAAAAAAAAATTAAGAGAGAAATCAGCTGACAGTCTTATGGGACAGTCTAGTGGGCCTCTTGGGGTTCATCTTGTTTGGGACTCTCTGTGCCTCCTGGACTTGTATGTCCGTTTCCTTCACCATGTTAGGGAAGTTTTCTGTCATTATTTTTTTCAAATAGGTTTTCAATTTCTTGTTCTCTTCTCCTCCTGGCACCCCCATGATGCGAATGTTGGCACGCTTGAAGATGTCCCACAGGCTCCTGACACTTTCTTTCTTTTTTTTTTTTTGCTTCCTTATATTCCAAATGACTGATTTGACTCTCAGCTTTATCTTCTCTACCGTTGATCCCCTGTACATTGTTCTTCACTTCAGTGAGTGTCTCCTTCATTTCCGACTGGTCCTTTCTATGCTCTTGAGGCCTCGCTACGTTCCTTGATGTTCTCGCTAAGTTCCTTGAGCATCTTTAGAACCGATATTTTGAATTCTGCATCTGTTCGATGGCTTGTCTCCATTTTGTTTAGTTCTTTTCTTGGAGTTTTGTTCTGTTCTTTCATGTGGAACATGTTTCTTTGTCTCTGCTTTTTGACTGCTTCCCTGTGTTTATTTCCATGGATCAGGCAGGGCTGCTGCGTCTCCTGGGTCCGGTAGGGTGGCTACTGTGGCAGGCGTCCTGTAGGGTCCAGCGGCACAGCCTCCCTGACCACCCCAGCCAGACACTCTAGGTGCACCCCTCCACTGTAGCTGAGCCTTTATCGATGTTGGCATGCCAATGGGAGGGATTTACGCTCAGCCAATCAGATGCAAGGATGGCTGTGACCACCGACCTCTGACCACCTTGGAGGATCAGCAGAGCAGGACTTACGTTTGTGGGTCTCTGGTGCCCATTGAGTCTGCCCCATGGGTGTGTTGCCTGGGGAGGTGGTATTGATGCTTCAATGTGGTCTGAAGCTGTTCACTGGGCTCGCTGGCTCTGGGGACTCCCAGGAGGTGTAGGCCAAGGTTAGCTACCCCTGTGTTCTGCCCAGGGCCGCCTGGCATGAGCTACAGAGTGATCTACAGAGGGCTGCTGCCTGTGCCGGGGTCCGAGGTGCCCAGGTGAGGCCACGCGATGGGCCGAGGCTGCTGCCTGTGCCGGGGTCCGAGGTGCCCAGGTGAGGCCACGCGATGCGCCGAGGCTGCTGCCTGTGCCGGGGTCCGAGGTGCCCAGGTGAGGCCACGCGATGCGCCGAGGCTGCTGTCTGTGCCAGGGTCCGAGGTGCCCAGGTGAGGCCACGCGATGGGCCGAGGCTGCTGCCTGTGCCGGGGTCCGAGGTGCCCAGGTGAGGCCACGCGATGCGCCGAGGCTGCTGCCTGTGCCGGGGTCCGAGGTGCCCAGGTGAGGCCACGCGATGCGCCGAGGCTGCTGCCTGTGCCAGGCCTGGGGCCTCTTCGCAGGAAGCCCAGGGCTGAGGTCAGACGCTGCCCGTCTGAGAGCTTCTGGGGAAATCTGACCTGATCCAGGCGTTTGTGCGGAGAAGCCGCAGGAGGCAGGTTGGGTGGGCCTGCCAGCTGGGCGGGGTCTCAGGGAAGCACCAGGTGGGGCGACGGGCATGGGCCAGGTTGATGGAGCCGCAGACGTGGAACCGCCGGCTGGTCAGGGTGGGGCGAGCGCAGCGAAGGAGCCGCGGCCTCAGCCAGCCCCTCTGTCTGGGGAAAGCGCCCCAGCTCTTGCCCTGACGCCAAATAATTCGGCTCCTCCCACATGTCCCTGTAGTGCTCTGAGCTGCTGCCCCAGCACCGGGGCCAGAGGGAGAGTCCAGGGACGTCCACGCTCGGGCCCTTCAAGGGGAATCCTGGGCTCCAGCAGCCGCGGCTCATGCGGCCACAGTCCCCGCTGGTTGTCACTGCCCAGCATCACGAGGACTCCTCGTCCTGGCCGACACCCGGGCTGGGGCCTGGTGTGGGGCTGGGCCCCCTGACTCCTCGGGGTATCTCTGTCGCTGAGATACCCTCTAGACTTTCCTCTGGCTCAGGTGGGTGTGGGCGCAACCGCTTCCTGGTCTCTGCCCGTCTCCACGTGGCTTCTCCTGTAAATGCTCAGTCGTAAGACGGGAGACATCTGTTCAGCTCGATGTCCGGTGGTCCTGAAGGACGATGCTGTTGTTCAGCTGAGCTTCGTGCAAGGAGGCGGCGCCTGCGTGTACCGACACTGCCGTCGTGGCCGGAGTAGAGGCTGTGTTCTTCTTACCCTGAGGAGGAACTTGAACAAGACAGAGACACACATCCGGGGTGACCCCTGCGGTGGCCACGGAGGAAGAGGGGAAACTCGAAGGCTCCTGGAGAAATAAAACTGCGTGGGGTCGGCACACCCTTTGCCTCAATGTTCTCCTCCTCCTCCTTTCAAAAAGAGGCCGAGATTCCTCCGGCACAGAGCTCCGATCTCAACATTTCAGGTTTATATTAGACGCGTTGCTATAGAAGAAGCTTGGATAGTTCAGAACAGCGATTTTCAACGTTATTTATCTCAGGGCACATAAACTCATTACTAACATTCTGCATCACACTGAAAAATATATTTTTTTGCCCATCTGACAAAAAACATCCGTATAATTTTGAATCGGTCACATCACACGGCTATTGTTGTGTTGGCTGTTGTGATTTTTTTTTTTTATTTGACGTCTAAGGGGAAAGAGGTCAGTGCCCCATCTGAACAGTCAGGTGCAGCTGTTTTACCACGTCTGTCAGGGCACTGGTTGAAAATTGCTGAGTTAGAATATTTTCTCTGTGTCGTTCAAGCCAATTCCAACTGTGTGATATTGTGTTATATTTTCCTAAGGTAACAAAAGAAACCCTGACGTTTAAATACATCCCTAAAAATACATGCAGCGAGGCAGGTTCAGGGAGGTAAGAAGTGTCAGCAAGAATCTAAACATGAGTCGCGCCCTCTGCGGTGGGCCAAGGCCGGCCAATCGCTGCCTCTGCCCAGGGCACCCGGCTTCAGGTCACGAGCGGGGAGGCTGGGGTGCCCTTCACCTGACCTTCATGTAGTTCAACAGGGCTCCCTCATTCTTCAGTCTGAGGAGTCATCCTGTTTAGCAGTTGGTTCACGGGAAAGAAGGAAGTGGCTTTGCAGTCCTTCGAGGCGTATCGCATTTCAGTAGATTTTAGTTTTCCAAGCAGTTTAAGTTGTTTTCACAGCAAAACGGAGAGGGAGGTGCAGAAATTTCCCAGGTACATCCTGTCCCCCCCGTGCACCAACACCCCCACCCGACGCGACATTTGTCACAGCTGATGCACCTGCACGGTCACGTCAGGACCACCAGAGTCCACAGGTAACGTTAGGGCCGCTCCTGGTGGTGACATTCTCTGGGTGCACCGGGCCCGTGCACCTCTAGGTGGTGCTCTGAGAACAGGAACTGAGCTTGGCCGAGGCCACAGGGATCCCTCTCCAGGATGCAAACACCTCCCTCAGGGATTATTAAAGACATTGCACCCACCCCGGTGACAAGGACATGCCCGGCCAGTGACTGTTCCAGGAAGCAACAACTAACGTTGAGGGCAGAATGTGGTCCCTAAATCTTCCTGGGATACACATTGGAAGGAATAAAACATACCTTGTGAGATATTACAGGGCTCTTACGACGCTGGCGAAGTCATAAAGTTATGTGATCTATGTGTACGCAGAGTTTGGGTATGAATTTTAAATATTCCATGTTTCAAAGGGGCGTGTTGGGTGCGGGGGTTCACTCATTTTTCAAGCAGGAAGTCAGGCGTTGACCATTTTCAGCCTCCAGGGGGGCTGTGAGTAGGAGGGGCCTGGGTTTCAGGGGGGCCCTGTGTGTCCTCCACCCTCAGCCCGGCCAGTGTGGCTCAGAGGATGGAGCATCGCCCCATGGACTGAGGGGTCCCGGTTTGACTCCTGTCAGGGCACAAGCCCGCGTTGCAGCTCGGTCCCCAGTAGGGGGCGTGCAGGAGGCGACCGGGCGTGAAGGACAGGGAAGGGTTGGACAGTTTTCGCTGATCCCTGCGGTGACCGAGAGGTTGGAGGGTGGTTGGCGGTTTTGGCGGGTCTTCCAGGACGTGGCACAAAGGTTCGGCCCTCGCCTGCTGTGCCACCAAATTCCAACCGACAGGTGCCGTGGCCTCCTTTCCTGACAACATGTATCCACGTGGCCTGGGCGGCACCGTGGTCTAGAGATGCTCCCAAGCCCCGAGCAGCTTGTTCCAGAGCCGAAGTCACCTGCCACCCCAGTGGGTAGGGCCTCTGCGTTTGGCCTCAGAACGTGGGGATAATCACATTGTAAAAACCGAATGCCTGAACATCACTCGCTCAGTAGAACGCCTCTCCCCTAAGCTGTGCTCTGCCGCCAGGTGTCATTCCTGGTCCTTAAACAAAGCATGACTTTGACAGATTGTTGAACGGCTGCAGAAAGTAATTTATTTAGAATGATACTTAAAATAGAATTTTACCCATGAAGTCACAGCATGTGAATGTGGAGAAATTAGGAGAAAGAGGAAAAAGAAGGAAGAAAGCAGTACCTGCAGGGGTATTTCGTGCCACTTCGAGGTCTTATGTTTTGTTTTGGGTGAATCAAGTCTTTCCTGTAGATTTCATTATTTTTTATTATTGAAAAGTAAATCAAAGTACCCTCCATATACATAAAATACCTATTTCCAAATCATTAATATATTTTATTTAAAAAACATCACAAGCTCTAATTTACCATTAATCTCATCTACTAAGCAAATAAAAATAGAATAATTTAATCAAAACCATTAACTATGCTATTAATAACTGCTATCAATTTACTGGAAACTACACATCTTTAAATTATTTTTTTTAATTTAAAGATTTTATTTATTTATTTATTTAAATTAATTAATTTATTTTTGTTACAGATGTTTCTCCTTTTCCCTCCACTGATACCCCCTTCTCCTCCCTCCCCGCCCTGTCCCCAGTTTTGTTCTTCATGTCCATTATTCATGCACACATGCATATAAGTTCTGTGGTTTATCACTCCCCCACCACCCCCTCTTCTGGGGATTGTCAGTCTGTACCCCACTTCCACGTCTCTGGGTCTACCCCATTCCTCAGACTGTTATGTTCATTATATTCCACAAATAAGTGAGATCATATGATACTTGTCTTTCTCTGTTTGGCTTGTTTCGCTTAGGATAATACTTTCTAGGTCCCTCCATGTTGTCTCAAAGGATAAGAGATCTTTCTTTTTTACAGCTGCATAGTACTCCATTGTGTACATGTACCATAGCTTTTTATCCATTTGTCTAGTGAGGGACATTTGGGCTGTTTCTAGATCTTAGCTATTGTAAATAGTGCTGCTATGAACATGGGGGCACACATATCCTTTCTGATGGGTGTTTCAGGCTTCTTAGGGTATATTCCTAGAAGTGGGATTACTGGGTCAAATGGCAGTCCAATTTTTAATTTTTTGAGGAAACACCATATTGTTTTCCATAGTGGCTGCACCAGTCTGCATTCCTACCAGCAGTGCACTAGAGTCCCCTTTTCTCCACACCCTCACCAGCACTTGTTGTTTGATGATTTGTTGATGGCGGCCATTCTGACAGGTGTGAGGTGACACCTCATTGTTGTTTTAATTTGCATCTCTCTGATGATTAGTGATGTTGAGCATTTCTTCATATGTCTCTTGGTCATTTGTATGTCCTGTTTGGAGAGGTGTCTATTTAGTTCCTCTACCCATTTTTTAATTGGGTTTTTTGTCTTCCTTTTGTGGAGTTGTATGAGCACTCTATATATATTGGAAATTAACCCATTATCTGATATATCATTGGCAATTATGCTCTCCCATACAGTGGGTTGCTTTTCCATTTTGGTGATTGTTTCTTTTTTGCTGTGCAGAAGCTTTTGAGTTTGATGTAGTCCCATGTGTTCATTTTCTTCTTTGTTTCTGTTGCCTTAGGTGATGTATCAGTGAAAATTCTGCTGCGTATGTCTGAAATTTTGTTGCCTACATTTTCTCCCAGAATGTTTATGGATTCATGAGTCACATTTATCCATTTTGAGTTTATTCTTGTGTATGGTATAAGTTGATAGTCTAGTTTCATTTTTTTGCATGTAGCTGTCCAATTTTCCCAACCCCATGTATTAAAGAGGCTGTCTTTACTCCACTGTATGCTCTTGCCACTTTTGTCAAATATTAATTGAACATATTGCCTTGGGTCCATTTCTGGGTTCTCTGTTCTGTTCCACTGGTCTATATGCCTGTTCTTGTGCCAGTACAGGGCTGTTTTGATTACAGTCACTTTGTAGTATAACCTGAAATCTGGTAATGTGATCCCTCCAACTTTGTTCTTCTTTTTCAAGATTGCTGTGGCTATTTGGGGTCTTTTTTGGTTCCATATGAACTTTTCTTTTTCTTTTTTCTTTTATTTTATAATCTACCTTTATTAAGCCACCCAGAACACATCAATTCCTTTATGTGAGTATTATGTTAACATTATAATAACAAATTATTAACAAAACACACAAGCCAAAACCTTATATCCTTAATATTATAGTCAATCATCAATTTTTCTTAGTTTTTTAAAGACATGAAAATAAAACTCATTTCAAGTAACAGCACCTTAAACACCACAGGCATTCGTAATGAGGTGCACCAGTCAGCTTGAAGCCTCCTATTTTCCAGGTTTTAGCTGAAATACCTCTCATTCCTTTCTTCACCTTTTTCAGTCTGATTCGGAAGTTATTCTGTCTTATTGAGCCTAAACAGAGTACAATGTTAAAATAATTAATGGTCTATACTGAGAAGACGGTATAAGTGGGTTTCAAACCCTTTAGAGACACGAGTGGAAACCCAGCACCCCGTGAACCCAGGTGAGTGCCCCAAGGTAACCCTGAGCTGGGGGTGGCCCAGAATCATTCTTTCTCTGAGGCTGAAGTCTGTGGTTTGATCTCCTTAGCAGCTTCCAGAACAGAAACTGGGTTTACTTTATTCCCTATTTTTTTTCTCGGTGCTCAGGAAGAATACCCTGCTTTCCTGACCCCACCACAAAACTCCCCCGAGGATGAAGCCTCCGCCTCCCAGGTTCCCAGAGACGCCTCCATTCCGGGCCCCGAAGAAGTCGGTCAGACACCCAGCCTGACACGTCCCATGAGCAGCATCTTCCGCCCTTGGGGGCCCTAGAACTTTTCCCATATGAACTTTTAAAGTAGTTGTTCTAGTTCTGTGAAGTATGTCGTTGGTACTTTGATGGGGATTGCATTGAATCTCTAGATTGCCTTGGGTATATGGGCATTTTAATGATGTTAATTCTTCCAATCCATGAACAAGGTATGTGCTTCCACTTTTTTATATCTTCCTCTATTTCTTTTCTCAATGTCCTATAGTTTTCTGCGAATAGGTCCTTTATTTCTTTGTTTAAGTTTATTCCTAGGTATCTTAACTTTTTTGCCACGATGGTAAATGGGATTGTTTTCTTAGTTTCTCTTTCTGTGACTTCATCATTGATGTATAAGAAAGTCATCAATTTCTTGACGTTAATTTTGTATCCTGCTACTTTGCCAAATTCATTTATTAAGTCTAGTAAATTTTTGATGGAGTCTTTGGGATTTTCTATGTATAGTATCATGTCATCTGCAAATCCTTTCCAATTTTTCACTTTCTCCTTTCCAATTTGGATCCCTTTTATCTTTTCTTTATGTCTGATTGCTCTGCCTAAGACTTCCAGTACTATGTTAAATAAGAGTGGCGAAAGTGGGCATCCCTGTCTTGTTCCTGTTCTTAAGGGAAATGCTTTTAGTTTTTGCCCATTGAGCATGATGTTGGCTGTAGGTCTTTCAGATATAGCCTTTATTATGTCAAAATATGATCCCTCTATTCCCAAATGGCTGAGCATTTTTATCAGAAATGGATGCTGGATTTTGTCAAACGCTTTTTCAGCATCTATTGATATGATCATATGATTTTTATCTTTCATTTTGTTTATGTGGTGTATCACATTTGACTTGTGAATATTGTACCAGCCTTGCATCCCTGGGATAAATCCCACTTGGTCATGGTGAATAATTTTTTTGATGTATTGCTGAATTGTATTTGCTAGTATTTTGTTCAGGATTTTGGCATCTATGTTCATCAGGAATATTGGCCTGTAGTTTTCTTTCTTTGTAGTGTCCTTTTCTGGTTTTGAAATTAGAATTATGCTGGCCTAAAAATGAGTTTGGAAGTCTTCCTTCTTCTGGAATTTTTTGAAATAGTTTGAAGAGAATGAGTATTAGTTCTTCTTTAAATGTTCGGTAAAAGCTGTCCAGGCCTGGGCTTTTGTTTGCTGGGAGAGTCTTGATTACCTCTTCAATTTCCTTAGTTGTTATTGGTCTGTTCAAGTTTTCTATCTCTTCCTGGTCTAGTTTTGGGAGACTATGTGTTTCTAGAAATTTGTCCATTTTGCTTATTTTGTCGAATTTGTTGCCATATAATTGTTCATAATATTTGTTAACAATCCTTTGTATTTCTGCGGTGTCAGGTGTTACTTTTCTCCTCTTTCATTTCTGATTTTGTGTATTTGGGTTCTCTCTCTTTGCTTCTTGGTGAGTCTAGCTAAGGGTCCATCAATCTTGTTTATCTTTTTGGAAAACCAGCTCTTTGTTTCATTGATCCTTTGAATTGTTTTTTTGGTCTCTATGTCATTTATTTCTGCTCTGCTCTTTACTATTTCCTTCCTTCTACTTGCTCTGGGGTTTTCTTTCTGTTTGCTTTCTAGTTCTTTAAGTTGTGAGGTTGAGATTCTATTGGAAATCTTTCTTGCTTCTTGAGGTAGACCTGTAGTGCTATGAACTTTCCTCTCAGAACTGCTTTCGCTGCATCCCATAGATTTTGTGTAATTGTGTGTTCATTTTCATTGGTTTCCAGGAAATTTTTAATTTCTTCCTTCACCTCCTGGGTAACCCATTCATTGTTCAATAATATGCTATTTAGCCTCCATGTGTTCAAATGTCTTTGCATGTTCTTATTGCAATTGATTTCTAGTTGCGTTCCATTGTGATCTGAGAAGATGCTTGACATGATTTCAATCTTCTTGAACTTGTAGAGACTTAGTTTGCGCCCTAACATGTGGTCTATCTTTGAGAATATCCCATGTGCACTTGAGAAGAATATGAATTCTGCAGTTTGGGGGTGTAGTTCTCTGTAGATATCTATTAAATCCATTTGATCTAGTGCTTCATTTAGAGTCTGTGTTTCCTTGTTAATTTTTTTGTCTAGAAGATCTGTCCCGTGATGTGAACGGGGTGTTGAAGTCCCCTGCTATGATTGTATTGTTCAATTTCTTCTTTGAAGTCCTCCAGAAGATTTTTAATATATGTTGGTGCTCCTATATTGGGTGCATATATGTTTACCAAGGTTATGTCTTCCTGTTGGATAGATCCTTTCAATATTAAGTAGTGGAGTTCTTTGTCTCTAGTTATGGCCTTCATTTTGAAATCTACTTTATCAGATATGAGTATTGCTATCCCCAGCTGTTTTTCCTTTTTATTTGCTTGAAAGATTTTATTTCCAACCCTTCACTTTCAACCTTTGTGAGTCTTTTGTTGTGAGGTGGGTCTCTTGTAAACAACTTATATGTGAGGCATGCTTTCTTATCCAATCCGCTACTCTGTGTCTTTTTATCGGAGCATTCAATCCCTTCATATTTAAGGTGATAATTGATATGTACTTATTTATTGCCATTTTTGTTTAATGTGGTTCTATTTTTATTCCTATTTCTTCTACTAATTACAGCAGTCCTTTTAGCATATCTTGCAGTGCTGGTTGGTGTTAATATATTCCCTTTAGCCTCTTTTTTTTGTCTGGAAAGCTCTTTATTTGACCTTCTATTTTGAATGATTGCCTTGCTGGATAGAGCAGTCTTGAATTCAGATTCTTGTTTTTCATGACCTTGATTACTTCATGCCATTCCCTTCTGGCCTGTAGTGTTTCTTGTGAGAAGTCAGCTGAGAGCCTTATGGGGGTTCCTTTGTAGGCAACCTGTTGCGTATCTCTTGCTGCCTTTAGGATTCTCTCTTTGTCTTTAATTTTTTGGCATTTTTATTACTATGTGTCTTGGTGTGGGCCTATTTGGGTCCCTCTTACTTGGGGCTCTCTGTGCTGCTTGAACTTGAATGCCTTCTTCCTTCACCAAGTTAGGAAAGTTTTCTGTCACTATTTCTTCAAATATATTGTCTAACCCTTGCCCATTTTCTTCCTCTTCGGGGACTCCTATGATGCGAATGTTATTACATTTCCAGTTGTCCCACAGTTCTTTTAAGCTATCTTCCTGTTTTTTCATTGTTTTTTCTTTTTGGTTTTCTGATTGGTTGATCCAATGATTCTATATCTTTATTCATGGTGCTGATGTCCTTACTCATGCTGTTGAGCTTCCTCAGGATCATGGCTCTGAACTCTACCTCTGATAACTTGCTTAACTACATTTCATTGCTCTCATCTTTGATAGAGTTCTCTTGTTCTTTCATTTGGGATTTGTTTCTTTGTTTCACCATTTTGGCTATATCAGTGGGTTAGGGAGCCTGCCACATTTTCTCTGTGGGTGTTGGTGTTCTGCTATTTGTGGCTCCCTCTACTGGGTTTGGATGAGCCTGGGTGGGCCCATGTTAAACACCACTGTCAAGTCTTACTTTCCTGGGTAGATTTGCAAGCCCAGAAAAGTTCAGTTATCCTCTAGCTTTTTGCCTGGAGGCTAGTGGTCTCAGTTACTCAGGTCCTTGGAATGTAGCCCTGGTGTTCTTCATAAGAGGATTTCCAGAGGGTGGGATAGAGGCTGGTTGTTAATGAGCCTCAATTTGCATTTCTTTGCCTCACCTGGAAAAGGCTGTATCTTCGAGGGCAGGGCTGCTGCTTTTCCCCACAACTTTGGGAAGGAGCACACTGGCAACCGTCCTTTGTGGCCACAACTCAGCAAAAACTCTTGAGTGTCCTCCAAATCCCGGGTGTCCCCACAGAGTTCCAGCCCAGTCTGCCCTCCCTCTACCAAAGCCCCAGGTGAGTGTCTGTGGCTATTTTAGCCTCTGTCCCAGCTCTCTGCGCTGTGGAGCAGGCGTGGTCTTTATTCCCCAAGGGCACTGCTCACAGCTAAGACTGCTGCTGTCTGTGGGCTCCCAGCCCACCACCCTCTCGCACCTCCACAATCCTACCAGTGTCCCTAGTTATATGGTCCTGTTCTGTTGCTTTTTCCCAAAGACTTGTCTTTATTTTAGTTGTAATTCTGTTTGGTCCTGGGATATCATCTGTGTGGCTTCCATTCACTCTGCGGCCATTTTCACCTCCTCTGTGCCTTTCTTGTGCACAGCTGGGTCGCACAGGCCTCTCTGGTGCCCCGCTCCCTGCAGATCCTGCGGGCAGGCAGCTGGATAGTAACAGTCCCTCTTGGGCTCTGGCTTCCCACCACTCTTGTGGGCTGCTGGACCACACAGGCCTCTGTGGAGCCCCAGGTCCCACTGCCGGTGGCTGGGAGTGCTGCTGCCCCGTGGGGCTCAACTTCTGCTCCACATCTTCAAATTCTTTAGTGGCGAGTGGGTTAAAGACCATGTGGTCTCTTCAGCTCTGCCTTCAATCTTAGTTCATTTATATTTCTATCTTCCTCATATAAAGTGACTAGATGATGAAGGTGTGTTTTGAGGTCCCTGATGATGTGTCAGAATGCAGGTTTCAGCAGCCATGGTGAGGGAGGGCGTGGCGAGGCGTGGTGAGGCGTGGCGTGGCAAGGCGTGGCGAGGCGTGGCATGGCGAGGCGTGGCAAGGCGTGGCGAGGTGTGGCATGGCGAGGCGTGGCGAGGCGTGGCGAGGCGTGGAGAGGAGGGAGGCCCTGGGCACCGTCCTCAGGATGTACTGTGGTGCAGCCACTATGGAAGGCAGTGTGGAGGCCTGGAATCTGCTTGGAGCAATCTCCCCACTTCCCCACCCCCAACTCTAGGCAACCACCACGCTCCCCTTCATTCTGTGAGTTCAGCCTTCACTTTTTAGATCCCACATGTCAGCGAGATCATATAGCATTTGTCTCCTGTCTGACCTGTCACTTAGTATAATGCTCTCCAGGTCCATCCATGTTATTGCAAATGGCAGGATTTCCTTCTTCTTTTTTTTTTTGTGGTTGAAGAATAGTCTATTGGGTGTGTATGTATCTCTGTCTCTATCTCTATCTCTTCCTATACCTATATCTATATCTTTATCTCTCTCTCGATATGCATATATACATCACATCTGTATCCATGCATCTGCTGAGGGACACCTATGTTCTTTCCATGTCTTGGCTATTGTGACTAATGATACAGTGCACTGGGAGAGCAGATATGACTTTGACATCGAGATCTTATTTTTTTTGAATATACACCAGGAAATGGGATTACCGGATCATAGGTAGTTCTATTTCTAATATCTTGAGGGATCTCCATACTGTTTTCCATAATGGCTGCAACAGAGTAGTTTTGACTAAGAAGAGCAGAGACAAGGCCATCACACTCCCTGAATTCAAACTACACAGCAAAGTTACACTAATCAAAACAGTATGGTATCACTCTAAAAACCGACACATAGATCAATGGAACAGAATATCTATATCTGTTATCTATTACCTATGCATCTAGCTGTCTAGTGCTTCTATCTATCTATCTATCTATCTATCTATCTATCTATATCTATCTATCTATCTATCCATCCATCATCTATCATCTTTATACCTATGTATCATCTATCTATCCATTCATCTAATCTATCACCTACTATACAACCCACCAACCATTCTGACCCATCAATCTATCCTGTCCCAGTGATTTCAAAGCTATTTAGAGATCATTTACATAAACTCATAGAGTACAATAACATAAAGGAAGGGCAAGTTAGGTCAAAGGAAAAATAAGATTGAAAAAAAATGAATAACCAGAAATAAATGCCATGGTGAGAACACAGACAATGATAAAGTATGGAAAACAATTGATCTCTGAGCTCAGTAGCGTCCAAAGACAATAAGGAAATTTGTGAAAATCTTAAGAAAATACTTATGAGATACTGTGGATGCCGAGTTCTCTGACCGAAAAGGCAACAAAAGGTAAAGTGGCTTCTATCTCAGCAAGTTTACAATATGTTCAATTAAGTTAAAAAACAACAAAACCACCAGACTCATGTCCTTGAAACGTATTCCAAGGGCCCCGAAATGTGTATTGACTGGATGGTCAGCTGCAGAAACAAGAAACAAGGATGAGCCATGTCCTCGGCTCACTCGAGGAGATGTTGACGGGTGCTGGGAACAGCTCCTTCAGCTGTGTGTCAGTACGGGCTCATCCTTCCTGGCTCTTGAACACCATCCTTCCAGGTGGGTGGGAGCCTGGTGCTCAGCCACGCACAGTGGGGGTGTCTGTGGCAGGTGCAGGGCGAGCGGACAGACAAGCCCGGGCAGTGGGCCTGGGGCCTTCTCACCCAGGGCGTCACGGTTAACGGTGTTTCCAAAGTGCTGAGGAGAGAAGAATTCCCGCCTGGTATGGGAAGGGTCAGCTTTAAGAAAAAAAGAAGAAAGAAAAGGAAGAAAGAAGCTCTGGACAAGAACTGTTCAGCTCAGCAAAATCTACATGCAGCACAGACATTCTTGAGGTCAGTTATAACTTATCTGACGGAGACTGATTCAAGGCCTCTGATTAAACACACACCCAAAGAGTGAAAAATGTGTCTCTCTCTGGGGATGGCTGCCTCCCCCCAC